>NC_054057.1:28815221-29133138 GCF_017639655.2 Falco naumanni | reverse complement strand
TAAGAAATAACCAGAAATCATACTGAACAGAGAGTCTTACAATTTCAGAAGATGAAATGAGAAAAGAAAATTCAATGATAAATTTCTGGAATAGTTTTGTGAGACCTTTGAACCTCCTGAATAATTTCCTTCAGTGCTAGCATCCTTAATTAAATCTTCACCAGCTCTGAACTAACTCCAGGGTAAAATTACTGTCCTTGATCTTTGCATTGGAATTTCTAAACTCTCCACTCCACCAATTTCAGTTCTCTTTTTCAACTGGTCCTGTTTGCAACACACCATTTCTTTTGTCTTTCCCATCTCTTTGTCTCCTTCCTCTTAGAGATACAGTTATTAGTAGTACTTCTGTGTATTAGTCCTAAAGCCAAGTAGTCAAAATAATGACTTTAATAATACTTGTCCTTGATCCATTTTTCTGGGATGATCATAGGCATTGTACAAAGAATTAGATGGAAAATGTATAGAATACAATAAAATATATTAACCTATACTTGACATTTCTTTCTGCCTCAATGGATTTATGCTTGATGAAAAGGTAATTTTTATTACCTTTTCACATTAAAGTATGCTTTTCTTTGTACTTGTTCTTCATGGAGAGTCTAAGAAAGATGTTTTAGTCATTTAAACCCCACTGTGTTTGGCAACTTCCATAGATTTTTATGGGATATATTTACTGAAACTGGTCCATCTGTGGTTGTAACTACATATCAAGTTCCTTGCCTGAGATGAGTGAATATAGCATCTGTAGTACAATTAACTAAAACTTTTTTACACTTTTTTAATTTTCCCTAACCCTCTCATCTCACTTAAATACTGTCTCATAACTAACTTGCATCAACAATATTCGAAAGTCTGGGATTGTTTTATTTCTGAAGTTATTGCTGTTTATCACTAAATAGCAACAACATTTTATTGTTTGCCTTCCCACCAAAATTATGTAATCAGGATGGTTGCAACTGAAACAGGGATGAGGATACACTATGGGAATATATAGAAAGCATAGGCATAGAGTTGGTAGACATATTGTCAGTCTTGCAAGAATTAGTTGTCTCTGTATTTATATTGTCTTGGGTGGGACATAAAATTTGCATTTCACATTTGCTGTTTTTCCTGAGGAGCACTCTGAAACCTTGACGTCATTTGTCTTGATTGCTTAAATGAATGATGGCATTAATAATTCCTTTGGGATTTTCCTGGACTGTTTTCTGTATGCATTTGGTTTGTTTTTTTTAATTCTTGCTGTTCTCATTTTATCTTTAATTAGTTCAGTGTTCCTCTTTCCAGTCCAAGTTGCACAATACCTTTTGAAGTAGCGAGGTAGTAAGTCAGGAGGGAATAATTCAATTCTTCAGGAAATGCTGAAATTTTGATTTTTTTTTCCCCATTATGAAATGGAATTAAAATTACCTATAAAACACCCTTTCAAAAACATCATTAAAAACATTTGGAGGAATCATATTGCTTTGTTACAACGAAGTCTAAACATTTTAAAAACATGATCTGTATTAAAATAGAAGTTATTTTAAAAGTGACTTTGCAAATAAATGACTCAAAACTTCCACACATGTCAAAATGGGACAATTCTTTGCATGAAAAAATGTATCAAGTTGTCCCATATTTCCCAATATATTATTTTCCTTTTCTTACAATATGGGCAAGATTCAGTACTTTCCACCTCAGGGTAACCTTCAGGCAATATAGAGCAGCCATTTCAAAAAAGAAACACTACAACTTCCTTCTGTTACAGGAATTATTCTTTTTCCTCTCTGCTCCCTGCTCACCAGCTAGAGGACACTGAATATCTTTGTTTCTGTTCTGCTTCTCTAACGTCTTCTGAACAGCATCAAATAACACAGCTCTCTTCTGTCAGGTTTTCTGCAGGCCCCCGCCTGGTAACTCCTGTTCATATCGGACATCAGCCTACAGAGGTCTGACTCTGCAGAGCTCAGTCAACTTCACTGTTGACTTTCTTGCTCACCTTCAAATTGACAACATTTGTTGTGGCTTCTCCACTGCAAAATGCAGAAATGCCTCCACTTGGAAGAGCTACAGGCCATGCTTTACACTCCCTTACTTCTAGTACGTAGCTTCCCTGTCTCCAGATGATCTTTTTCTTCCCTCTCTCCATAATTTTTTGTTGTTCTCCTTTTGTCAGGGCTTCAGCACATCCATCATTTTATTCTCCCCCTAGACCGATTTCTGTGATAACAAATCCAATTGTTATCCTGATACTGATGCACCCTGCATAGAATTCTTCTATGCAAATAAAAATGTCAATCTCTTTTGGTTTGTCTCCCCATTTCTGCCAGTTCAACACACCCAAAACAGATGTCTTCCATCTTCTTTTCCAAGTTTTCTCTGCTACAATTTTTTTTTTTTTTTTTTGCTAAGCACTACCCTGTTTGCTGTACCACTTTATAATTAGGTATTGACTTCGATTCACTCTGCATGTAAAACCCTACAGAAGTTTATAAGTTCTCCTGATACCTTTCAACTACAATTAGTTAGGACAAACCTACTGAGACACAAACATTCATCCAGTAATTCATCATCTTGCATTTTGATTTCTGCAACATCCTGAAGCTGGGGCTGAACTAGAAAGCTTGAGAATTGCATGTTATAAGCAGGTAGAAATGGGACTAGAACAAAGGACTCAAGAGGACAAGGCAGGTAAATGTATAATTTATTAATGCTCAGGGGAAGAGGCAAATAATTTGTACCTGCTAGACTACATACTCTCTGGAGTTTGATATGGAACCCATGATTCCTAATTGTCACTGTTTTGTCTGACATTAAATACCAGTTTTGTCTTTTGGTGATATTAACTGTTACTTTAATTTCTCAAGTGGCAGAAACTTACATGAATCTAAAGACTATTACTCTGCTGATGAAATATGTGACATTCAGAGTTACCATAAGATGATGCTTTTATTTTTGCAGTCTGCAAAGGAGTCATTAGAAGTAAGTTCATCTACAGAGAAAATTTAAGCTAGGCAGCATGTATCTCTTCAGGGAAATGGGTAAAGTAGAAAAGCAGATGAGCGGTTAAGTTTGTGCAAGTGGATGACACACCAGGTGAAAGCATACTTACCTTAACCCTTTAACCCCTCTCCAGCCACAGCTGAAGCCACTTGTACAAAGACTTTGCAAAGCACCCTTCAAGGAAAACAGATTAAAGAAACCCCCATAGTACGTTCATTTCATTCAGGTAGGTGAAATACCAGCTCTAGGGTTGAATTAGAGTTTTATAATTAAGGTGACTGTCACATATGATATTCCTACTTCATTTCTTGCAGATGCTGTGACTGATCTCTGTACAGTACCAATTAAAAAAGGAAAAATTGCACTTACTCTGAAGTTCCTCTGCCTGGAATCTTAATTGCAGAAGTGCTTGCATGCGTGACTCAGGCCAATGGAAGCTGAGCTTCATATTTAAAACATATGGATAGTGCCTGCTTATTTATAGGAAAAATATTTGGGCCAATTATGTTTCAAGTTGAGTATCTAAGTTAATTTTGATCTCTGTAGTGTAGCTATCTTTCATCTACATGTAGAACAGCAACAACACACTGTCATCTGGGAAGGATCTTGAAAAGATTCATTCACTAATACATACCTGATGGTGCCTGGAGTGAGTGACTGAATGAGGCTCAGCTGAGAGCTTGCAAAGATCCAGTCTTAGCTACTACTGATGTACTGACTTCAACTAAGCTGAGGATCATTGAAGCAGGCTCTGATCCCCACAGCTTCCAAGGCTTCAACACCATGATCCTTAAGTGATATTTGCTGAGGTCAAGCACAGTTAATTAATAATTATGTCTTCAAAATACAGTTTGAAAATGAAGTAAGCCTAAGAAATGATGGACTGAACATAAAAATATTAAATAACTGGTCATTAAATGTGCATTACTGATTTTGTGCACAGGAGGAGGCAGATGTTCTGTGGGAAAAACAGCACTTGAACATGTCCCAGTATATAAGTGAAAAGAAATTCATTATGGGTGATGAGGCATCCTTAATTATGACACTTCTTATCTGGCAAGTGTTTGACCTTACAGTTATAATAGTGTTATTCTAATGTAGGGGTGTGTGTGTGTAATTGAATTAATGGATCTTCTCTATGTACTCTTTGACACAGTTGATTTCTGACTGGTGGTTCTCAGCTGTTTTCACTAGCCCCAGTACGTGATAATATCTTTTGTTGCAGTCATGCTGATTGCTCAGCCTAATTTTTAGTGAATAAAACCTGTAATATAATCAGTGCAGAGGAAGTATAACACATTCATTGCAAGTAGTCAGCACAGTCAGTTCAGATAATTTCTTGTGCATTAGAAAAAAAAATTAAGCTCAAAAGCTGTGTTGAAGCTCAAAATTTGTGAAGCATGACACCTTTTGCAGTGCTTTCTGGTCCTACTTTTTGGTAATAAGTCCATGGTCTGTAATGTTACTGAATGCACAGATATGTTCCTATCTCTTTTCTGTTGGCACATTATCCCAGTAATATGTCCATTTACAGCCCCCTTTAATGGCTGCACGAGAACAGAGAACAGAAAAGAGAAAAATCAATGTATAATTTAAATAAACGTTGAACAGAGGATGCATAGCAATGCAAAGTGTAAATAATCAGGATAAACGCTGAAAGAAAATCCTGTTTGTAGACTAGGATTAATGACCCATTTGATGAATGGACCACTTGGTGGATAAAGAATTGGCCAGACGGTCACACTCAAAAAGTTGCTGTCAATGGCTCAATGTCCAAGTAGAGACCAGTGAAGAGTGCTGTTAATCAGGTATTGGTATTGGTACCAGTGCTGTTTAACACCTTTGTCAGCAACACGTGCAGTACAATTGACCATCAGCAAGCTGCTGATGACACCAAACTGTGTGGTGCAGTTGACATGCTGCAGGGACAGGATGCCATCCAGAGGGACCTGGTGAGGTGGACCCATACAAACCTCATGAAGAAGTTCAACAGCACTAAGCACAAGGTCCTGCACATGGGTCAGGGCAATCCCAAGCACAAATTCTGGCTGGTTGGAGAATGGATTGAGAGCAGCCCTGAGGAGAAAGACTTGGAGGTGCTGGTGGATGAGAAGCTCAACATGACCCAGCAGTGTGTATTTGCAGCCCAGGAAGCCAACTGTACCCTAGGCGGCATCAAAAGAAGCACGACCAGCAGGTTGAGGGAGGTGATTCTCCTGAGTACTGTGTTCAGCCCTGGAGCCCACAACATAAGGACATGGACCTGTTGGAACAAGTCCAGAGGAGGGTCACAGAGATGATCAAGGGGCTGGAGCAACTCTCCTATGAAGACAGGCTGAGAGAGCTGGGGTTGTTCCAGGGCTCCAGGGACACCTTCTAGCAGCCTTCTAGTACCTAAAGGGGGCCTACAAGGAAGCTGGAGAACTTTTTACAAGGGTGTGCGGTAATAGGACAAGGGAGAATGACTTTAAACTGAAAGAGGATAGATTTAGATTAGATATTAGGAAGAAATTCTTTACTGTGAGGGTGGTGAGACACTGGAACAGGTCGCCCAGAGAAGCTGTGGATGCCCCATCCCTGGAAGTGTTCAAGGCCAGGCTGGATGGGGCTTTGAGCAACTTTTTGTAGTGGAAGGTGCTCCTGCCCATGGCAGAGGCTTGAAACTACATGATCTTTAAAGTCCCTTCCAACCCGAACCATTCTATAATTGAAGTTTTATTTGACAAATTTTTATAACCAGATCAATATGAAACACATCTGGCCACCTTAGACATAGTAGGCCAGTGCCATTGCAAGTAAACATGGGGAAAGGAACCTCTACATTTTTTTCCTGTTGATCTCTGGAAACTTTCCCCTCCTGCTCTCTTTTGATGCAAATTACCTAAAACGAAGCTCGCAGTCTGCCTTTTTCCAACAAAGGAGAATTTATAGGATACACTACGGTAGCACTCCCTCTCCTGTTATGGCCACCCTGCATCAGGCAAATTTCATGTTGCAAGAAGCTCTGAACTGAGGGTAAGCACTGTGTTGCAAGACATGCTGCTCCCTATTTAGCAAGCACATGAACTATTTCTTATACTTCCCCAGCATTTCTGTTCTAAAGGAAAGCCTGCAGCTACAGTTTCCATTTTTTATTATGCAAAATTGCTTCCAACATACACAACCATATATGGTTAAACAGAAAGAAAGAAGGATCAGAGAATGAATAGACAAGTGGCATAAGGCTGAAGGCATACTTACATCTGGCAAAGGTTGAACAAAGAAAGTTACGTTAAATTTTAAGAATGGAATTTTCAGAAAAATTTAGGTGATCATCTGCCCAAGGTCCACTGGAATATATGGCCCCAGGAGGTAAACTGTGACAGTGATCACATTGAGAAGTGAGGTTTGAAGTAAAATGGTCCAAAGTCAGTTTTCAAGGAAAATAGTCAGTATAGCAGTATTGCAATAAAGTCAGTCTTAAATATGTCTTATTTCATAAGTCATACACCTATCTTTCAGTTGTACTGTGATTGTGGTAGTTTATTTCTCTTAGCTTTAGCAGATTGGACACAATGCTTTGGAAGGAGCACTGGATTAATGTTTTAGGCTATATTACTCATTTACATATTTGTTAGCTTTTATATCTCAAGTCATAGATTTTTAAACCTAGGAGGGACTATTGTAGTCATCTAGATGGATTTCTTGCCAGAACATAGACTGTAAAACCAGTAATTCATGTCTCAAATCAATAAATTCTGTCTAAGCTACAAGACATCTTTCAGAGCAATTATCTTGCCATATTATTTCTTCTTCTCACCTTTACCTGTTCCCTTTGGTTGCCTTTCTTGTTACTCTGAAAAAAATGTCTATTTTCATCCTACAGCTCCTAGCAACACTTTTTATTACATCACACATAAAACCCAAATGTAGCTTATTAGATACTGCATATGACAGCCATAGGTACAGTTATTTTTTGAGCACCTGCTCTGTACCAACTCTGACCTCTCACTGACATGACAGTCATACATAATACATAGACATATAATTTGTCATATGTACAGAGACGAAGCAGGCAGGTGTAGAGTTATGTCCTGGCTTGAACAGTTCTGTGTGCTCTTGTTACTGCCACAACCACAGAAATCTTGTCAGAGGAGAAGACCCTAGAGAGATAATGCTACAGATGTCTTTATTCAACTTTCTGACTGGGACAGATGTATGGTCTTCATTTTTGTGTGTGGATGTGCAGGGGTATGACCAGGGAGGCAGGAAACGTGGTTGAGATAAGACCAGAACTTGATCAGAATCAGAAAATGGATCTACCTCCACCTTTCCTCATGCATGAGTACCTTCTAAGGCACCAGCAGCACCCAGCTTTAAGGAGAGGTTTCATTGGGACACAGAAATAATGATCTAGAAAGATAATTATCTTTAAATACAAAAAAGCCACATCTGGGAAGGAGAAAATAAACCAAATGGTTAGGAAACAATCCTGCCTACAGCATTCCTGGTGTGGAGGAGACTCTTCAGTTCTGCATTTAAATGCAACAATTTCACATAGCTTTCCTCAGACCCATCTGGTCTCCTCTGTGTTTTGAGGGGTGTCTCCTTCATTTCTTCCCTCCCAAGGCCTAGCTGAGGGCTGTCCTTTACAGCATACAAGCCCCATCACTCTACCCTGCAACTGCCACAGCTGCATCCCAATCTGCCCCAAGTTCCTGAAAAGTCAGTACCCTGGCTTCAGCCTCTAGACTTGCTCTGGGGAGGGTCCAGATCTCCCCTTCCTTCCAAAATCTTCCACTGAACCCAAGGGTCATGAGTTGAGACCGCCACAGCATCTTATCAAAATGTGTAAAAGATTTATCTACATTAAGTACTGAAAATCAAACCAAAGGCTCTGGAGGGAGCACAGCAACAGCCCTGTGATGCCTAAAAAACCTCTATAGAAAGCTACTGTCCCTCCCTTGAAGGAAAAAAGCTCCGTGTCTCCATATCCTTGGTGCAACAGGCCAACAGACTGTTGGACAAAATCTACCATAATATACACTAGTACTCCATCAGAATTGCTGTATTTACTGTATGCACTATATATGTGCATATATATTTATATAAGTACTACATATATATGTACCATATTTGCTGTAAGTACTACATTTTAATCTATTATGTGGAATTAATATTTATTGAAATACGTTGTTTCATCCTATGTCCAAACCGTTCTGGTCTTTCCCTTTTATGTGTCAAATGATGCTTATAAAACACTAATGAATGCTCTGTGAAGAATACAGCAAGAATTACAGCTGCTTTCAAATACAGCTGCCCTCAATAAACTGTATTGAGTTACACCTTTTCTCTGTTGCAGCACTGCAGTGTTGCAAAGAGGAAAATGCAAGATTTATCCATGAAAACCAGATATTATAGCAGCAGAAGAAATGATAATAATGTGAATAATTAATAAAAAGATACCTCTCCTGCTTTTGTCTCAAAATATTACACACTGGAAGACTTTCTGTACGATCCAACAATGCTTAATATGTACAAATAGTACAAGCAGTGCATATGGAAAATGCAGATACTTAATTTACTGGGCATGCCCGTAAAGTTATTCAAGAAACTGTGGTAAATAGTTTCTACCTTTTATTCATAAGCAACTTCTTGTAACTCTAACATTATATTTCACTACTTTGCACTTACTGAGAATTTTCATTCGAGGATCTCAAAGCATTGTGACCTGAACATGACTTGAGGAAAATTATACAGATTTTTTATAAACTATAATTAAGACTGAGTTAATGGCCAAATAAGTGGAAAAGCAATAAGTCAAACCCACTGGGCATCTCTGCTGGGCTGAGTGGCTGATAGAATTAGATAACCACCTCCCTGGAATTATTTTAATGGGCTTGCTGCATTAAAGACTTTCCTCTTCAGAGTTATCCTTCTTTAAAGAGCTTTCTAAAATATGGTCCAAGTCAGCTTAGGTAAAGTATGTAGAAGGAAAGAACTTATGGAACTCATATTTGAGTATTATTTCAGCCACCTTTACGAGTATTATTATACAACCCCAAACAGAATTCCAAAATTAAGAACTAGTCCAACGTTCATTGAAGCCTGTGGGAATGCATTTAATAAGTGCTGGATCTGGCCTCTACAGAGTCAAGTGCAATAGTTGCTATACTACAGGTATACTGCCTTGTGAGTTACCAGTTTATTTAAAATGTGAAATCAGAAGATTTATTAGGCTTAGTCCTCATCTATTATTACATTAATCTTGCTTATAATATTGGATTTTAATGGCAAGATTCTCAGATTAAAGACTTTAAACTTAGTCCATCCTCTATTCACCTAAATTGTTCCTTAAAATAGTAAGGTAACAGAGAAAATCAGGGATAAGATGCTGAAGATTGCTGTGCATATCCAAAAAAAAATTATGTCTGCACAAAAATGAAATTTCTGTGTATTAATGTAACTGTGCAGCATATCCACGATGCTGCATTTTATGGATACATTTAAAAGGAAAATGAAAGAAAAAATACTGTCTTTCTGCAACCAAAAGAGAAATGTAGTTTACTGTTTACATACTATGAGACAGTTAATGATTCCAGAAACGTAATGCTTCCACTAAACCCAGTACACCATTATGTTACATTCAGAATTCCCTGACTTCTGTATTTTTTCAGCATCAAACACCACAGGGTCTTTAAAGAAGGTTGGAGATATACAAGCTTATTGGCTTGGAGATCTTAATAAGCCTCCAAACGTGTATGGGTGTGTTAATCCATGATGCAGGACCTATATGAAGTGTACAGGATCAGATGCTGTTAACCACTGCATTCACTGGCAGGGGCAGAAGCTTAAATTAGTGGGCATTTTCAGAGCAGAACACGTACACTCCGTTGGTCTATCCAGGATATTATACTGTTTATACCTCGTACAAGGGCACAAGCTTCTAGCACATTTAGGGAAGTGGGGAGTTGGAGTTGGAACGTTTTTCACCCAGGCTATTTTTCTGCATAACTCTGTCAGTCTGATACCTGCCTTGTTTCCACCCTACTCTGCCTTTACAAGCAAAGACAGTCACTGATTCCTCCGTTGCTGTGCCTGCCAAGGAGGTGGTAGGAGAAGTATGGTAGCTCTGTGTAAAAAGTTGCCACCTCTGGCAATGTTCTAAGACTAGCATTTGAATGCTGGTCTTATGGACCCGATCATGAATATGAAAACAAAAGCCTAGATTTGGGTATCTAGATCATTAATAACTTTCCTCTTGGTTTCAGATTCCCTATGCAGTGTGGTGGGCAGCATGGCAGCCCAAGAAATCATATTAACACCATGCAATGGAGAAAAAGGCATGCCTAATAAAAGTCTGGAATGTCACCTTTTTGCAGACCTAAAAGTTGAAGACACATTCCAGTTGACGGCTCCAGGCACTGAGATCCCACACCTTATGCAGGCAAGCACTTAAAGTTGTCCCAGGCAATTATCAAACCAGGTGAACTCAAAACAACAACAAAACAGCCACTGAAAGTGGTTCTCCTGTTGTTACCCTCCACACAGGGCTCAGACAACTCATCCAGGAAATGGGATCCCACAGTCTGGCTCTCACCTACTTCTGAGGAAATGCAAACACCACCAGGCCCCCCAAAGCACCCAGCTGCTTTCCCCAGTTTGTGGACCCAGGGGCTCAGAAAAGGGCACGCTGTTCCCTGGCCACGCAGCCCATGCGGAACTGCAAGCTCACGGATGCTCCTTAGGGCAATCAGAGCTGCCTAGTCAGTGTAGAAACCTCCACAGTTATGAGGACTTGAGAAGCATGGTTTGGCATTTTAGGTTTAGGAGTAGAATCTGTCTAGGTGCTGTCTGAGGGGCTAAAGTCCTTCGGGGTGTCTGTTGAAGCACTTCCACTTCAGCAGTCCGAAAGTAAGGCACTCCCCAGTGCATGAAACAGGTTCAACACATTTCAGAGGTAATTTCATTGCCTTTGCACCAAATATAAAGTTTTTGGTCCTTGCCCAGCTCTCCTCTACTTTGGAACATTGCTTATAGAAATTTTGTTCAAAACCCCTTGAGAAGTCACCTGTTACATACTTATTAATTTTCCTTAAATAAGATGGACAATAACATTAAATAGTTACTTAGGGTTTCCTGTGTGCTACAGAACCACAACCTCATTCAATTCCTATCTCATCTTGATTTAGAGTCTTTTCACATGTATTTATGTGGTTACATGTGTATCCTACATTAAATTTAATAGGATAACTGTGCAGTTTGAAAATGACAGTGTTGACATCCTTGGAGTTCTTTATCATCTTTTTTAATTTCTGAACTGTCCCTTGAAGCCTGCTGTTTCTCAAGAGACTGAAAGCTTAACATTGCTTTTAATCAAGCAATAGTACTACATTATTTGACAGAATTATAACTGTTTTCACTAAGACAAGTTATTTGCAGAATAGTAATACTCAGACTCCACAGTTCAAATCCCTAGCTTACTAACGGTTAGACAAAAAATATCTAAATGTGTTTCTATGGAGATGTAGCAGGAAGAAGACACAATTTATAATCCTGGTAAATGCAGAGCTTTAGTTTTCATTTCTACATAAAAATTCCAGTTTGGATAAGCTCTTTCAATATTAAACATTTTTTTTATTCTTATATGACACCCAATTTTTCTTGTACAATGTAATTTTGTTTGAAAAATTGTGGACAACAAGAAGATGACCCAACCAAGGAGAGTTAGGTATGTTTTTCAAAGAAGTCAGAGACTTGAGAGAAGTGTAGAAAGTGTCTAGGCTGCTCTGAATGCAGAAAAAAAAGCATTGCAATTTAAATTACATCATTCTGTTTTATTGACTCTTTGGCTATGCTTAACAGTAATAATTCTTTTTCATTAACTTTTCCTCTTAAGTCATCCTGGACTTATATTTCTTTTCTTCCCCACCCCCAAAGAGCTCTACAAATCCTTCCCATAAAAGAGAGATCTGTCAGCAACATGGTCTGTACCTAGCACAGTTGTGCAAAAAGGATCTGGGCTATATGCATGTGCATCACCACTGATTTAAGTGCTTATACTCCAAACCTATTTGTTCAGAAGCTCCCATCAGGGTACATCCATTCTTTAGTGTCTATTTGAGGGAAGAAAACAGAGAGAGAAAAAAAATAAACATAATGTTTTCCCTAAACAAAACAATAACCTAAGGACCTTTCCCCTGTCATTTGTTCCGTTGCCAACCCCCTTGAGTTCCTTTATCTCTTGAGTTGATCCACCCAACCAGTCTTATCTGGGAGAGAACTCAACAGGCCCATGTGAAGTTTGTTTCAGTTCTACTTGAAGAGCTAACTACAACTTTGGATTGATTAAGCAAATGCCATAGAAAGTATAGGTTTACTAGTCTACCTGTACTCACATGTGGAACGTTTTACTGGCTAATGGGCTATAACGTATTTTTTTAAAATTTGTGGTATACCCCCACTATAGATGTGAAATTTGTAATTCCATGTCCCTCGCATGGTGCAAAAGGGAAATTCCCACTGCAGGGCTGGCTAACTGCATGTCCCAGTGCCTGGTTCTCAGCCCTCAGCAGATCTCCAGCTCTGAGTCAAACCAGCAGATATCACATAAATGTTGCACTCTCTTTTGCATCATCAGTGAAAAATATTCCTCGTTCTTTGTATTGGACTAGTATGTGTTCGTTTTACTTTTTTTTATTCAAAACTTGTTTAGTTCTTGCTTTATTGTTCGATGTAAGTAAAACCATCTTTTAAAAATAAATAATTATTTCACAAGGGACACAGAAGGAGAAAACATTTCCAGGAAAGTGATTTTTTTTTTTGTTATAGAAATCAGGATTCTGCCAAATGTATACTGTTACTTATAGCCATGTCTTTGCATCTAAAATAATGAAATACATTGGATAATGAAAGGCAAAGAATGAAATTAATAAACTAATTCAAATAATAAGTTTAGTAGATGGAACCTGCATGTCTATAAAAGGTTTGCATTTCAATACTAAAGACAACTCTTTTATTAAACAGTTGCATTTTGCCTTCATGACTTTCTGAAGGATATCTGATTTCCAAGTTCTCAAATTCCTAGAAGCCATCAGCATTCCTGCAACATGTATATCTTCTGATAAGGCTGTGTTTGTGTATATGCTACTACTGCATATGCGTCAGAGACCTCTTCAGTCCGTACTGGAGCTCAGAAATTATACTCTTTTAGGGAAGGGATTTAAACTGTGCCTGTTTGGCCAAATCTAACACTGAGAGGTTTTGCACAATTAACTTCCATAGGCTGATGGCTGCCTTCACAGTGGTGCTGGTGTGTTGTCCTGGTTTCAGCTGGCACAGAGTTGATTTTCTTCTTAGTAGCTGGTGCAGTGCTGTGTTTTGGATTTGGTGTGAAAGCAATGTTGATTGCACACGGATGTTTTTAGCTGCTGCTGGGTAACATTTCTACTAATTCAAGGACTTTTCAGTTTCTCAGGCCCTGCCAGGGAGAGGGCTGGAGGGGCATAAGAAATTGGAAGGGGACACAGCCAGGATAGGTGACCCCAGCTAGCCAAAGGGATATTCCATACCATAGAGTGTCATGCTCAGTATATAATCTGGGGGGAGTTGGCCAGGGCCTGCCAATCACTGCTTGGGGACTGGTTAGGCATCAGTCAGCAGGTGGTGAGCAATTGTATTGTGCATCACTTGTTTTTTTCCCTTGGATTTTATTCCTCTCTCCTTTCTCCCTCCTTTTCATTATATTTCTCTCCTTTCTCCCTCCTTGTCATTATATTTTTTGTTGTTGTTGGTTTTATAATTATTACTATTGGATTTATAATTAATATTATATTTCAATTATTAAATTGTTCTTATCTCAGCCCTTGACTTTTACCTTTTTCCTGATTCTCTTCCCCATTCCTCTGCAGGCACGGGGAGTGAGCAAGCAGCTGTGTGGTACTTAGTTGCCGGCTGCCGTTAAACCACAACACATGTGCACAGCTGTCATGTACAGAAAAAAAGGGTTTATACTAATTTTAAATCTTGCAGCATGGATGTGTACCTGATTGCCCCCCAGAGCTGTGTCCATGGAGGATGGCCACATGTCTTGGGGTGCTGCCACAGGGCAAGGGTGCGAGGCAATTACAGCCCACAGGATTGTGTCAACTGTACCACTGCTGTGGAACACAAAATGAACTCTATAGACTATCAAGCTAAAGTTCTCTCTTTGTTTTCTTTTATGTTCCACAAATGACTTTCAGATGTGTTGGCAATCACAGCTCTTGCTGAAAGCAGTTGGGATTACAAGTACACAGCTCAAAGCTGATTAAAGATCAGCTTTGTGTAAAATGTAAATATTTCATAACAGCTTTCAGCCCATTTTGAAGCAAAACCAAATGTAAGTGCTGATTGAGAGCTTCAGCTTGGTATTTAGAAGAGAACAACTCCTATACTTTGTTTAGTATTTTTTGGTTTAGCATCTATTATTTTAAATATGTCTCTTTGATAATCTGTATGGCATAATCAATACAAGTATGGAACTAGTTATATGGATGTTAGGTCAGGTGGAGTCCTCTAGTCACATTAGCAAGAGCTCTAACGTGTCCATCCTTTGGCTGAGAACTGTAGTCAGCATTTCTGCTAACACATTCTCATTAGCTTTTCTGCAAAGCCACCCATGAATAGAACTGTTGACTTTCCCCAAAGGAAGTAAGCTGGCTAGCATCTACCTGTGTGCCTGAAACTAATCCATGGGTCCTCCCTTGCATGCAGGTGAGTAGCATGGCAATCTGGCAGATTGTTGCCAGATGGGGATCTTTCTCTCCCCACAGTTATTTACCCACAGCAAAGGATGGTTAGGTCCCTTCGTGGCTGCTCTGACTGCAGCTCTGAATAATGCTTTTTTGGGAAACCTTGCTTGGTTTAGGTATGCTAATACAAATTGGGTTTAAGCCTGTGTATTTAGAAACTGGGTGGGTATGGTATCTTTCTTTTTAGATGTTTACTTTGCTGGGCTTCTAAATTCTGCTAGTCAAAGTAGTTTAACCTTGACTGGTCTTATTAGCAGTTACTAATGAGCATAAGTTACTTTGTACCATTTCTAGTACTGACGTGAGTTCTGCTCGTCTGTATTTTAATATGCCCCTTGAATTTCTAGTACCTGGATTTTGGTATCTAAAGAATCAGCACTTATATATAGCATTTACTATAAGCACACTTTTTATTTATATGGAGTAGACCACACATATAGTAAGCTTTCCTGAAAGATATACCTGGAAAAAAAACATGTTTCTCATATGATTTAAAATTAGATTCACATTTGGAGGTTTGACCCTACCTTCATTTAATCGATTTCTGGTATCTATTAGAAATTATCGCGCTCTCAATCTTCTGTACTCTCAAAGCTAAAACAGATTGCTATGCATCATGTATTTCTTATGTCTCTCTGTACAGTAAGAACTATTTTCAGGACAAAATGTTTCTCTGGATAGCATGTAGCAAAAGGAAAACAATAAAATCGGTACTCATGAAATTCCAGAAAGTACCTGATTTAATTTAATTTGAACTAATTATCCCTAGAAATCAATTGTACTAGTCTTATGTCATCATCGATGGCTTTTGCTGTGACTGAATGTGTAGCTGTGATATAAACTGTCTCTCTCTGAATTTAAAAGAACATTAAACCCTTCTGAAAAGGAGCTAGATAAAAATTTCGAAAGGACATAGTATCTCAGATGATTATTTCAGGTGATGTGGAACTCCTTCAGCAATTACAGAGTAAGCTGGGGCAGGGGTTGGAGGGAGGGAGAAGTCTTAGACACCATATTAAAAGGAAAGAAACCTTCAAAGACAGAATTTTTATAAGGAAGTTAAGTTCAAAGACAAGATTGGGAAGTCTTGAATTTGCTTCTTGGTCCAAATGTGGCGGTTTGTGTAATCTTAAATAGCTTAGTTGCTCAGCTTCTGTTTACATTACAGTGCCTGTACTGGTATATCTAGCCAGTACAAGAATCTTAAAATTGGCCAAAATAAAATTAACTCGATCTTTTCGTCTACTTGACCTATTGGACATCATGAGAAGGAGCCTACTATAAATGAAAATCAGATTTCTCTACTTCTGTTGCCCCATTTCTAGATGAAATTGGGTGGGAAATGAGTAGAAATGTGGGTCTGGAAAATTAATGATTTGGATCATGTCAGAGTAAAAACCGGTTTGACTTTCACAGTAAAATCCTCAGAATATTACAGGTGCTAAATGTCTAGTTAGTTCCTTCAGTCAACTCTGAGTTTATTTTTGGTTTTGGTTTGGAGGATTTTTTCGCAGGAGGGAGTTGTAGGGATTTTTAGGCCATGCAGTCAAAGGTAATTATTCCTTAGCATTTCCAAGATTGCTTTTGGAAAAATAAATTTGTTGCTGGTGGGGAAATGAAACAATGAGCAGCAGCAGTGTTTAGAATTTGCTTTATTTCTTTCCAGTTCAATAGTAAAGCTAAAACTTCAGTGGGGTTTTTGTTGCATTGGTTTGGGGTTTTGGTTTTGTTTTTTTTTGGTCCTGGACCTAGTGCTATTCTCTTTCATTTGGGTAATAGAAATCCCTGGGTTTTTCAGATGTCTACAATTTTGTTTCCTCTTACTAAAGTTCTCGGTTGTCTCAAACTTGATAATCAATGCTCTGTATGTAAATGCACAGGAGATTCAATAGAATATGACACTATCTCATTTTTCTGTGTATCCCTTGTTCCAAACCCAGGAATATCTAACTTTTAGGAAAGCTAAGGTGCCATCCATTAAAAAGGAAAAATCATACTGAAAGGAGTAGATGGAAGAGAAACAGGTCACATGGCCAAGCTTTTTGCTCTTGCCTGCCTGGATATTAAAAGTAATATTGTAGTGAATATTAAGTGTTATGGGCTTATATTTTCTTAACATGGGTTGTTTAAAAATAATACAACTTATAATAAAAGAGTAACTTTTATTTCAACTTTAATGCCCACCTTCATTCTGACTTTTATTGTAATTTTCAAGGAATACAATGCCAAACACATTCTTCAGTTAGTGGTGACTGATTCCCTGATGAGAAAATTCTTGGTGTTTAAAGCATCTGCCAAACATCTTCACGCTACACTGTATATTGCTCCTACACTGTTATTGTGGGTATGCATGTGTGTAAGAATCTGTCTGACTATCCAGACACAGATTATAGCATATACCTTGGCACTTAAAATTTTATCAATCCATGTGTTTCACATGAAATCCAAGAAATTACATGCCTCAGAAAACTTTATGAAGAGGACGGATTTGACCTAAGACTGTTGTGACTTCTTTAGCATACTCAAGAACTGACTGCACTAATTCTGTATTTTTTTTCCCCCTGAGGCATTAATATTATATTTTATGTATTTCACACCATACCCATCCCTTTGACATCAGCAGAAATTTTATCTTTAAATTCAGGGAGAGAAAATTTAGACTGTGGTACTACAGTTAAATGTATAACTTGGCAACAGAATTTCCAATATGAAAACCAAGATGTAGCTTGTACCATTTATCCCATGCAGCCTGTTATTTTCCTACACTACTGAGACAAATAAATGATTTTTGCTAGTTATATCAATCTTCTTAAAATATTTATGGGTTTATTCTACTTTTAACTGTATACAGATTGTAGGGGTTTTGTTTTGTTGTTTTTTTTTTTTTCTTTTTCCCACTAGTAACTTGCACCCCATGTTCTAGTATTATGAGCTAATATGTTCTAAGATAATTTTGGATTTCTAGTGATTATAGAGATATACTTAATGTACTTAATAATATGAGTATTATTTTTCAGTTAATGAGTGGTCTGTAGGCAGCTGAAGCTAGAGATTTTTACCCTGTTGATCCAAATGGATTCTGGATTAAGATATTAACTCTTGGATAAGAAATAAGTAAGACTTCTGACAAACCCTTGTCATTAACGTGTAGCTAGAGTTCATAACATCCTGGCTATGTCTGCACAGGCAAATTAAAAGGTCAGAATTAAAAAAAAAGACCACCAAACTTTTACCAATGGTTACTTCACTGTGAGATCTGTGACAGAACATATTTCCTATTCCAGATGTCTGCAAATGCTAAGTTTTTCAGGAAAAAGGCAACAGCTGATGAACATTGAATGTTTACAGGGAACTACTGTATCTGATATCCTTTATGAAAATCAATTATGCTCAAGCAAAATCTTTCTTGTCCAAGGGAGGTTATTTATGCAGACATCTACCAGGATTTCAGGACACATGTAACTGTTTATGCAGTGGCTCTCTGCAGTTGTAATTCTGTCACTACACAGTGCTGTTAAAATTAAACATGCACGTATATCTTCTGCAAAATTCAGGCACATCTGGAGCAAAATATATTGGGTTTTTTAACTGACCAAGAACTGTGTGCCTTTGGATAGTTTAAGAAATCCTCTTTTTTTGGAATTTGATGCTTAAAAAGGAAAAAAAACCCCAAACCCAGCAGATTTCCAACTGACTTGCAGGATTCCTTCTGTTCTTCTTGTGCTTCCTACCTCTCAGATCAAAAAAATAAAAACAATCACACTTTAAACTCACTCTTTTCTTTCTTCTAATTTGATTGGAATTCAGGCCTTTGTTCATATGCTTGCAAATTAAACCATGGTAGTTATCACCATTAGCTAAATGCAGCAAGATTTTATTTTTTAAAAAGCGTTTTTGATGGCCTGACTCTCCAACGCAACCATTACATCATGGTTTTCCTAAAAGCCTAGCAGAAGGGTGCACAAGAGGCAAAAGGTTTGAATGCTGTAGTGAGACTGTGGTGAATAACTTGCTTCAAGAATAGCTACTGAAACACTTGTTCTAGTTTTTACACAGTCATCTTATTTCTACAGCTTATCCCGTAAATGGTCCAACTGTCCCTTTCTCAGTCCCCTGATAACCAGAAAGTTGAAATGAACACAGAAGATGCACACAGAATGGAGAACATGGTTTGTGCATCCCAATTATGGTCAATTAAAAAAAGACACAAGAAAAACTGACTAGCTGAAAAATGTATTTTCCTTTAGCACACTTTCTCACTACTTGTAGTTGGCAACTGAGGTAGCATATGTCTCATGCCACTGAATGTCTTTATTTATAGATGTGCAGAACAGGACAACCCAAATACGGAAGAGACAGTTAACATAAGTAGTGTTAATATGCCAGTAGTCGCTCTACAGGAAGGAGCGTACAATCTGCATAAAGATCGTGCGCCACTTCAAGTTAGTGAGTAATTAAGGATGACATTAAGGAGTTTCAGGGAAAACAGTGCACTTCAAATTATGACCAGAAGAACTGCTGAGATTCCAGATTTTAGGCACTGAGACCAAAATGGAAGGCTCTGAAAAATAGGAAGATTTTACTATACGGGAGGTGGAATTTGGGATAAATTTGGGAAGCTCTTTCATCCACACAGAAAGTGATGTAAATAAGGTTTGAAAACCATATTGAAGGAGCATGGTAAACAAAATTATAACAGAGGAGAACCCAGAACAGAGGGGGCAAGACGGCAACATCCCTTTTGCCATTGTAAGCATCAAAGCAGCCAGATATCTTTCTGAATGGGGAACAAGAATTTGAAGGTTATAAAACAGTTGGTATTAAATCCAATGCAATTTATCACTAGTAGTTCCTTCTAGCATTTTTTTTCATGCTTTTCCTTTCGTGCAGGATTAAGAATTCGGGGGAAAGGAAGATGTGTAGGGTAAGAAAGACACATACTGGTCAAATACTGTTTGCCTTTTGTGAACTCTGCAGAATACTGTGAATTGCAACATATTGAAATGTCAGAGCTATACAATTTCCTGCCACTTTTGCACAGACTGCATTGTTGACTCTTGAAAAAAGCAATTAAAAATAAACAGCAACATGTTGAGGAATGCAGAGATCACTTACAGCAGCAAGTTCTGGGTGCTATGTGCATCAACCTGATAAAGCTTTATACTGTGAGGAAACTTATTCAAGCAAATCTCCACTTACCAAAGTGTTGAATATAAAATTAAACAAAAGGAGAATAAAAGTTCATCTGAACTGATTATTTCATTATAGATTTTGGTTCTCTCTACTTCTGCCAGGTATATTTTCAGCTTTTTCTTAAAGAAATTGGCACTCTGAGCAAAGCCTAGAACTGTATGCTTTCTTGGTTTAGCTCTGCAATTACAAACTATTTCACAGAGATTTCTGCATACACACAAGCTATAAAACCAAGGAGGACATAGTAAAAGGGAAAAGTAATGTCTCTTTTCCAGCCAGATTTTAGCATATAGGTAAATATAAAAGATCCATCGCTTCTTTCAATGGTGAATTTCTTTCTCTGATAGCATTGATGGTCAGAGATTCCATCCTGTGTAGGAAATAGGGAATTGCTCACTCCTTCCCTGCCCACTTAGAGTTACGCAGAATTTCTTGAAATATAGATGTTGAAATGCCTAAATTCATAACTAAGGGCCTGTGATTACCTGTAACTTCTCAGAAGGTATGTGTCATTGGAAATCACCAATCCTTTCCATGGAGCTACCACATGGATGAAGGCCAGCAGCAGTCTTGCCCTTTAAAATGTCCTGGAACATTTCATACTTGTACAGAGGATTAATGTCAATTGCTACAAGAAATATCATGACCATGTGGGAAGCGTTTACTGGCCCAAGCAGCAAAGACTTTGAAAATACCATACCCAGTGTGTCTGTGACTAATGAGATTTATGTTAGCTGGGGAAACACAGGCATTAAATCAAGAGATATTTATGCAAACTTCATTTTACTGTATATTTGGCCTTGTTATGAAGTTATTTATAGATACAATTTACTTAACCAGTACTTCTGTATCTGGCTTCTGTTTCAAAAATTCATCATCCAGTCTGTTCAATAATAGATAGGTTGAAATGGAAAGCAACAAACTATAAATGATATAGGAGGGAAAGAAAATACATGCTGTTATATATTAATTTTTAATGGATATGAAGCATGAAAGTTAGTGCATTAAAATAAACGTCAATATTGACTTGCAAGATAGTAAACAGAAAGAGTTAAGAGATATTTCGCTTTCACAGTTTCCGAATTTGACAATTTTTATTTTTTTTTTTTTTTTTGGGCGGGGGAGTATTTTTACCACACTCAATATCAGGCATCTTGGCTAGAGATCAATCTGCCATCCTGCAACTTGTACTGCATTGCACAGTTCCTTACTTAGCGAAAAGAGCCCTGATGTCTGAGTCCAAAAAAACTATATTTAGCACCAGGGGAGAATCAGACCCTTGGAAGTCATAGCTTTTTAACTGGTAGCTAAAGCTTTGCTGTAGGGGACCAGTACTGCGTTTCTAACCTGGTCCTAGGCAATGGCACAGAAATAGTGAAGATTTCAATAGAACTGTAGAATGGTTTGGGTTGGAAGAGACCTTAAAGATCATTTAGTTCCACCCCTCTTGCCATGAGCAAGGACACCTTCCACTAGACCAGTTGCTCCAAGCCCCATCCAGCCTGGCCTTGAACACTTTTGTATAACCTCACTACCTGAAAGAAAAATATGCACTGAAACCAGTGCAGATACTGCTGTGAGCAGTGAATACAGTGGGATCTCAGACTTGCAGTTTTGGGTTTGCATCTCACAAGAATTGAGTAAGAGGAGGCAGCACTGGGCGAATGGGATTTGGAAAAAGCCTTCTTGCATAAGCTTTGATTCATCCTTACAATAAAACTGTGTTCATGTCATTGTTAGTGACAGGAAGATGAGTGTAATCCTTGTGGGATTTATCTGTTGGTGAGTCTTAATCACTTCTCCCCGCAGGCTAGTGAAGGGCTCATGTCAGCAGTCAGAGTGCAGACAGTGATGCTCAAACAAAAACTTCTTTAAAGCCTTTCTGGCAAGAGTCCTTATTTTGATTCCTGTTACTGTCAACAGCACCAGTGAAAACTGAAAAAGTCCCCAGGCATTTTTTGAAGCAATCAGGTGGAGGATTTCTCCCAGAGAAAGATGGACAAAGTTAGACACATATTACCCTGCATTAGGAGTGCCAGGGTCTCAGGAGAGCCCTGCACAGAGCTTGCCAACCAGCCTCTGAGACTGCAGGCAGTAACTCCACGTGAGACAGCCTTATGAAATGGTGAGATGGGCAGAAAGGATCTTTCTTGTAAACTTAGAAGAAACTAGGTTAGTCTATTTTATGGATCCAGGGTCGAGAGAACAGCGGAGGCCATATATAAACATTTCCCAAAACCTTCAAGCTCAACTGCAATGTAGATTTGAGAGCCACATTTCTTGTAAACTAGTTGTCAAAGCTATGAAATATGAAACCTAAACTTGAGCTGGAATTTCTCTTGGTGAAATTCAGAGATGCTTGTCTACCTTGCTGTTAAATACCAATGTAAAACTGTGAGCTCGATGGTCTGAAGGAGCTCTAAGCTAACACATAAGCCGGGACCTCTCTTTGCTTTGGTTTCCTTCTTGCTTCCAGAGTCCAAGTCAAGATTTCTCCTGTTTGAAAGCTACTACTTATATTTGTTCTAAATGAAAGAACTTATCACCCTTCTCTCTTTTTGTCTCTCCTCCCAAACCTTTTTGAGGTTAGCACAGACTCTTGGGAGCTGTGAAACTTCTCTGGACAACCAAACAAATAAGTCTGATCGTTTTACCAGCATTTCTAAGTCAGAAATTTGGTAAAGGTATATGCCTGTCCATGGAAATTTTGACGGTTTATCATGGTCTGTTGACCCCAAAGGTTCAGATTTACTGATTTAGAGAATAGAGGTGTTTAAAATGATCAGAAAAGTCATTGTTTTGGGCTCGGCACAAAACTTCAGTATGGATTTTTTACAGTGCCCTTTATATGCAGACGAATAAACGAACTAACTCCTTAATAGAACTGGAGTACGAAAAGGAGGGAGGTAATCCTAAAGAGAAATACTTGAAGTCTTCAGGTGATAAAGTAGGGGAAGTTACATTTCTTAGCTAAATATACCAAAGTGACATACTGCTTGGTGGAAAATCAGCTCTGAAAGAGTTGTTTCTTCCCAGCATTTACTATTAGACTGACCTTCAGGAAAAGTTAGGAATACAGTGCTAAACAAGACTTCTTACCTACCAGGAGTGTAAGAAATCTTTAATATTGGGCTCAAAAATGTGTTTCTTGCCATCTGTAGTATTTCTGGGCTGCTTGTTTAGTTTTTCTTCTCTTCCTGGACCTTCTCTTGACATTACTTGGGGGAGTACATGCAGCAGTTTAAGTTCACACAAAGAAGAATTTGTTCTTCAAGGAAAGATTCAGCCTTTTTGTTATGGAGGAAAAAATCTAATTTCCCCAACTCTCTAATACTTCATGCTTTTTTTTTTTCCCTCCCTTACTGGGGTGGATGTTGTTAACATCCAACAGTAATGAAAAAGTCCATCAGATTCTTAATTTGGTTCCTGCATGAATCAGTCATTTTTCTCAATGAAATAGGAAGAATCTTCTATGTTCTCTGGACATCTGATAGAGTGACAGTCTTGGTGGTTGTAATCATTATTACTATTTTATCTTATTGTTACCTTATTATTACTGCTATCTTATGTGCTCTCTTTCACTAATGGTTTTATTTTTAGTGGCTGCCCACAATATAAGGTTTGCAATTTAACGATGCTGAATGCATCAGTGTCTTCAGAAGAAAACATATCTGATAGCGTGTTTCTTAATTGTGATAGATAATTTTTTAAGAATTAAACTGCAGGCTCTTCCTCTCCCCCATTCCCTTTAACGTGCCAGAATAATTTTGGGTGAACACAAGGTAAAATATAATTTTTATCTTCCCTTGTAAGCTAATTGTTCGCAATGGTAAAAAGAGATGATTTGCATATTTCCATAATGAAGTACCGATGAAGGCAGACTGAGTGTGAAGGGAGAGCAATCACAGCAGCGTGCAGGGCTTCACATGCACATTAGGGTGGCTGGTGGGCTTGCAAGGCTAAGTCAGAAAGTGATGCAAATAACAGTATACTAATGGGAGAGGTTTCTAGCTGCAGCCCCCTGTGAGTCAAACTCCAGCTCTGTTTCTGTGAGTGATGATGTTTACATTTAAGATGTATTTATTATACTATAAAAATGTAAATGTCTGCAGTTTCGCTGTATGCAATTTGGTGGAGGGGGGGGGACAAAAATCCCTTTCCTTGGCTTTGTTTGTTTAATTGGAATAATTAATGAGCCTGACAATTTAATTCTGCATAATCATATTCCTATAAGCAACTCCACAACTCCTCATTTATCAAATTCTGAAGGACAAGCAGAAATGGTACAAAAATAGGCATGAAACAAACCCTGGGCTCCACTGGGTGCTGCCTGCACCTGAACTTTCAAGAAAGAAAGAACAAAAAAAAAGATTTAAGTATGAAAATTAGACTCCTCTATCTTTAAGTTAAATATTTTGTGCTGCACATGTGAAAGACTAAGCATTAGAGTGGACTATTCACATAGTTCACAAATTACTGGTGAGTGAAAATCATGAAGAATAACAGGAGTTAGGGGATGTAAATGGATGTTGTGGCCAGTACCAGCCCCTAGGACATGTACATCTCTTTGAAAACACCATTATCTTTCCTGCTGACACTTTCCCAGCTGAGATCAAACACTGCCCAGATACAAAGTCTGGAGATTCTTACTATCATCCAGATGCAGCTTTCTAGAGTAACCTGCTGTTACTCTATTCATGCTGGGGTTTATTATTAAATATAATAATATATAATAAACATAATGCTTATTATGATGCTGTTACTGTTAAATTTTTACAAAAGTGACTTAAGCACTTTGAGATTAATTGCTAGTGGAAGACCATGGGATGTCTAGTCTACTGGGGATTGATTAATGATCATTTATTATATCAGAGTTTAAAAGAAAACTGCTTTATATTGTACCTGACAAGTGCTGCACCACACTTGGTACAAGAGCTGTTTATACCACAGGACACAAACCCTGATGCTAGGTGTTTCCTTCCAAGGCACAATATTAAGATTCAACCCCAGATTTATAAATTATATGTAATTCATTCTAGTTCTTACCAAAATTACGTATAGTATTCAGTTATCTTCTGAGGGACCATGTATTAGGCATGCAGAGTTTATGCCAGCTAATCTGGTCTGTTGTTTTTTCCATATCCTGATGGAGCTGGAAAGTTCGCATATTTCTACTTGGGTCTGGTGTCTCTGCCTGTTGTTAGCAGTGACTCTCGAACAAAGTGACAGGCTTTATTCTTTTTATAGTGTGTCCGACTGGAGGAATATGTCACCTATTTCTGGTAGCATTGTTTGTTTGGAGTTTCAGCCCTCCAAGACCCTGGGGCAACCTGTTTGTGACTCACTCCAGTTTGCAGCTGTTGTGGGTTTGGGGGGCTTTTTGGTTTGTTTTCCAAAAGAAGCATAACATCAGTTTCATGCTTCTAGTACATCGGATCATACCAAATGGTCTTTATCTTGCCTTTTCTGTCTTTTTATTCCCTTTTATCCTTATTAACCAGGAGGGCAAGCATTTTAACAACCCAGAGGTTTTTATTGCAGATTTCTTTTAAACAGTAACAGTAAGTGCTATTTTGTAATAAAATCATGCTAAATACAGATCAGACTCTGACTCTGCAGTCTTTCTATTAAAGACTTTCCATTAAAGTCTTTTTATTTCTATTCTGTCGCTTTTATTCTCTACCAGAACATTGCCCACACCTTATAGAGGGTGTGTGTATTCAAGCTTCTATGGATGTTTTGCACTGAGATTCTAGGGCCCAGATTATCCGCTTGGTGGATGTTAATGCATACCTGGACTTCATTCAAGAAGAAGAAGCCTGGCCAAGAGGCTAGTGCTCCTTGAGTTCCCACCCCTCTGTATACCACGGCAGTAACAGACCTCACAGACTTGTATGGACTCCAGTGACTGCATGCTTCTACCCTGTTTAATGTAAGACATCCTCTCCATATATCATTGCACAAATTGTTATAGTCTCTTAGCGACTGATATATTCCTGCACCTGGCCTGTACTTGTAGCTTTTTTGCAGGAAGATTTACTGTTGGAGTTTGAGGAGACAGTTAAGAAGGCAGGTACAGGCTGGATTGTAAGAACCAGTATATCATGCTGTATCAAATTTCAAACACCAAAAAGTATGAATCTGAAGTCTAGGACAAAAGCTTTTATTCAGAGCCAAGTCCTTATATAGCTTCCAGAATCTGAGACATCTTTGAGACAATAATCGCAAGGTGTCTGGCTGTCCTTTTCCACCTTCCTCAAAATAAACGCAGAAGACTTTCCCCATCAGTGGCTGTCACTAATGTCAGAGCACTAAGGTGATCTTCCTCCCCCTGGGGTTTGTCTGCCTGGACTCAGCATGCATGTAGGTAATGGTGCCAGTGTCCAGCCTTAAAGTCTTTGAGAATGTTCTGCCAAGAAGCCTTAGCAAGAGCTTCTTCTCCCTGCTTTTGCCCCCCACCCCATTTTTCTCAGGAGCTTCTTTTAAGCTATGTTGCAGCTTTATCTGTGGCTGTTCTCTTGACTCCCTCACTCTGATCCTCATTCACTGACTTGACTTTCTGGATTGACATCAGATCTGCCTCATCACTGTGGACTTGCTAGATGATGACTGGACTCTTGGATGACCTTGTTTACCATCTCAGACCTGCCTTCCATGCTCAAGCACTGTGGGACTGTTTCTCGATCCCTGCTCCCTCCAGTCACAGAGTAGCACCCACCCTTGGTGCTCCATGACAATTAGAAAGAAAGATTATCCATGTGTACCCAGAGGGGACACCTGAGTCCTGAACATTCAGACATCATTCATTGGCCTCTGTTGCTCATTGTAGTCTCTATTAATCATCTCCAGAGACTGCCAGTGATCTGTAGGATCAGGATTTCCCATTCATATAACAGAGGGTTTGCTGTAGCATGTAGCATATGGGGATGTACATCGCTTACAAAGTAGTAAAATGCCTGTGAAGCAAAGTGTCTGAAAGCCACATGGGTGCTAGTAATGAGCAGTATGAGAAGATGGATAGTCAGTAAGATGTCATCACCTGCCTTCTCCATGACAAATGCAACAGTAGATTTGTAACTCCAAACCGGTTCCATGGCACTAGGGGAGGCAGGCTTCAGGCAGGCACTGCTGCTTCCCTGGAGGGTGAAACTGTAAGCACATGGAGGGAGAGCTTATGCTACAGCACAGATACCAGTTCCTCACCAGGATCTCTAATGCAGCCTTTTTTATCTTGAAGTTCATACTCCATGCTAAACGTGCCAGCTACAGTGAGCAGTATTCAAACTGGAAGAGCCTAATTCTTGCTGCAGGTTAGGGAGAGGACCATGATGAAAACCCTGCTCTCAGATTTTTCTGGTCATTTCTAGTAGGGTATGGATGACCCTGAGGTTATCTTCTGTGATCTACATTTTGCCAACCCACCCAGTAGCAAGAGGGAGCACAGCTGTGCAGCAAGAAGGAACAAGCTAAGTGGAAATGTAGTGTACAGTCCCTTTCATGAATCTTGTTGGTGCAGTCATGATACGCAGGGGCCACACATATGAAATCAGGATGCTACAGGGCAAGTATTGTTGAGGTATGTAAGGTGACAAGGTAGTTGTGTCTCCTTACAGTCCTGACAATGTGCAGCATGGCCATGACCTCCCTGATTTAAATAACCTTGAGGCTTTAACAATACAGAGGAATACCTGTCCACGTTATCTGGCCTATAGGAATATGAAAAACTCTCTATAAAACTATCACAAAGAAAATATCCACATTTATTTTGAGCAAGGTGACTTCTTTGCCTTGAAAAATTCTCATTGTTCTGAGTCTTACTATTGTCTCTACAACTATTCCAGATTCATCTAATCATCCATCATCTCCTCACCAAATCCTTTTCTCCTTTTTCTCAATCCGGAATTTGAAATTGATGGGCTTGGTTTTGGTTCAGACCACTTGCAAAGTCTTCTCCAGTTTTATTTTCTCACTATACAATCAAATTGAGAACGTCAAGACATGTTTTTTATCTGCCTGATCCCTTCAGTTGTACTGAAGTTTCATCATTAATCTGTCAAGACTGAGTTAAGGAAAAATAGTTGATTATTAGTTCTCATGTGTTAGAATCAGGTATTATTTGCATCTGGCAGACGGTTTCCTTATTTTTTTCCCTGCCCCTGAGGTAGTTGTCTTTGGAGGTCAAATGAAACACTATTTTATCTTTCTCCAGTTTTCTTTATCACTGCCTCAGTGATAAAGAATCAGGTTTTTTGTTTACTTTCTGTTCTGGTCTATGGTCACTTAGGACTTGCAAGAGATGCTTTATTGCATTTCATTCCAAAGTCATGCATCAGAACAAGTTGGTGTTGGTTCCCTGGTTGTCACCACCTCACCCCAATTCTCCAGGGAAGTCTACAATTAAAGTTCTGCCTGTGGTAAGACAGACTAGGATGGAAATGAAGAGATGTATTGTGTAGAGGTACCTGTCACAGACCTTTTTTAAAATCTAGTGTCTGGAAATGTAATCAATTTACCTTTTCTGAAGGAAGGCTATTGGCTTCATAAGGAAAGACAATGAAAAGCTATCAGCACTGTTTAGTTCTCGGCATATTATGGCTCTTATCACAAGTCTATTTGTCCCATAACATAGGTCCGATTCCCAAACCATTTCTATCCTTCCTAGACTGGATAGATAAAATGAAATGCTCTCTGCAGTGAGTCATCAGAACCCATTACTCCATCCCTAGCAGGCCCTGTATATGCTAAACGGGAACATTTCTAGGAAAATGCTACAGCCTGTTATGGTTTGGAAGAACTACTGTGTACTGTCTTTTTTGTGATGCCTACAAGTTAGAAGACAATGGCTTGGAGAATGGGGATGGAGAAATTATGTTGTGGAAACAGCTGGCACTAAAAAAGGCACAATCAGTGCCTCAGGAGCTAGCAGCGTACTGAAAGGTCTATAGCTGGTCATGAATCGAGAGCTGATAGACCTCAGTGCATCACACGCTTTGAAAGTTCTGTGATTGCACTGAAAATGTTGAGCAGTACCAGCATCTAGCTAGGTATGAAAACATTTATTTCTTATTTTCCTTGCAAGTATGCTAAATTAAATGCAAAACATATTTTTTTAAAAAATATTAGCAGAGACTGGAGAACCCTCATAAAGGTTTTAATTAATTAACTATGAAGGCACATTTAATCAAAGTGCTATCTCAGGTAGGCAAGAAATGTAGCCAGCAGGAGAACACTGTGTTCAGTTTCCATGGAAATTTACTCAAAGGAAAAGGGAAGGTAAGCACTTGTTCCATATATAAGGCAGTGAAATATTCTTAAAAACATTATAAAGTCACCCAGTCTGCTATAAAAAAAAAAAAAAAAATCAATAAAATGCAATAGCAATTTTCAAATTCTGTACCTATAAAGATAAGCAATGTAAATTTCTAAAGACAAAGCAAGAGAAGAGTTCAAAACTACACCTGCTAATAAGTTTGCTTAGTAACAGGCGTAGTCTGTTGAGTGAGCCAAAGCTGTCTTTGCCAGAGTAAGTCCTAGATTTACAATGATCACTGTATTCTGCAAGCTCATCTATGACTTCACTGGTTAAAATATTATCTAACCTAACAAAAGCCAAAAATAGATGATGATTTTTATGACTACATCTACAAATATGAATGTTGCTTTTATGAATTTTTTAATTCATCTTTATTGTATACTGGTGATACTTGGTTTTGTTTAAAAACTGCAGGAGATCCCAACTTAAGAGTGAAAACAAGTGATCTGTAGTAAATGACAAAATTTCTGCTTGCAAATATACACATAGGAACTTTTTAATATTTTCTTGTAATCAGTGACATATCTATTGTTTGTATACTTATTAACAATGTTAATTTATTGATTTGGTTTGACTGTGTGTGGTCATGCTTTTGTTTTGCTTATGATGCTATTTTTGTCACCTGCCTGGAGCTTGAAATACCCTAAGGGAGTTAGCATGAGCTCTTTCACAAACAAGGTCTGCATCAGCTTATTTATTGGTCAGCAGCATTCAGAAATATAAATATTCTTTCAGTGAATTAAAAAGTGTTAATCCAAATGCTAAATTCTATAAGCTTAAGCTGTAGGAGGTGATTAATAAAACTGTTTCATTTCAGTGAATCACAGTTCTTCTGAAGTCACCTTTGTTGCCTGATGGCTATATATAAAGTCATGCATTTAATAGAAGTCCGCCACTATTTTTTGTGGCATTGTCACATTGTAAAGGTAAATTCGTCTTACGTACCTTGCTGAATGAAGGCCTCATTACAATTTTTTTTTTTTGAGAAATGGCCCTTCTTTTATATCTTAGCTTGTGAAGCAAACAGGTAGCTCCTGGTGGTCTTAAATTCATGGTACAGGCAACAGAAGTATAAGCCTTTCTTCACCCTTCTTTGCATTACTGAGTTAAAGCAATCATCTGTACCCTATTTTCATTTCAACCTACTGATTGGCAACAAGGGTCACATGTGATAAATATAATAATTTCAGCCATAAATGTTAACTCTTACTACTTCACCAGCTAGAGGTTTATTTGCCTGTCATGTTCCATGATATAAATGGTGAGTCTTTTATATGGAGCCATGCTAACATGAAACCGTATTAAATAATTAGGTCTATAATCCTTTTGCAGAGATTCTGCAATTTAAGTTAACTACACTGGAAGTATATGAGGCCTTAAGATTTATGTAGTAATTATCTTTTGCTGTTAGGATCTGATCCAGCTTCCACTGAAGTTAATGTACATTTTATCATGCCAGTAGCAGTTAGCTTAGGTCTTTAGGTGTGAAGTTATTAAAAATAATAATAATAAGTGAAAATAAAACATCATCTTGCTTTTGGATAAAGCAGTATCGTTTTAAAGAGATAATTAGACTTGCTGAAACATTATGGCCGTCAAATATGAGAACCATTTTAGAATAAGAATTCTATTTAAAAGAAGCACGGGATCATTGTTAGTCAAAGAAAAATAGTATTAGGTCAAAAGACCAAGCTGAGAGTTTTGCTAACTTAAATTTTTGTTATGTTTTGGAAGGCATTGGAATTTGTGCTAAAACAGAGCCATGTCTACCTGAAAAACACTTCCATACAAACTTCTGTAATCACATTTTGAGACTGGACCTTTCCTTTTAGTCATGCAGCATTGTCACCATATTAAGTAGATATAGACAACAAATGTAACACGTGAACATGCATGCTGTGTAGTAGATTTGGTGAAAGCATGGATCATCCCTAGCGCAGTGACAGAAAAACATTGTATTTCCTATCTTCCCCAATGCTGAAATAAACTGCTGTGCAATTGCATGGCGTTTGGCAAGCAAGTAAAATCCTTGCAATGCTGAGATTGTCTCTGTTAACATGTTCCGTTTTTAGATCAAACAGAATGTGTATGACACATTTACTCCTGAAGTGTTATCCTCTGAAGAAATAAACTGTTTTAATCACCTGATGCAACCCCTTCCAGCCCAAAAAGAAAAACAAATGCACTTCTCAGATGCAGATAATAAAAACAAATCAATAACACCATTGTAAAATAGTACTAGCTTCAGGAGACAGCTGCAAGAGTAAATAGGTCCATTTGTTTTGAAATCCCTCCTGAACATCATGACTCATCTTCTGAATCTATTTTGGGCTCTGTCATATGTGTGTGTGGCTGAGGTCACAGAAGCAAGTAATCCAAGCGGCTGAAGCAGTGCAAGTTGTCAAAAACAATAGTTTATTATGTGGATTTGCTGTATAGAAATATCTTTTCATGCTCTGCCTGTTCATAAAAGGATATGAGCAATAATCTGCCTTTGCTGCAATGACTTAAATCTTCTTATTCAGAATCAGAGAGAGCTTCAAATTCCTTGTCTAGATAATGTCAAATCTAACCCTTTACTTCCAGGGAAATCAGGTAAAAATAGTTAAGGCTGCTTTATATTTTACCTGGAAAGAAGGTTTAGAAAGGGTCAGAAAAACAATATATATTTAGAATAGAAATATATTTCTAGGTTTAGATAGAAGCTTTCACTGTATGTAATGCCTCCAGGAGACTATAAATGTCACTAACTGATTTCTACCCATTCATCCTCTAATTAGGAAAATTCGATACGCATGCACTTGATGATAAGCATGATCATGAGCGCTTTTTTTAGCTTGAGTGGCAACTTTGAGGGCTGCAAAGACTGCAAAACACTAATGTTCACTTGCTTGGACATCTGCACGGAGGTGTCGAGCTGGAGCTCATTCAGGGCACGCGATGAGTCATCTCTGGCTGGCCAAGAGTGCTGCTCAGCTGGGTGAGCAAACCTCTCTGGCGAGGGCATTACCAGCTTGGAGGGAAGCAGATGTGTCAGGAAAGGAGAGAGAGGAGACACCCTTTAACACATTCACAAAGAAAATGCTGTGTTTTCTCCAGTTTTTAAGTTTTTCATTTGAGCTATTGAGAATAGTGGTGGACTTTAATACATTCATCTGGGTAAAATGATGATAGCTCTTAGTCAGACAGTGAGAAGAATAAGAATCCACTAATTTCAATAGAGTACTGTCAGTGTGCCCTGATCACTTCAGAGCAATTCTTGCTTCTAGGTCTGATGAGTTTGGAATTCCGGGAACAGTATTGTATTGTGTTACAAACAAATGTGGAGAAAATAAACCCTATGATCTGTACTATTCAATAAAAATTCTGGGGCAGTTTGTCTGACTCAGACTCTTACTTTCAAAGAAAACTTGGTTGGCAGTTTGCTTTGGGTTTTTTGTTGCTGTTGCTGCTGATTGCCTATTTAATTTTTGACTTTTTATTTTATTTTTGCTCCAAGGCTCCTAAGTCCTTCACAGTATGGAGAACTACTAAACTTTCTAAGCAAATTAGGATGAGGTTGGGTGTTTTGATGTGTGTTTCTGAGATTTTGGGATCTATACAGGGGACTTCATTGGGCTCTAACCAAAAACTCATCTCTGGGTCTAATTCTCTTCAGCAGCGTCCTGGGAATAATGTATAATAGGAAGCAAGTGACCTTATGGCCAGGATCAGCAGGCCAAGTACTCCATCTGCTCTCTGACATGTTAGGCTCTCTCTGTTGCATCCAGATCTTGCTATAGTGGACATTCTGATCCTGTCACAGCAAAGTTTTGAAAAAACAGTAATGTTTGGCAATCAACAGTAAAATAACCAGTATAAGTTTGTTAAGAGTTTAGATCACAAGGGCATCTAGACACCTTGGAGCCAGCAGTTAATACAGACAAAAAGGTATCTATCAAACAGTAGCATAAAGTCAGTTATGTTTCTTATTTGCTTACTGCATATCACCAATATGCTTTATAGTGGATGACTTTAAAATGTTGTAAGACCTTTTCAGAATAAATGCTAAAGCAAGTGAGGAAACAGTGGTCATATTTTTCTAATCAACTGTCTGGAGAAGAGGTTCTTCCAGTTCATGAAGGAAAAATCACGTTTGCAAAAGATTTATGCTCCACGTAAGTTCCCATCTCTGCTATATGCAAGTGAACAGATCAGTGCTGTGTCTTCCAGATTCTGAATATTTGTGTCTCATATACTGCTGCTACAAGAGACTCTAGCATCTAGAATAGTTCTGGCAAGAAACTTATCAAGAAGTCTGAGCAGACATTGAAGCTAGTAAATGCTGATTAGAACAGTATACATTGTTATCAAACCAGAGGCACTAAACAATACCCATGTTCATTCATCTAGAGCAAAGCAACCTTAGCAGCATATGCGGCAACATTCTAACAAGTGAAATGTGCAAAATATCCAAATGCTTATTAATTTATCTTAATTTTGTGGGAGAAGTACCAGTATTATATGCTAAAGGAGAAAGGACATTTCTTTAACATTAAGCCAGCTGGGTAGGTCCTTTCATATGTAGAAACTCATCGGCTAATTTTTACCAAGTATCTGGGTAGCACACACAGGCTCTAGGAGGAAGGGGTAACTTGCCTTGCAGTTATAATTCCTCAAGATATAGTCTTCACAGCAAAATGACTGACTGGTAGTAGTATAGCCTGCTTTAAAATAAACAACTTAGTAGATAAAGATAATAAAAACTAATCAGAATATACTTTTTCCAAGGTACAAAAATATAAAAATTACTGTGTCTAAACTTCATGTTTACCAGGCCTAAGATGTAAAGACCAACCTGAAATGTCATCTTTGTTGTCTATGGCACAGATATAAAAAGCTCTAAAGAGGTAAGCCAGTAGCAGCTTTTTCTTTGGCATTTAGTGAGGGTTTTATTCCAGTCCATAGTGCTTGCCTACCTCATGGCAAACCTCTGGCATTTTAATTAATGCAAATCATAGACAAGTTGCATCAGAAGGTGCAATGGAAGCATAAACTGTTGTTATTTGCACAGTACTACAGAAATTTGGGAACTGCAGTATCTTCTGAATGTTGTGAGAACACTAAAAGGTAGAGATTTTTGCAGAAGTATTGGCTGTCAGTTAATAGGCTCATTTTTCTCTCAAGGGAAAATAGATTTTCCCTCTATAAAGATTTTTTTTTTATTTCCTCACAGTGTGCAGCACTATAAATTGCATGCAAGGGACTTGGAATTTACAAATGACAGTAGCCTTTTATTGTGTTTTATGCACTTGTAAAACTAGAATGGCTACTGTAACTAAAATAATATAGTAGTCATTTTCTATGCAATTTGATTTAGGGAAATCTAATGTCTGATGAGAACTTGTTATGTGATTGAGCATTAATATTCTTTCTTGCTCCTTTTTGGTTTAGTTCCTCCTTTTTAACAAAAAGTTCATTGACATTCTCCCAGTCATGCTCAAGGTTATTCATTACGTGATCATTACTGCCTACCTTCAACTCACTTTTGCAGAATTTCTAGTCTCAGGTAGTTACAGTGAGCCCTTCAACAATTCTAAGGTTTTGCAGAAATCAAAATAATTGCTTCTTCAGCACTATCCAAAACTAGTGAGACACCCTGTCCCTCCCCACAGCTGCAGCGATAACCTCCGGTGGCCCAGCTGCAGGTTTGTTCCATGCTGCTACTCAAGACTGATGGTGAGTGAAGTTTCTAAGTTTACCACGGGCCTTTAAGGGTTCCTCTACACCACTCTTACACTTTCGATGTGTGACTTTTATCCCAATACACTTAAAGCTATTTCTTGAAATGGATTTGTTCTAAAAATAAGGACCATTGAACCCAAATGTGCCTGAAGTCTATAGGTTTGATTTGCAGGGAACATGCCTTTCTGCGCTGCCAACTTTGTGATTTTAAGCTGAGGTCTGACATTTGCTGTTTAAGCTAGTGACATGTCTCTTGAAGACTGATGATTGTAAGACTGTCTGCTTTCATTTAGGTGAAATCTCTAGGCCTGTAACTACATGGCATAGTTTGAAAACTTACTCTGAGTTCACTTATCAATTCCAGAAACAAGGACAGAAGCTTTCCAATTAAAAAATAATTTAGCCTTTTTTTTTTTTTTTTTAATAGGATTGCTTTTTGTCTTGTGGAGTTTAGGGGTCTTTTTTTGAGGTTATGGATTTGTTACCGTTTTGGATTATGGCACATTTTCTAAACTCTTATCTTTTGCACTTGGCAAAGCAGCACATTGCCTCTATTGTCATTTTTGTCACTGTTGTCAAGAAGTTATTAACTCTTGAAAATTGCTTTGAGGATCTTTCAGATTACTGCTTCTTATTAAGTCAGGCTGTAAATGATCAGAGTTAACATAACATATTAATTAGCCAGCTGACCCAGGGATCCCTATGGGGAAATCAATAACATTAGATTTTTCAGAAATGGAATTGAATGAAAATGCATTTGGTTTGTCAGATGAACTGTCTTTGCTCTTGAACAAAGCTATACTGTCTATAATAATGTAAGTGTAAAGAAACTAGGGTACAGATGTCTGACAGGAAAAACCACAGAAAAGTGTTAGAAGGAAAGGAAAACTGAGAAAATCTGAGTGGTTTTCATCAAGAAGTGTCAATTTCAGGGGGCTGATTAGCACCAAGAAGCTCTCGGCACTGGCATGCTACCCCAGTGCAAAGAGAGGCTGCCATATTACAATAAAGTAATATTCTGGTCCAAGGAAAACTGATTTTTTTGCTGGAGATGTTTTACTGCTTCACAGAAATAAAGCAGTGGGATGTGCAGGATGCTGAACTGTGTATATACCTTCAAGCTACACTAACTTTCAACAGATTCCATGTAATAATTTTCTGTGCCTTCCCTCTTGCTAATCATTAAACTTTGAATATGATGAGCTGCCTCCTGTGTGGGGAAAGGGGCAGAAAGGGCCCTGACCTGCTTTAAAGAGGTCAAAGAGGGAGAAGTCCAAGTCTGGAGGGGCAGTCCTCTGTCACAGGTATAAATGAGTATGAAGTTAACGTTGGAGATTACCAGTGTGTTTGACTCTGCAGGCGCACCACTTAACTGGAAGAGAAAATACCTTGTTTAAGATGCATGCTCCATAGGGATGCCATCACTGAATTTTTAAAAAATAATGATTTGTTTTTAAAGCCACCAAAACAGATACAAGTAGGTTTTCCCCACTCATATGAGTTCCTTAGTTCCTGGGCTATAAAGCTGGGATATATCTTCTCTGTTGTCTTTCTAGCCTTGTAACCATTGCATTTTTAGAATATAGCTTAGATTTTCTTGGGTCAGAACCTTACATTTGAGTTGGTAATATTCCTTCTGTTTAAGACCAAAGCTGAGGCTTTAGCTCCTCCACTGTCTTGTCCCAGCTCCAGTCAGCATGTCATGGCAAAGTTTACCTTGTATTGGCAACAAGTCCACACTGCTAAAGGGTAGCAAGGGGAATATTCTGTTTCAACCACTGTCATTCTAAGCTTTCCCCGAATTTCTGTGCCTTCCTGCAGGCACCAGGAACAGCAGGGTTTCTCAGTAGCTCACCAGTAGCTGGCTGCAACTTCACAATACCAAAAGGGTGTTCAAACAGTATATTCAGCAAGTACAAACAGGCTCATTTGAGTATTGAATTACTGCTAGCCAGGAGCTGAACATTAACCAAGCCATGGCAATGCAGAAAAGACAATGAGACAGTTTCATGGCTTGCTCTTTTATCTTACCAGAGTTTTGGTTTGTTGTTTTTTGTGGTTTTTGTTTTGTTTTTTGTTTTTTTTAAACAATAATTAAGGAAGTATATGATGCAATACAATGTAATCTAAACACTTCTTCCTCATAAAGTTTCAAACTTTACAGACTGCCCAGTCATCACTCTTTTGAACTCAGTAGCCTGTTTATCGAAGCAGCAGAAGTACATGCAAAGTGATTTTGCAGTGTAACTTTAACAACATTTGTCATGTACTGGAAAATCACTTAGAAATGGCGTTTCCATGTGCCTCCTGTCTTGGAGTGCAGAGGGTCTAGCATTTCAATAGGATGTGTCAGTAGGCTTTGAAGGTCAGATCTATGTTCTTATTCCATTGAAAATCAAAACATACTGAAGGTTTTTCACATTTCGATTTCATACTTATGCTCACCTTTTTATTTCGTAACTTCTTCCTTCATATTTCCTGTGTGGTTTCCCCCTTCTTCTATTCAGCTTCCTCCTTTTCACTTCCTTTTCCTGTGCAGTTCAAGCTTTGATTATCTAATAAGACTTGTTCTCAAAGTGGAGTTAAGCTGAGATTGAAGAAGTATGTTAGCTCACTGCCCAGAAATAGAAAATGGCCAGGAAATATGCACAATACCTGTGACCAGAAAATAATAAAAATGGTAATAGATGTAACTCTGGAGATACGACACTCCAGAGTTTCCTTGCAGGGGTGCTAAAGGACCACATCTAAGGAAATCTCACTGCACAGCTAAAAGATATTGAAACATTAACTACCCAGAAATATTGACTATGGGAAAGGAAATATTTTGTGAATGAAAAACTAAATTGAAAGGTTGTGCTGGTGGAAATGTAAGGAGGGGAAGAAGAGGGAGAATGACTTCATGCTTCATTAAAAAGAAATGTCCCTCAGAAGAGAAAGTCATATCTTTCACTTTTCCACTCCTGCCAGGTCAGTCCGTTCTCACAGGCAGGGCTGCTGGCCACACATGAGTCATCTCACCGGGACCACACTTTCATCCTCTTTTCCCCTGGTCACCTTTTTCTTGCTGTTGCTCTCCACAATACTGCAGAGTCAGTGCAGTATTGTGGACAGATAAGAAGTAAATTATGTTCATCATGCCAGAATAACAGGTTGACCAGAAATCTGAGGGATAATTATAAGGGTGGAAAAGAAAGGAAGATCTGGTGATATAAAAGGAATTGAGATGCAAAGGGGATAGGGATATCAGCATTCTTTGTTGTTAATGAACGTTGAGCAACAGGCTGATTTAAGATAACTATTCTTCTAAAAGTCACTTTTATGGCTAGAAACTGACTGATATGTATGAATTTATATCTACCTCTAAAATATGCTACTGATCCTGCAACAGATATACAATGAACTCTTGTTTCACCACTTGAATAAAAAAGAGGGTGGCTTTGGTAACCAGAGATAGTGTCCCAGTTTCTGTGTCTCAACTGATCCTTGTGCTCAACTTCATATCAACAGATTCCCTGTGCTGTATCCAGAAAGGAGTATTTTTAATGTATTATAAATATGTTTAGCTTACTTACAGCTTTATTTTCAAAAGAGATCTTAGTGTGCCCCTCATGAATGGAAGTGAGTGCTATAGGAAAATTAAATGGTTTTCCAACAGAAGTCATAAATACTAAATTCTGCAGCAAGCAGCCACTAGTCTTAATATTTGCAAGAAAACACTGGTAAGCAAAAGGTGATATTTTCTTTCACAAAGGCGGGTGCATGTTACTTAAAGATCTGATGCTGAATCTGTGCAAAAAAAAACTTTATTGTGAGATAATTTTTGAAACTCCTGGGGGAGCTGAGGAGCGAAGGGGACTAAAATACAAAGTGTTCACAAGGACTGGAAGAAAGTACAGCCCACAGAAGGCCCTGCAGCAATGCCAGCATTACCTTTGTAACCTGGGAGAGACACTGCCACTGGGGAGATCATTTTGCAGGGTCTGGTATTTAAAAGCTTTGCATCACCATATAAAGAAGCAGCAAAACAAAGCTATAGCATGGACAAATCTCTAGGAGCTTTGCACAGCCTGCATCACCTCAGAAATAGATAATCCCTGCTTTTCCAATCCCCTAAGAGATCAATTATGGAATTCTTTTGAATAATAAAACATAAGTGAAATTTCAGTCTCAGCTGCTACCTTACCTTGCATTTAAATTGAGTCATCAGAAAGCCTCGCTTACGGCAGAGGCAATGGCACGGGAAGGGCAGAGGGAGTTTATAGCCTATAGTTTATAGTGCTCTAGCTTGGCATGGGTAGACACCTTGCACAGAAAAGTTTCAAAAGTCTTCTGATTACAGTGACTGTGGTATTACTGGTTTTGAGCACATAATTCCAATCCCTTCATTTTAAAATAATCTATGCTGCTGCAGAAATACTAACTCCAGAGGACAGTGGTGCAGGGGGTCCCAGGCCAGCAGTAGCTTTCAGGTCACTCCCCACCTCCTACCGAGTCAGTGGCCAGTCCTGCCCAGTGCCCATAATCTGCTGCTGCCCAGGACCACCTGGTTGGTGATGGGCTACACCAGTACCACATCACCCAGCCCACAGCTCCCCTCAGACACGAATATTTCCACATTAGTGCTCTAGGACAGGTTTTTAATTAGTGGCATTTCTTTGTAACTGATGCTGTCTGACACTGCTTAAGGCAGAGGCCATTGTGCAGGGACAAGGAGCTGGTGTCAAGTCCTGTGGTATTTATACAGGAACCCTGCTGTGGATTTCTGTTAGCTCAGGATGATATCAGCAAGTGATACATTTGCTTATTTTTGACATCTCACAAACCATACAAGAAGTCCTTCTTCTGCAGGACTTCCAGGTTCATCCTTCTACCTCCAGACTTTTTTCTCCATGGGTCAGTGCTGTTCATTTAACAGTGAGACAATGCCTGAAGAATGGGGCAGCAGCTTCTGCATTCCTCGAGTCTTGGAGCTTTTGCTTTAGTTTGCAATGCCAAGATATTAATATAGCGTGCAGCCTATCTGACTATCTTCAAACTGTTTGCAAGCAATGTGTGTAGGAACAGCTCTTGTGCAATGAAGCAGGCTTGGGAGGAGGAAAGTGGCTGTATGAATACACAGCTTGTTTTCCAGATCTTACCTCCTCCTGGCAGTGAAATCCCTTTGCAGAATGGCCAGGCTTGCACTTAGGTGCTAGAAGAAAAGTGTGTGCCATTGCATGCATGTTTTTTCATTATTTTTTTTTTAAAAAGGTTCATGTTTACCTTGACAGCAAAGGGCTGATGGTGGGGCTTGCAAGCCCTGGTGCGCTGCAGCAGCTGGGATAGGAGACCGGTGTGTTGGCAAAGCCAGGGCTCCCGGCCCCAGCTCCATGGGCGCGAGGGCCCCAGCTCATGCCCAGGCACCTGGGAGTCTCAGAGAACTTCTTCAGAGCCAGGGCATGGGATTACACTTATTTCTGTAACTCTGAATTCAAATCTACAGCTATTGAAATTAGTCACCATAAATTTCATAAAAGTTCAAAAAAGAAATTTTCTGGGTGAAGTACTAAGGTATGTGGAAGTGTTGCATTAAAAAGCAAAGAATTGACTATTTAGATCTCCTTGACTGGTAATGCTTAACCAAAACACTCTGTGGAGAGTGGTATCAATAAAGCAAGTCAGATCATACAGAACACAGTGACGGTATGTGAGAGGTTAACATCAGGTAGCAAGACTGTTTCAGAAACATCTCAGTTAGAACTGACAGTTTTACAGCCTCCTAGAAAATACACCTTTACTTTGCTTAGCTGCACTTCAGAGCCTTCATATATCAGTAAGCCCAGAAGAAAAATGTGGACATTATTGTTTTGTCTAAACAAAAAAGTCTGTTCCAATAACTTTTGTGGCCAAAATTTATGGGACTAAAATGACATGTCAAAATCAATGTGTGCTTAATACCAGTGTGGTGTTGTCTTGTTTTCCTTTGAGTCTGTATGTTGGCAAACACTCATGGGATGTGGAGTCCTCATGAAGTTCCATGGCTTTGGTGCCTATACGTAAACTCAGTAATATAAAAATACATTTCATTAATGACCAGTACTTGAAATAATACTTCAGGAGTATTGGTAAAGGTCAAAATCTTGTATTGTCCCTAGAAAATGTTGGTATATGTTGCTGAAGTCCCAGTGTGGTATACATAGGTCCACTTATATGTGTCATTGCACATTTCAAACTTCTCACTGATCAAATAAATCTTCTGGAGGAACTGTGGTTTATGAGGAAGCTATGCCAATACCAACCAACAGATATTAAGTTCAACAGAGTGCAAGGCATTTTCTGTTGCATTACAGCTGAAATCTCATAACCACCTTTATCCAAAAGAAATATGAGCTTTTAACATCTTTGAGGCGAAACCCATAATAATAGCTTTTTTATGTAGCATTTTTCATTTCAGGATTGCACAAAGTGCTGTGATTCATGGAGCTGCTTTTAAGCCAAGAGAAATCATGATTTTGGTCTCCTGCAAAGCACAGACCTGTAGTTCTTCTACAGTGCCTTGTCACTTGTGGTCGCTGTAGTAAACTTGGAAGAGCCCCATCAGGCAGGTTATACCAGGCTTATTTTGCAAATAGGGAAATCGTGATGTTCCGTTAGCTGTCTGACTCTCAGAACACACAGCAAGAATTAAAATGCTCAAAATAAATGGAGATTAATCTAGGAATTAGTTGTTTTGCCAGCTGCAAAATGCCTAACTCTTTTCAGACACGCATTTGATGAGAAGAAAACAAGCTTCTGAGCAGTCCCTTCTTTAAGTCTCAAGAACTTGTATGAACAGAATTAACTGTCTTTAACTGAAACTGTAAGAGTAGTGATAGACACTTCCTGATAATATTTTTTGGGGTTCATTATAGTATTTGGATTCACTGTGTAGTGTCGAGGAGGAGAAAGTTTACTTTCTTTTCCTGACACGCCATTAACAAGCTGGTGGTGATGAAAACAAGTCATAAGGCATGCTTTGGGGAGATTTTATTACATTTCATTGCTATAATAAAATAATGAATAGTAATAAAAGAGAAGCAAATCGAAGAGCAGCAGAAGAAAATGGAGATTCAATGTTGTTTATGTTCCATGCTAATAAAGGGCAACTTCTTTTGTGTTGATTATGCACTAATGATCAGAGTTGTGTGGATAAATATGAAGTCTATTTGGTGCCAGACAGAATGGCACATAAAAAGGGGCTGTCCTTTAAAAAAATTTATAGTGGAAATGATAAAATTGTAAGGTTCATTTTCATCTACAATGGCGTCTTATTGAGATGCAGAGCAAGATATGTTGTTCAACATTAGGATCAATGAAACATATTTAACAGATCCAGTTTACTGCTAAACTAAACACAGTTACTATATTGTTCACTAGCTATAGGAAAAATCATATTAATATCAATTTTTTGCATTTGTTTTCAGACTTGGTTTTAGAGGCTATTGCTAATAGCTGTATAAAGTGTGTAATAACCCCAATTCTGCCAAGTTCTTATTGTAAGGCTTCATTTACAAGTTTCCCTACAGTCTTTCTAAGACAGTTGCATGAATGGGGATTTTTGGTGAGATTTTTTTCATCTACTTTTCTTTGGTAAAGTTTATTTTTGCTGTTGCTGCTTTATCAAATCAGGGGAATCAAAACACCGGAATCTAGAGAAAAGTTTAGGGTTTGTAAGGAATATCGTTCCCTACAGAAAAGTTTCCACTGTATTGGGAGAACTGTTCTATTAATTTGGGGAGGTTTTGTCTTTAAATCAGTAGCAGAATGATCCACTTAATTACGCAAGATAATTTCTTTTTTTAGTAGTGCAACATAACCTTGTATATATTTAGACTCCTGAGAAGTGTTTGTTGAGCTTTGAGTCAGGTCCTAGGTATTGACAGAAAGACTCCATCTTGTTAAAGGATGTCTTTCATCGTAGCACTTAGTAGATGAAAGGAGTGTTCATACAGGGTCACCTTGTCGTTCTGGTTTCTCATCGTTCCTGAAGAGAGAGACTTTTTCAGCTTTGCTGAAAAAGCCAAGGAAGCAAAATGAGGAAATAAAATTACCTGTTTCTTCACCTTGCACACTTACAGACACTTGAGATTAGTCTGCTCTCTTCTATCATGGCAATATATATTTCTGCATACTCCACCGCAGAGATTTGTTAGGAATTTTTCACCTGAGTGGTACAAATAATTAAGCACTGTCTTTTCACATTACTGACATTTCTTTCAAGATGATTCTATGCTATTGTTCAAGCTAAAGTACCACATCATAGATTTTTAAGCTTAAAGAGGTTCCTGATTTCCCACAGATTCAATGATGTCAGGATGCCTGGGAAAACTGTAATTTATTCTGATTTGGGTTTAGAGTTTAGGTGTTCAAATTTTGCTTAGTTAGCACTGTATTGATTTTAGCTTCTAAGTGACCTATGATTATGGGCTTATGTTCTAACATTTGAATGTAGATGGAAAAGAGGGAATTACTTTCTCTGTATCAATTTCCTTTTTTGCTCTAATGGCTAGAAAGCCACGAAAATTTTAGACAAGCTGTGTCAGTGTGATTTCAGGAGTGAAATGTTGGCTTCAAAGCATCCAGCTTATTTCTGAGCATGAAATGCAACATAGCAATGTGACTTTGAACAACTGGTCTTTCATCTAGCCTGCATTCATCACTAGAAGTCTCAGAAACCAAGCTACATACTAAAAACAATTAAGGCTTTAATTTCAGCACTGCAGAAACACTCCACTGAAAGCAATTTACTCTAGGTAACAGGGTAAATTGTATATCAGGCACCTGAAAGGAAGAAAATAAGTTGAAGTATGCCTTTGTGGTTTACTGTGGTTATAAAATGACTAATTTAACAAAGTAGAGCATGAGCAGAAAACAACCTCTATATGCAGTTGAAGAGCTATCATTAATGTGTTGCAGAATCCATTAAAATAATATACTGCTTCATGCAGTGTCTTTGGTAATCTAACTGGCAAGAAAATCTACCATCAGCAGCAAACCTGAAGAACACAGGTGAATTTGGCATTTTGCATTAAATTGTGGGAGAATAGTTGTTGTTATGTGGTATGCCAGAGGCCATCAATTGATCTGCAACATACTGCAGACACTGCAGTTAGGGTTTTCATTAAAAACCTCTTGTTCAGGCTCTTCAGTATCACACAGCAGTGGGCACGTACATCACCTAGACTTGAATCTTGCACTGCCAAGTTGTTCATGTTCCCATCTTTGCTTTTACTCCTGCTAGAGATAAAATGTGACTTCTGCCTTATAGAATTACATGGCAGTTCTAATAAATGTACTGCTCAGTAACAAGATGAAACCAAAACCTTCCTAAGGTTTCTTGCCCACTTCTGAAATACTGAATTATGAGATCTAACCCAGAGTACAAAAGACTTTGGTTGTAAAGAAATGGAAATGACCTCAAGTTACACAGGGGAGGATTGGATATTAGGAAAAATTTCTTCACTGAAAGGGTGGTCAAGCATTGGAAGAGGCTGTCCAGGGTGATGGTGGAATCACCATCCCTGGAGGTGTTAAAAAAGCATAGATGTAGTCCTTAGTGGCATGGTTTAGTGATAGACTTGGCAGTGCTGGGTTAATGACTGGACTTGATGATCTCAAAGGTCTTTTCCAGCCTAAATGGTTCTATGATTCTATGGGTCATGAAGGCATGAAACAGCCAATATGACTCAGATTTCCTGGTCTGAATTATAACACCTCTGGCTTTGAACCCAAGGTTTCTTGCTTCTCACCTGAATGTCCAAACTAGAAGACAAATAGTATCTTTCTGTGATAGCTCGGTTGTTTTCACCAAAAAAGTTTTCTGCAACTTGAGAAACCTTTCCTAAGTTGCATTGAGGCTGGTACATGAAGTCTTTGCTATTGAGTAGCTGCAGCTTGTTCTTCTGAGTCATTGTCTCTCCATATAAAAACTTAAATGCTATAGAGTTGGATTTTGACAGATTTTTTTCTGCATTTGTTTTAGGGGGATTGGGGGAGTGGGTTTTGGTTTTTAGGTTTTATTTTATTTCATTTTATTTTAATTTAATTTTGGTCTTATTATGCATAGGCACTCTGGAAAAGGTAGAACCATTCATAAATCTGTCTCTCTCGCACAGATGGACTTGTGCAGATGTTGTACAGATGTCCATCTTGTTGGAGAAACAAGCTGTGGTCCTCAGACCTCAGTTTTGACCTGTCTTCCAGAGCTCACTGATAGTCTGTTCAGACCAGTATGCAGAATGAGTATAACGTGTCTGCAGGAACGGGTGTTCCTGGGGAATGCAACGCGACTTTCTCTCCTCATTTTGTGTCTGTGTGGGAGTGCCAAGAACTAATTTACGCATGGATAACTGAGACTAGCCCACCATCTTCCAGTGACAAGAAGCCAACTAATTGATCAGAAATGGTAGGAAGCTACATACATAGGAAATCTTACATGAGAGCAAAATGTCACTAAAGAATGCAATAGAGCTTTTCAAATTCTTCATGCTTGTCTGTCTGTGTCAGTTCTAGTCACAACCCACCCCATAATGGTACAATATTAGCACTGTCTCACTGCATAAAGATTATCTGATCTATAATAAGATGAAGAAAGATGTGTAATAAGATTATCAGAGAAGATAATAAATATGCAAATTATACAAGATTAGGAAACTTGCTTAAAATGTGCAAACTTCCCTTAATTATCAGCTGCATTACTGGGGAGCTAGTCTTCCTTGTATCTTATTGTTGCTGGGTTTTGCGTTACTGTAGCATCTAGGAAATCCAGTTATGGATCCATCAAGGCAATCAGATACTATACTAGATATTTCATATTTTGTATCTATAATAATATTCTTGTCCCAAAGGAGCTAGCAATGTAGCAGTTAGACATCTAAGAAGCAGCAGATGCATGGGTATAGAGACAGTAGTCCAAGGGAACAGCCAGATGTAACCTCTCACTCTTCAAAAATAGAGCCAATGTGCTAACATAAAAGAGCATATTATGACACCTGATTCCTTTTGCTTAATATCTCATCTGGACAAGCTGCTATAAAGTTCTCTTGAAATGATGTTATGGAAACAATCTTTCCCCTCTCCTGTCTAAACTACTGCTTCTCTTGAATTAGCTGGGAAAGTGTTTTAGATTTCAGCCTTTTCCAAACCACTGTAATTTCATGGTCATGTGGTGAATGCAGATGGGATATTTTTGGAAAACAAAATTGTAGTTCTTGGTTTGGAGGCAAGTGGATATTCTCTCAAGTGTCTTTGCTCATCTTAAAATCTAAAAGGCCAGTCAATACATTTTACAAATTCATACACCAAGAAATCATAGGATTATGGAAAAACAGGATTGGAAGAGATCTGAAAAGGTCATCTACCCTGTTCCTTTGTGCCAGGGTGGGACCAGCCAGGTTTGTGGCATTTTAAAAGTGGAGATTGCACAGCCTCCTCAGCAGTGGGTTCGTGCTTACTGGTAGGTTGCTACTGATAATAAACCCACACATTTTCTCCTGCAAGTCCAGCTCACCCAGGTGTTCTGACTTCTCTTGCCATAGTAATATATTAAAATACACTGTATTACAATAAAACTGAGCAACTATCAGTAGGAGATGCATCAACTTTTTAATTAAGTTCCTTTTTAACACAGTTGAGTATTTTCCTGGTAGGAAAACCAATGCAAGTAGGAAGTGAGGAGACTGACAGTATCTTTTAAATTAACTTTTTTTTTTTAATTGAGGTGCAACTGAAAAATAGATCAGGGAAAAGAAAATGTGGTACTCAATGGTTTCTGCTGCTATTGTGATGCTTAGGATAAGTGCAGTACTCTAAGTGCATTCTTTTTAGGTAATCAAGCAGAAGTAAAGTTTTCCAAAAAAATTGTTACTGGCGATAGTCATATCTTCCCTAAAACCAGTAGCTTCAATATCTACTTATCTGGTTAGAATCATATCAAATCAAATTAGACAGAATCTTTTTTTCATAGTTTTTGACAACCACTCTACAAAATGTATGTAGAGTGAAGGCTGGAAAGCTTAATGGAGCATACTAATTTAACAACTAGTGATTTTTATCAGGCAAAATGGCTTTTATATAATGCCCAGATATTTTATTTGTGATTTGTTTTATGAACTCAGTATGAATGCATCTGCAAGAATTGATTATTTACATGTTCATTCTGGTGTTACAAATTAATTTTATATTAAATAAAATACTTGGAAATATGACAATTTAAGGTTGATATACAGTGCCATATAAATACTTCACCATTGTAGTGAATACTACAGATCTGATGATAAAGGGTCAATTGAGCAAAGCATTTTAAGGACAAGCATAAGATCTTTGATTTCTGTGGAAGTTAAGCTAAACTGCACTCTGAATCTTCTTAACACACTGGTAATTTGGTTAATACCCATTCTGCAGTGGGGAAAATAAAACCTGCTATTTAGCCTAACTCACAGAGCTTGTCAAAGGCAAAAGCAAATTGTCTTCTGCATCTTTCTGCCATTACTATGCCACTTCTCTAGAATAAAAGAAAAATCTGCTAAAGAGGGAAAAATCCACTACATCCTAATTGTCAAAGGCTAGCTATTCAGTCTGTATGTCGTAACGAAATAATGAAACAAACAGTGCCATTCTCTTTCCAATTCTGTAAGAGCAGAACAGGGAGACAAAGACTATCCCAGGCTCTAGGCTGACAGGGAAACAGGAGAACTCCGGTGCACTCCTCTGCTCCAGGCTTCCTATGTAGCCTCAGGTAAATCAGTTTTCCAGCTCTAAAATACAGGATAGATCTAAATCCCTATTCTTTGAAGAATTGTGAATAGCTGTATTATGTATCAGATGCTCAAGAATAGGATACTAGTGATCTAAAAGGTTTCAAAATGATGGTCAGTATGGTGCCATCTAGAAATTTAATACCGGGTAATAATTTAACCTATCTGAAAACATACTTAAACTTCTATATTTGTTAGGTGTTAAGGGAAGGAATATGTCAAAACTTGAAAGAATAGTAATTAGATCTTTCTTGCAGCTTAAGCCAATGAAGAACAGTAAATGTCACCAGCGTAATGTTACCAGAGTGGCCCAAACCACTGATCCCGATCAAGCTTTTTGGCAGACTGAAGACTTAAATTGCCCAATTTTAAGATAATATTTTCTGAAACACAATCCTTTAAAGTTGTCTCAAATTGGTCATTCAAAACCAGCTAGTTCAAATCATTATTCCGCCTTGAAAATCTCAGTCTTCACTTTAGAATGGATCACCATATTTTGATGAATCCACTGCATTCAAAGATCTCTTTATGTACTCTCCTTCAGAAGTGCGGGATGTGATAGTTACTGTAAGCAATTTCTACAGCATAAGTCATAGGGATTGGTTTCAGCTTAGACACAAATTCTGGTACAGTTAAAGATCTGAAAAATGAGTAATGAGCAGAAGGGCTGGCTCAGTGTTAACCTTGTGCAGTTAAATCGATACTGTAATACAGACCCTCAAGCTGAGACAGCATCACCCTTCCTGATCACCCCTACTTACTGCATGCTGCAGTGCATTGTGTAAACCTTTACAGGAAAGGATTTAAAAATAGAAATGAGGTGCAGTGGTTATCTTGGGGCTGGTTCTTGGAAAGGGAAGGTGTTACAGACATTAGAGAAAAATCTTATCCTTTCCTTCTAAATGCACTGGGTGAGAGAATACAGCTATACAAGCTGTATTCTGACACTGCACTGGTAAAACTCTCACTTTTGCAATGTCCTGGCAAATTTAAAAGCCCGAAAGTAGGACCAGACCCACATACTTGATGCAGAATGCAATAGACTGCCTTCTAGCTCTGGGATTCCAGAATTCTTCCAGTGAAGTTGTATGAATCATTCTGCGGTTGGCTTATTGTGATTCAGCGACTGATCAAACAGAATCATTGGGTATACTCAAAATACTCTTTTCTGGCTATTTCAAAAATAACCCAAAACCCTGCATTTTTTTTCACTTATTTTCCACTTTTGAAAGTCGTGTTTCTTTAATGAATGTCTAAATTAGCCAATTTTTTCAGTTTAGAAAATGTCAAAAAATATTCTGATACTTCAGGAGGGGTTTTTCTTATGCATCCTTGTTGTTTTTCCTAAATTTGTCTTAACTTTCTCCCAATTTTGTTCAAAATTTTTTAATAACTGGGAGACTGGAAGATTTCTATGTAAAAAAAGCTTTTATTAATTATATCATCCATCTTAAAGCTGCATCTAGCTCTTTTCAATGGTCTATTTAAAATATGTGTGTGTGTGCTCAGCCCATTCTTTCGCATTATAATCATCTTAATATCACTGTTAAGCAAAAAATCACTGTCAGAACTGGTTCCACTATTGGTACCCCTGCCAAGCATCTCAATGACTGAATGGACTGTGGGGCTAATTAGGCATCTGGAATGGGCTCATTTCTCATCTGTAAAGCTTGGCTTATCAGAAGGAGACTGGGGAGGATGAAGAATGCTAAAGAGCTTTTTCTTTTGTCACATGAGCCTACTGTGTTATTATCCATTTCATTTCATTAAAACATAAAAATGTATTACATGGCAATTTGATGATTTTAATTGTCATAATGAAACTATAACAAGATGATCCATGACTTTAAAAAATTTGAATCAAAACTCTTAGAACTATGGAAATCATTATACTGATTTCAAATTTGCCCAGTCAGATTTATTTTTTATTTTTTCTAAAGGTAACTAAAAGCTTAATATAATGTAATAAATTATTTTAAAATACTATTAAGGAAATAGTATTAATCTAATAAAACTATATCAATAAAAATTAAGAAGCCATCTTTTAAGCCACTGTAACCACAGCAGAAAACAAAAAAAATTACCTTCAGTAGATCTTGTGCTTTTTGTTTTATTTTATTGTGACTTAAGAATTTCATTCATGACACCTTAATTTGGACTTAGGATTCTAAAATTAAGTTTCTATTTTTGCCCAGGTGTATCATTCTCTCTTCAGTCTTTAATCTTATTAATGAAAATGTGCCTGTTATAATAAGGATTAGTTTATTAAAACTCTTCATCTCTCTGCTTACATGTTCACTTCTGCTGCTTGAACTGATACTCCACTCCAGTAATTCAATGCTGAATTTAAATCTATCTTTCTACATAGCTGCCAAAGTGGCTGGTTTTGTTACATACAAATTTCTCATTTTCAATTATATTCTAATTTATCAGACAGAGTTCTTGTGTCTTATTTTTTTTTCCATTTTTTTGTGGTGATCAGTAGTCTCCACTTGAGAGAAGTTTTCAGTGGGCTCTAGGCAAGTGTCACCCACATTGCTTCATCAATTCTAAAAATGTATCTGACAGTTCACCAAGATTACTTGACAATTATGTGGTTGCTTCACTATCTCAGTATTCAACAGAAACTTAAGATATTTAAGAATACCAGAAGTGTCAAGTGTTGTCTATACTAACACCTCTCTACCACAAAAATTTCATAATTGTAAAACAAACCTCAGGAAAAGATGAGATTATCTGGGGAAAAACAGGTTGTAAAATACATTTTATATGCTTTATTTTTACTCTCTGGCTTCTGAGCTTTTAGGTATGTACTTCAGATGTATTTTGTACCCCTTCCTTCGCAACCACTTGAACAGAAATTCCTAAAAGAAAATGTAAACTGACATTTTCTAAATCATAAACTTCTATCAACTCTAGAGAGTTGATAACTGTGCCTTAGGTTCTCCCCAGTTAATATGGAAAACAACTTACTGCCAAGATCTGACTATAACCTTTTAGACAGGTACCTGTGTCTCTCTCCTCCTGCCTCTTCATGGGACGTAACTCTTGTGCTCACAGTGTCTCTGTTCAGAGATGGAGCCAAAGCTGACAAAGGAAGCAGCAAAATTCATCACCCTGGTTAGTGTGTTCAAGAGCCTCTGTTAATCTGAGTTTACTTGCAGTGTAAAACAAAGCATGACCTTCTGGCTTTGCATTTCCATTGTAGGCTGGGGGCAAGGACACTCCAAAGCCATGGCTTCCTTGTTAGGAATTATTAAAAATAATAATTCTTAAATTCCTTTCTTAGAGAAGGAAAGAAAAGGAAAAAATCGTATGAGATTTATTCCTCACTTATTGAAAGTCGACATGAATTCTTCGAAATTGGAAGGGTTGATCCATAGTTTGTAGCAGCATTATAACTATGTTAAAATCTGGCTTTTGGTAAGCACTTAGACCACCTGTGTCTTATGCACTGAGAAAGTCTCTTTCTCATTTGCTTTTGTTTAGTAAGTACTTCTCTGTGCCTTAAGAAGCAGATTGTTGTTGTGGAAACAAATGTTTTTTTCTGGTGCTGGTCCCAATGGGTCTGATCCAAGTTATAAACACTTTTTCAATACCTGTTTTTGGATTATTTATTCAGTAATATTCAACTTACATATGCACACATACATACATATATATACATTGAATATGAGGCATTGATTAGTCCTCTAAAAATCATGGTCATCAGCCAGACTTCTTAATCATAACAAATGCTGCAAGCGGTATTGAAATGCATACATAGAAAGCTTTCAAAATAGTCTCTTTTCAAGTACTGTTTTATTTGAAATGACAGGTTTTTTCTTATTAAAAGCAAAATATTCTGGAGTTAATTTAATCATGTTGAATTGTATATAAGAAACAAAGTGTTAAATGTACCTAATTCATTGTAGAAGATGTATTTATTACTTCCTAATTTGTTTCCTCTGAAATAAGAAGCTGATGCAGAGAGCAGCACAAAGCAGACATGCTGAGCAGCAGGAGTTGGCTTTTTGTCTTTGATGGTGCCAGAAGTGTATGCTTTCATTTCAACATCAACAGATAAAAGGTAGTCTCCACTGTCTCTGTCTTGAGAGGTCCCATAAAACATCTGTGGCTCAGAGCACTTATGAGGGTATGACTGTAGTTTCAATGTACTCTATAGCTGAAAAAGAAGGCAAGGCTCCTCGCACTTGGGGAACTGACCACACAGTAATTGGCTAGGCTTTGCTTTCAGATGCAGCAAAATTTCATCGCTAGCACCAAATTTGTGTTATTACTTAACATACTAATACTGACTCCTCAGTTCAGTGAGTCTGACAAGGTGCCGTACGACTACAGATCATGTGTAGCTTGTAACCTGTACTGGCAGCTCAGCAGCCAGATAAAAGCTCCGTGATAACACAATGCAAAAATCCTAAGAATAAGCAAGTTACTGAATAAAATGTCATCTAAAAACATGATATCCAAGTCTATCAGTTCTGAAATGCATTTTCGTCACCTCTGCTGCTCTCATTCCACCTCTTCAGAGAGTACCAGCCATATTTTAAAACCATTGTACAGGATTCAGGCACTTTTAGTCATTCTGATTCATGTTTTGTAATGTTACTCTGCTCTGCTACAGCATTTTTCAAATGAGAAAGTGCAGAAAGAGACTTGGTTTTCTATCTACATTTAATGACTACCAGTTAGATTTAAAAGCTATCTGACTAAAATAGCGAGAATAAATAAAGGAACAAATAACCCTTTATTTTAGTTACACTGTAGCTGCAATTAGTCTTTGCTACTATTACTGTATTGACACCTTTCACATTGTTTCATTTGATGTGATGTTTCATTCACTAGAGTAATGAGAAACAACCAGCTGTATGTTATTGTTGATAAGGGTCCTGCTAATAATCATCTTATTAAACTGGACCAACAGAGAATACGTGACAGAAAATTTTCCATCATAATTTCACCATTCCTTAATTACCTTCAGTTTCTTTACTTCCTTTCACATAACTAATGTGTAAAAGCTAATCATAAAGAGTGTAGTGATCATTACTAAAACTATATTTTCTAACAAAGAATGTACATTCAACCAGTTCACCAATTTTTTCAAATTCTGTTTGTACTAAAGTATCATTTACACTTAATTGTGTGAATAAAAAGGTATTTATCACCTTGGTTTGTGTAATAAATACATCAATGTAAATAAAATATAATATAATGAAAATCCTTGTAAAAATTAAGAAAAAATTTAGAAGTTATAAAAAATATGGGAAAATGGAGTAAATGGATCTTTATGTGAAGAAACACACAGTCAAACAGTAACATGTCAAGGACATAAATATTTGACCCAAGCAGTCTAAAATAAAAAGTTTAAGAGAGTTAACAGCAGTATTCTAAAGATCTGTGGCAATTTTGAAGTTTTAGACCGTTTTTTACTTGCCCCCTCTAAACAAGTTCATGGTATTGTAGTCAGTGTTACCTCCTGTTTAGCGTGAAAGAAAGAAAGAAAAGAAAAATAAACTTGTGCACAAGGAAATGTATGGCCCAGTCAACATCATCCTGAACTGAGTAGTTGTTACTGGAATTCTGAATTGGTTTAGATTAATCTGGATCTCCCACCATGATTCTGCCTCCTTGCTATAGGCATCTGTGGTATTCAGCTTCTTAATTATGTATTTTCCATTGTGTGTTTTGGAGGTAGGTGTGAAGATCTTCATACTACAGGAGAGATATCCTGCCCTACTTTGCTCATAGGGCAAAGCAGAATTATGTTTAGAAACAGAGGAATGATAGAGACACTTTTAACATGGCAAAGCTAAAGGGCTGAGGCTGGGCTGAGCTGCTACCGAGACCTTAACAGGAGGTAGCTGGAAGGTTTAACCACCATAGGTGAGGCAGGTGTGGGTTTAGATGTCTTAAAACTTGCACAGTAGTCTCTGATCATAATATATTAATATTATGAGCTTGTAGCATTTTATACCTGTGTTGCTCAGTTAACACTAGTAAATGGTAAGTTAGCACTCTGAGAGGTGGAATCTGACTCGGTCATTTGACTTAAGTTACTTGTGGGTTTTATTAAAAGAAGGAAAAAGATACATGCCTAAGAGAGTCAAATTCATTGCAGATATGAACAGTGAAAACTCTGTTGAGGTCATTTGGCTTAGTTACAATACAAAATAACACAGCCTCCAGTGCTTAGGAAATTTTTGTTCTCTGTCTAAACAACTTTACACCCCTATTTAGAATAAAGAATATACAAACAATGTGTTCTCTCTTGCTTTCCATTTTAATCAGGCTGGAAAGTCTTACCAGGGCCATATGGCATGTGCACAGTTAGGCATCCCTCAGCTGACTTGAGAATGAACAACTGTTACTGTTATGGTCTGTTATGGTGCAAAATTACAAAGTCCATAAAGAGGTAGGTGATGCTCCTTCCTAAACCAGGATATTAAAATTATGCCAAACTGAACATGTCTGCAAAATTGGTCTGCATTTCTTAGGGATTTTTCTTTCCTCAAAGGCACCTGAGAGAAGTGTTTCCTCCTTATATTCAGTGTCTGCAAATGCCATCACAGAATGAATTAAACATCTAGAGATGGTGAGCATCTGAGGTATAATCCATCTGTATTGCAAAAGGCTCGGTCTGAGGCCCAGGTGTCAAAAGCACAACAAGTGGTGTCAATATTTTCTGCTCATACTGGACTTCGTTTCATCCTTCATGAGAACCATACACTATACACTTCAGGCAGGTGAGTAAACACCAGTATTTTTTCATTACCATTTTAAACATATTTTCAGCTAATTTTACAATATAAAAGTAAGGAAAGTGAAAAAGATCCCATCGCTTTAAGGTTATGATCAGTGAATATTTAGGAAGGAAAAGAGCTCAAAGTGGACAAATAGAGTTACTGAAAAGTAATTAGTGTGCTTTGCCCTCAAGGGCATTGCTTTTAAATCTTATCTGGTTTACTCTGCTCTTGGCATTTTGCTGCTGACATCAAATGGACACTTTGCAGTTAGTTACCTAGGCTATGTCACAGATGTATGTGTCCCAGAAGAAGCTAACCATATAAAAGCAGCTTAACAAAACCAGCAAGCCATTTATAATGTGTCTCCAAATACCTGCTGGCTTTTGCAATAAAATTCCAATGCAATCATCACAGCTTCCAGAGCTCTGCAAAGCCTACTTCTGGTTTGGATGGCAAAGCAAGTGGCTAGCTTTTTTTGTCACTGATGTAAAATTGAAGCACACTTGCCACAAGACTTTAAAAAATATTTTAAAAGCGGGGGGGTGGGGGGTGGGGGGTGGGGGGGGTGGACACTGTGTGCTATATCATTTCTGTATATTTATGACCACTTTGAAAACCTTGGATCCAAGCTTCATTTAGTATATATTGAAATCACTGATGCTGGGCTTATATACACAGATTATATGCATCTGACCTATAATTACTAGTCATGTGAGTTTGATAAGCAAACTTTTATATCTGTTTCATAAGCAGAAAGTTCAAGAAATGGAAAATTTTGAGGGTATATTCTGGTATTGAATGAATCAGCCACAGTTTTATGGTACTGTCCTAGGAGGGCTGTAGCTCCTTCCTTAACCTTCCCAATTCAGTATGCTCACTTTGTGTCCTGCAACGCTGAGATGCCCAGTGAAGCATTGCTTCTCCTGTTTTGTTTGGGCAGCTGCTGCTTCAAACCCTGCTAAAGTGGCAGGGTGCTCAGCTGTAGGCAGCCAAGCCAAGGTTTTCCACTTGAGTGCTTAAGATTTCATGTCACAATACCTGTACCAGCATACATTGTGCCAACCTTAAAAGAAAGAGATTGTTGATCACCCTAACCACTTTTTCTCTTTTCCCTTGTTGCTTTCCCCAAGAAAATGACACTGTACTTATTTTAAGTCAGAATGACCAGACACCTCTTGGCCAAGAAACTGATCCAAGGTGGGATTTCACAAGACAGCTTATGTACTCTGGTACTGAAGGTAGCCAGTTCAACTTACTGAATCAGTAGAGAACTAATTTAGGAAAACGAGGGACAGGTTTTCTTTCAGGTTAGCAAATTTCAGATATTTGTCAGAGAATTGCAAAGGAGAGAGAGGGTCCATGCACCTGTGAGCACTGACCCTTTAATGACTCATTTAGCTGGTCAACTGGAAATGTCCTCTTTGAGTTTTAAAGAGTAAAGTTAAACCTATCCAGATCTCTTGAGAGGCATTGAAGAGGAGACTGGCTATTAAATGCAACATGACACAGGTGTGCTTTCTGATGAGATCTATGTAATGATCAACTCTCTAACAGTAGGAATTTGGGGCATACAACACCTTGGTAAGATATGACAGCAGACCATAGTTTTATAAGGGGTATAGAGAGAGATTTCTGATTTATTAAGTCTGTTAAGCACACTGATTTTTTATTTATTTATTTATTTTTTAATTTGCAGCTCCCTTGTGTAAATAAGTGCAACTGTGTTGCCTGCTTTGGAGTTACATGAATGTGTGCTTTCCTTTGAATTTTATTTTGACTTGCCTTCAATGAAGTGCAGCTTCATGGTAAGTAAATAGCTGGAGGGCATTCCTTACACAACCGAGCAACAAATCTCTGTGCTGGAGCACCCTGGGTCCCTCCAAGGATCTGTAAAGTGAAAGCACTACTCCATCTTCGTGGGTGAGTTAAAGATCTGGTACCTATCTGAGGGAAAACATTTCTTCCAATAGAAGGTGGTGACCATGAAAACAATTCAACTTGCTGTAAGATAGTGAGATGCACGTTTGGACTCCAGGTCTCCAAGAAGTAGCTCACAGCACTTAGTGAAGCAGACAGTTCTGGAAAGAGGTTGCTTTTGTTGTTCCTGATAACTTATACTGACAGTTATGTGAGCTCTGACAAGTGAGTCATGGGAGCAGACAAACTGATAGTGCTTGAAACAAGATAGTTGGGTCAGTCTGAACCCTCACTCAGGAAATACTGACTGTCATATGTTCAACATCACAGGAGGAGCCAGTGTAAGAAATGGGTGGGACAATGACTGGGACTAGAATGCATGAGTTTCTGTTCCTTCCTTTCATGCCAATCACTTGACTTATCCTGTGCAGTGGGTCATGAATATTCATGTGTGTACAGTCCTTGTTTGAGGACAAGCTAGGTCCATGGTACTCAAACTGCTGTTGCAGAATTAGATGGGTAATGGTACTAAAATAACAGTCATGATCAAAGGGACTATGACAGTCATAACAGTGGATGCCTGTGACCTTTTCTGCATAGATGGAAAGCATCTCTGTGCCCTTTACAGTTGAATTCTGTAGTTGTTTCAAGGACATCTTGACAACTGCTTTTTGCTCTGACTTTATGCAATGCCTAGCATAACAGTAGTGATGCTGCCTGTTTCTGGATCAGTTGTTACTACAAATAGAACAGTAATAAATCCCTTTGAATACATTGGTCTAAGTTATCTCCTGACCTTCAGCTGCGTCCTATCAGCATCAGGCTACAAATCTCCACTGTATGGCTTTTTCGTTGTTTACACCAATATCCAAGATGTACAAAGAGGTGGAAGGAGGTGTGGATGTAATAGAAGAATAATGAAAGACAAAGACAGGGTTATAGTATTATGTATTGCCTTTAAAGTAGTCTTAATGAGTCTTGATGTTAATGTGACAGTGAAGAAGGAAACAGCAAACCATTATTAAAAGACAAAAAAGGAATAGTAAAAGATAATTTTGAAGGCTGAGATGTTGGATGTCATCACTTTAATGTCTGTAGGTATTTTGTAGGTACTTAAACATTTTTGACTTTCCTATGACCCTCTCTCCTTCATTAATTAAGCTGATTACAAATAGAAGCACAGGCAAGATTATGCAAGCAGATTTTGATTACTGTATTGTGCTCAGATATTATTGATTTTCTTGAGGGTAGTACTGGACACAGAGGAATATTTTCTGGAATTGTATAGGAACCAAATAAGGCTAGAAAAAGGAATTCACACTTTTTTATTATTGCATTCATGCATGGAAACTGTGAGGCATCTTCCACTAAATGAAACAGAGAAAAAAGAAATAACCCCAGAATGATGAAGAGACAGTCTGTTTTTTATTAGTCTGTGACTTGAGACAATGGCTGGCATTAATGTTTATTTCCTTTTAAGTCAAGTTGTTTTGCAAAATTTTGGTGGGCCATAACTAATAACATCATACAGGAACTCTATAACTAACCTCAGCAATTATTTCTCTGCCTTTTACTCGGTGCTATGCTGGCTTCCTTTTAGTGTTTGTGTAAGCACTTTTGTGCTCATTATAATCTTACTCATGTGCTGACAGTTTTTCAAAAAGTACCGCCCACAAAAATGTTCCTGTGTACTATATACCAAATGCTGTGTCCTTCTGGTGCACAGAAAAGGAGTGGGGATGGGAAGAGAAAGAATTTGGAATTTTAAGTTCCTTTTCTAAAAAAAGAAAAAATTATGATTTGTGGCATAGGCCATTTAGCACAGGTAAGTATAGGGAAACAGTGTGAAAAAGGGTTTTTTTGTCAGCATTTGCAAGACTACAGTCCTAAAAGTGTAATGCTTGATAACATAAAACCAGCAGAATATAGGTGAATGTGGCTATATAACTAAGGTCTTTTAATATGTACAGTGAAAATTATTATTACTGCACATAATGAAGGGCCAGAGCATCCTTAACTTATATACATCTTTTAATGAGTCCCTTCGGTCTTAACAAGAAAAAGTTGGAGCTAGCAGCAGTGTTCTAAGTTAATAGGTATCCCTGAGGACAAAAATAATTGGACTTGAGGGAAAAAAATGTATGCAAAGCCAGTACCTTTTCTGGAGGCTTGTAGGAGGGCCCGGGTTCAAGATTTCTCATTTAGATTAACTAGCCTGGGATGTTATTTTCCTATATTCAGTGGTATCCATTTTGAAAGAACCAGTCTGCTAGAGAGAACTCGTCTGAAATTATATGGTTACAAGAAAGCTGTTCGCTTTGGGCATGATCCAATTATATAGTGAAATATGGAATAATATTTCAATTAATAAAATGTAGTCAAAGTTATCATTGCTGCCCATTCGGGAGATGCATCTGACATTACCTAGAAAAGACTCTTGGATTATTTAAATGTTGTCTTTTCTCAAGACAACCTTGGTGACTGGGTGTCACACAGTCTTGGGTCTTACTTGCATTTGGGTATTACACAGAGAGACAGAGGGACTCCTCTATCAATGTCTTTGTCTGCTAAAGACATTTCACAGCTTTTATTTTTATTGGTCATGTGTACATTGCCAAGGCTGAAATAAAATAATTATAACAGTTAGGATTTCTGCAAAAACATCCTGTCTTAGAGGTCTGCTTGTAAGTGAATAAAAGCATCTCCTACATAGCCAATCTTACAGCTCATCACAATTCATGGCCTGCAGTTACAATCCAGGCTGGCTCCTCTCTTCTGAAGGTCCATCCCACACCTGCACTTGGTGGGGTATCACCAGCTACTCACATGAGTACACCACCAGTCAGGCAGAGTGTACTTTCTTCATTGTGCAGTGAGATGAGTAGATCCCATGTGCAGAGGATGCCACAGTTTGGTTAGGTGATGGATATGTGTCCTTATACACAAGAGGAAAAATGCCTGCTGTACACAGCCTTTAAACGCTTCCTGTGAAGAACCTGTGAGCCTTGCTGCAGCCAAAAGACCAGTATTTCTTAACATACTTTTTCATGATAAGCCAGATAACTATAAAGGCAGCAATACCCAATGGGTAAGACCTGAACTAGCCTTTGGAAGAATCCCAGAGATATCCTTTGAGTGACCTTGAGAAAAAGTTTTTCTAGCCTCACTTTGCTTCTTGTGTTTTTTGGCAGTTTCCGTTACTGAAGATCACTGCACAGTAGATCTTCAGCCTCAAACAAGCCATTGATGTAGTACAAATAGATAACAATAATAATCATCCAAGTAGTAATAACCTCTCTTTTTACCCCTCTCTCTGTTACCATCCCCTCCTCTCCAGACATACTTTAGACCAGACAAAAATAAACTGTGAAGAGGGCTTGAAATGTGTTGATTGGCTGTTAATATCTTGTAGTGGGTTTAATTACTGTGTCTTCCACATCCTGTATTTTGTTATATTTTCCTTCTCTGATGAAGTAACGTGACATGAATTTCCACAGGAGTACAATAGTCCCACAGAACCTCCATCAACATTGTTCCTAGACTCTAGTATTCTGAGTCTGTGACAGCCGTGCTTATCTTTATGCAATGCAATCTCCAAAGTAAAATCCTGCTTGTTGTAAAAAGTCTTTCAAAAGGACAAAAGCCACGTGAGGTTACAGGCACTGCTGAAAACAGGAGACTGGCCTTAACTAATGCGCTGCTGCTAAATTTCTTGGCTTAATTCATTAAAAGTTGTATAAAATAGCAAGAAACCAGAAACCTGTGAGAAGGTGTCTTTTGCTTAGAGTAAAAAATCATCCTTTGTCTTTGGTTTCTGTCTGTTAATGGACAGGACTATTACATCTCTGTGTTTTCTTTTTAATTTTGTCCAGATATATTCTTCTCACCTGCCTTCAAAGTTATGTGTGGGCAGATTTTTTGGCTGGGGCAGCCTGTGTCCAGGCTGTTTTCAGCCTCATCAGGGGCCAGATCCTGGAATCTATTCCTGAGCAAAGAGCCAAATGGCGGGCTGGGCTCAGGCGCTGTAGCTCTAAGGGGAGAGCATCGCACACAGCTCACCAGGGGACTAGTGACAGGTAACAGCAGGATTTGTAAAAACCCAGCAAGGACCCACAGGCTGTGAGGTGGTGTTCATGGGGCAGTTGAGAGCTTGAGAGAAGCTCATAGAGGTATTTTATGGGTAGTAGAAACCCTGGAGAGCTGAGGGTGTTGGTGCAGAGGGTTGGAGATCAGAGAAAATGGGAGTCTCAGAAAATACCAGGACCTAGAGTGGTGGGCAAGGGAGGGTGGCTGAGATGTCAGGTGGGGTGGGAATCCACACTGAATGGCTGCCAGACAGGTCAAGGAGAGGACACCTCTGGGCAGAGGGGCGAGAGGTTTGGAAGGGATGAGCAAGCCCGGGAAGGCAGGCTGACAGCATGGGTCACAAAGGGGTCTGCGCAACTGATGTACCGATGTGAAGTCTTAACCAGCACCCATGGTGGGAAATATGCACAAGACAGCTCCTGTGCGAGTCTGCACAGCTCACTGTTGTTGTCCCCATCTCAGCTGCATCATCACATCATGGAGCAATACAGGCCTTTCATAGGCAAGTAAAAAATGAGGAAAGGGCAAGACCCATTTAGCTTTTCTGCAGTAGTTTGGTAAGTTTGATACGCAGAATATAGGGACTGCCACTTGTCACCTTGCTGCCTGGAGGCCTCCAGGTAAAGTGATTTATTTGTATGTGTGAAAATGGAGCTTCTGTCCTAAAACTTTTAACAATGCTTGAGGGCATATGGAGCTAACTCAAATTTCCGTTTCTATGAGATAATCCCCTGGCACTAATGACTAAGGTCTGTAATTTATTCAGCAAAATGTCCCAACTCCTTCTTGCTTTGTGACATCTTGCTAGAGCTTCAGGGCTTTCGCTTTTTTTTTTTTTTTTTTTTTTTTTTTTGGAAGATTGGATAATCCTATTTAACCCTCCTGCAAATGGGACCCTAGGGAGAGCTTTTCAGTTACACACAATTAGTTTTATCAGCAGCATTATTAAACCATCCATTAGCTTGTGTTGTTTTTTTTTTTTTTTTTTTAACTCCTTTATTAATAGCAATAGAGGCTTTTGTATGAAGAATAGAGGGTAGTATTATATGAAATAGTTTCAGACTAATAATAGCATTTCCTACTTACGAGTAGAACTAAGAAATGTGCTTTCTTGTCTGAGATTTCATTTGGTATCTACCACTCCTTCCCCCACTCCCCACCCCTCGTCTCCTTCATGTTTTTCCCTCAGATGCATGAAATAGGACTGTGCTGGATCCTGAAAGAAGAAAGGTCCATGGGCCAGTCCCATCCCTGAGGAGTCTGGCTAGGTTACCATCTCCCTGGTTAAAGTTTAGGATGGTGCTCCCCCATCAGTGACCCCATTGCCAGAAGCAGCCGGCCGAAGGGTCACAGCTCAGCCCAACCAGCTGCTCTTCGCACTAGAGGCCACGGACCAGGAGAGGGGCCATGGCTGTTGCTGAATAAGTTGATGAGCTATTGCCTGGGCTGGAGCAGAAGGGAGGCAGGGTGCTAGAAAGGAGCCTGCTGGGATGCATGGACTGTGCAAGTCCTGAGTTTGTAAGAGTGGTGGGAGAGTCGGGGTGAGAGCAGGCGCCTGCCCGCTCCAGCGCCATAGTCTCCAGGGGCGAGTGTGAGAAACAGAGCGAGTGCAGGACATTTCTCCTTGCTGCATTTTTCAGTATCTGACTCTGAGTTATACAAAGCTGGTGGCTGTACACAAACCACCACATCCACGAGGCACTTTTTTCCATAAATTTGACTAATCGCCTTTCGCGCCGATTTATGCTTTTGTCTTGGACAATATCCTGCAACAACACATTCCCCAGTTCCTCACTGTGTGAAAAGGTATTTTTGCTTATTTTTGAACCCATTGCCTGATAACGTCATTGTAGCGAGACATACCAAGCAGTCATTGCTTATTCACTTCCCCCCTGTCACTCCCGATTCCCTTTGTTCTCAGGGTATTGCATTTGACAAGGCTGTATTTTAGATTTTGTTCTGCATTTACCACAAACGTAATGTTCAAAGCTCTGAAGTTGTGGAGTGGAGCTGAATGCACGTCATCTTTGTCTGCTGTCTTGGGACTATTGTGCTGCCATCCTTATTCCTGGCAGGCTAGTTAATTTACATTTTAAAACCTGGGATTTAGAATGGATATGTAAATCGACTTTCCAGTCAGTATAGTAACTCCTGCTATTTAGTTTTAAATTAAAAACCTAATGACAAGTTTAGGATTTAAGATATAGGCTGTATTCCTTGCCAATTTGTACTGAAAGGATCACAAATAACAATTTGATTTGAGAAAATTGAAATGAATGTTCAATTAAAACCAATCATCAGCAGTATTATTTCTTCCTACTGAAGGTTCAGAAGCTTGTGTGAGTTTTGACTGACCCTTTCAAACAAAGATTTGCCTTTTCAAACTTACTTTAACGATTCTCTAACCAAAAGAAAAGAGAAAATTCGAGAGCATATTCTTGTGAGGAGGCCTGGCTTCCCCAGCAAGCTCCACAGACAGCCCTCTTCTCAATAGTGAGTTCATTCTGTTTCTGAAAGCAATATAAGCAAATTACTTTTGCTTATGAACATGCTAAAAGGAGTGTACATTCATCTTTTTAACACAGAGAATTTTTAAATGAAGAAAAATGTGCATAAAGGCATTGCTCATTTCCCTGGTATTAACAGAACCACGATCTTTCACCCTGTGGCTATCTTCCTCTTGTCTTTGTCTTATAAAAGCAAAATAAAATCCATGCAAGATTCCAGTGGAAAATACCATTTTCCTTTGTTTATTTTGTTTAAAAATATATACTGTAAGTTTTAAAAAAATAGATTATATATATATATACATTGGCAACAAATATAAAATGACACTTTCTGTACTAGAATAATCCTGGGTTATTTGAATAGCTATATCCCATATTGTCTGTAGACATTTATTGGCAGCAGAACTATCAAGAACAATAGTTATCACCCACATTGGACTAACATTTTCTTTACATATCCACAATTGTTCTAGGACTTCTCCCGGGAATTTAATAGTCTGGTTGGTATCTCACACTAACCTGCAGAATACCATTTGCTACATTGTCTTCCTAGGGGGGGGGAAAAAATCCAGCCCCTTTACTGTCCATTTTATTGTCTTTTCACAGGCAATTTTCATAGCTACAACACAAACAGAACAAAACAGCAAAGCTTTGTATTCCGATTTGGTTCAGCTGTCCGTAGCTGAACAAGCTATTAGCTGATGAAAAAGCAGGATCACTGGGTTTAGCTGGGAACATGGTATTGCCATCTGCAGTTCTAAACAATAGCCTTTATTATTTAGTAGGTCATTGTCAGCTGGATCACTTGCTGAGTCCAGAAGTACTTTAGGAGTAAGTCTTTAGAGTCAACTGAACATAGCAAAATAGTTTCTCCTTTGGGGCTGCATAGTGTTTGCTTTTCACACAGCTTAGATTTACAGGAAGAATTTGTGAAAATCGGTCATTTTCACAAACTAAAAGACTTAAGAGGCACTTGCGCACTTCTCCCCATTTTTCTGGCCTCAGTAGGAAGAAGGATGGCTGATGCCTTCCTCCCTTTTTTTCCCCTGGATGATTCCATGAAGAATGCCCCTGAACCTGCAGCTTGCTCTTGCAACCAACCTGCTGCCCAGACACCAGCTTGGGAAGTAGCCCTGTATTTATATTTTAAAAGAAACTTCCTCTTCCTCCCCTAAACCTCTGCTTTCCAAAAAAAACCAAGTGAAACTTAAGGGATGGAACATTTCCCCAAACCCAACCAGAGGACTAATGTTATGTGGGGGACTAATTTGCCTTTTCTGTCCTGTCTCAGCTGTTACTAATTCAGAAATATAGCACCACAGTGTGCCATTAAATGGCAAGGAGCTGAGATGCCTCTGCACTGTAACACCAGGAATGGTCTGCACCTTCATTGAAAAAGCAGCATTTCTAGCAGGAGCGACAGCTAGATTTTTCTCACCACCGCCCACTGTGGAAGGTGTCTGCCCCACTCAGGTGCAGCCATACCCGAGGGAACCATTTTTCCAGCTCTCATGGGGAGGTGGAATTGTAAAGCAATTAGTGAGCACACAAGGTTTTCATTTTCTCGTTTGCTTAAAAAATGTACCTAATCAGAGGTTAGAAGGATGGTGAAAGGGTGTTTTTTTCCGCCTACACATACAAAGGGAACTAGAACTGGCTGACACAGCTCTTTTCCCCCAGGCTGCACAAAGAAATTGGGAAACCTGGAAACTGAGAGTCATTTAAGGCAAGGACCAGCGGCTGGTATTTTTCCTTGTCTCTTCCCAAGGAGTTGTTAATCTCATCCCACTTCGAAGAAACCCAAGAAGGTATGTGCGCGAAGAAACCTAAGAAGGTATGTGCGCAGGCTCATGGGAAAGCTGTTCTCTCTTGACAGGGTGGGAGGAAAGGAGAAAAGGTCAAGAACAGAGTGTGTTTACCTAAACCATGTGCTCCTCACTCAGCTGTGCGTTGCTGCTGAGTGCAGCTGCTTCCACTCTCAGCTGGCATTTTGTGGTTTTGAGCACTAGAGCACTAAATAAAATATGGGGTTTAATACCTTTTTTTAATATATCCAGTGTGGGCTGCTAAAGTAAACAGAATATTGCATGAGTGCACATTTCATTCATATGAACAGAAGCTTAAAGCAAAAACAGGGAGCGCAATTAGCAACCAAAGCCCAAAGTCAAAAACTCTGGAGTACAGCACAGCTACAGATATAAATTCCCTTGCAAAGAAATACACTTGGAGGATCAATTGCATAATTCTGCAAGCTAAGGAGAACACTGACTCACTAAGTCAATATTTGCTAAATCTACTGGGCCAAATTCAACTCTCATTCAAGACAGAAACAACTTTGCTGTTGTTTCACAGCAATGAAAGGGCCTGGCCATGAGAATAAGAGGTGGCAGCCTCTGTTCCCTGAGCACTCCTCTTCCTGAGCTCCTGACCACTGACCATCTTCTCGGGGTAGATTATCCTTCAGCCTTGAAGGCTTTGGGTAGCTTGTCCTTCATATTTGGCAGAACAACACAATGAGGAATGGGTGCTTCTGGCAGCTTTCCCCCCCTTTTGACTAGTAGTAATAACAGGAAAATACAATAATTGCTTTCTTTTTCAATACGACATGTAGTTAACATGTTTACTAAAGGGTAAGAAACTCAAATGTACAAAAAAAGGGTGGAAGCTGAGAGCTGTCTCCAGCAGCAGGAGTAAGCTGCGTCGCTTAGCTGTTACAGCCAAGTTAACAAAAGAGGAAAAAAAAGAAAGAAAGTTAAAAAAATGTGGCTTAACAGGGCTTTAAGTAAGGAAGCATGGCCTGCTGGGATACCTGAAGATCAGCTGGTGAGAGAACAAGGTGAAGCTGAAAGATTTGATCCATGGTCTCCTCTGGTATTTCAGCTTTTAGGAAGAAAAAAAAAAAAAAAAAAAAAAAAGTATTTCCCTGCAGTTTTAAGCAGGGAGATGGTGTGTGACCTGCTTAAAACCGCTGCAAAATCCTGTTCAGGTCTCACAGTCTCTGCTATGAGCAGGATCTAAGGTGAAAGCAGCACAGCAGTCTGGGAAACCTCAGAACCCTGGAAGTATGCAGTGGTACATTGTAAGTATAATTTTAAAGAATTTATTTTAATTTAATGCCTATTCTTAATATTTATAATTTTAATATTTGAAGTTATCATTTTAACTTCAAAGAAGCCTATTCTAAAAGGAATCAGTATGCACCTTTTCCTTACCCTGCAGCACAAAAGAGAAAGACAAAGGATACTTTTCCCCCTTTTTTTGAGCCTTCACTGCCTGCAAGGAGGAAGGAACAGCTAGTTTCTGCACTGAAGTACAGATAACAAGAGAATGTTATTTTCTACTTTCTCTGCAGCTTTTTTTAAACCTGCACAAGGCAAGATATAAAATAGGTGCTAGCAGCTGACACAACTGGGACCTCTGATAATCGGACTCCTTTGTTTCCACCTTTCCTTGATCAGCAAAAACAGTTACTGTTCTGTGGGCTGAATTCCTCATTCTGTTGCAAATCAGGCAGAAGTCCACTGGAGCCAGATGACTTGCACACATGCTAATTCAGTCATCCCCTGATACTAAAAAGTCTTTTGGTGAGTGAGCTTTCTTATTACGAGAGCAAGTGCTCTTTTCTCAGCATCCTTCCTGAGCTATGCATGCTTTGGGAAAGCTTAATGAAAATAGAAAAGAAAGCAGGTTAGAGGAAAGGGGAGGGAAAGAAAAATGTGTAAATGCAGTTTTGTTTTAAACCTCCTTCTTAGTAGAGATCAGCTAAGACAACAGTGGAAGCACAGATTCTGGACTGAAATGCTACTACTTTGTAGTACTCCTGAAAGAATTTGGCTTTGTCTTCTCAACTGCAAGTGATGGCAGAAGCCAATTTTCTTTTCAGCTGGGTGTCATGAGTATTTGCTGATGTTTCTGAATGAATGTTGATCAAAGGTGTTCAAAATGGCTTTAAGCTTTTAGATATACCACTTAACTAAAAATATATTTAACAACTTATGTTAAAAAGGTATTTAAAGTTGGCTAGCCTGTAGCTATTTATTCAGCCTGTATTTTCTATTTATAATAAGCTACTCAGTAACTGAAAGATTTTTATTGATAGCACCTAAGTGGGGTTCTTTTTAGAACATATGACTAATGATAATTCATTGCTCCATAAATAAATGAATCTAAAAAGCAGCCCACTGTTACCTTTCTTTAGGAAAATAATTAGGCCATCACCAATATTCTTCAGTAAGGTAGAAGAAAATGATCAACAGAAGCAGGTGTGAGCTGCCTACAGCCCTACCTACAAAGTCACTCTTCCCTGTTTACCTCTTTAGTAAGAACAGAGTAGGAATAAGCAAATGATCAGAGGGATGGACAGTGTACACCAAGAAGGCTTCCTGAATTTCCACTCAGCAGAATTTAGGCATATTTGCTGGAATTTAAACAAAACAAAACCAAAACAACAACAACAACAACAAAAAAAGACTCAAACCCTGTTAGGTTCTATCAACACACCAAACAAAGTCAATCACCTTTAGCCATTGCCTGTCTCTGTTCCAGTTTTCAAAAAACACACCAGAAGCTGTTTTGGAATGACTGAGTAGCACACACCTATTTTTCCAGGTGCAAATGCCTGTTTAATTCCTGTTTTGTGAGTTTTGTCCCAGCAGAGGATGAAAGAATCCTAAAGTTTTTTTCCTAAGCTAACCTGCACCTGTTGACTTAGAGTGGAAGTTTTGGGGCACCAATTGCAATAATGTATTAAATATTTAGATTTTAATACCTCACTGAAAACAATGTAAACCTATGTTTAAGAGGCTGAACTCATACATGCATAGCTGTGGTTTTTTAAAACTTATCTCCACCTAGAAGTCAGTGCAATCATAAATTGTTAATTTTAGAAACGACCTTATAAGATTCAAGTCATTTTTGTTGATGTCACTAGTTTAATCCCCCATTCTTTTCTTATTTACTCAGTAGCCATTAACAAGCTCTGACCATCTGTGCTGAGAACCATGAGGCTAGAACCAGCATCAACTCAGGTAAAGCAAACTGCATTCTGTCATGCTCTACAAGCATTACTGAAGCACAAATATCAGCATTACAGTTACGCAAGAGATTTTCTGAAAAAAATATATTGGTAGTCTATTCTTCTTCCTCCATTTTGGAGAAAGCACTTGCCCTTAACACCTCCATGCAGTTCACAAGAATCAATGTTCCAGTTAACTCTCGCCAATGTTTTGTTACTGGGTTTTTCATTTTATCCAAGGCTGATTGCAGGTCTTGTAAGACATCCCTGTAACTGTCTCCATAATGGGCAGCCCACGTGTACAGAAAGTCATATGCAGGTTTCCACATCATCTGAAAATAAGGGGAAAAAATGAAAAGATTTAGATGTAGAAATTTCATTATCGAGAAAAAAAACAGCAAATTCCTTCCAATGGTAGAAAAGCCATAGGAAAAAAAAAAAGGAAAGTGATCCCTAGCTGCACTGAAATGCTTTATTATAAAAGGCATGGTGATATAAAAACTCCAGTAACCTTATGTAATTCATTTATATGAAACTCAAATTCTTAGAAGGATAAATAATGGAAAGATAAATCATCCACTCAGATGATTATCACCAGGTTGAAATATATCCCTGTCTGAAAGTATAATTCAAGAAACGGGTGCAGAAGGAAAACACTTTTCCCCCTTGGTCATTTTTGCAATGCATATACCCAGCTGCAGTTTCCCTATTTGGAGCTTGGCTGTGCTTTTGATGCTTCCTTTTGCCTCGTTGATCAACATCCTACTGTCCTTCTACTTAGCCTGGAACTTTTAGACATGTGTTTTACCTTTACAAAAATGCTTTTTAGTAATAGCAGCAGGAAGTTGGGTCAAACACCAACCAGAACTTAATCTGGCTGTTGTATAAAACACAATAAAAAAAAACTTTCTATAAATACATTAGCAACAAAAGGAGGGCTAAGGAGGATCTTTATCCTTTATTGGATGTGAGGGGAAACAGCGACAAAGGGTGAGGAAAAGGCTGAGGTATTTAATGCCTCTGTTGCCTCAGTCTTTAATAGCAAGACCAGGTGTTCTCTAAGTACCCAGCCCCTGAGCTGGAAGACAGGGAAGGGGAGCAGAATGAAGCCCCCATAATCCAAGAGGAAAATGGTCAGTGACCTGCTACACCCTTAGACACACACAAGCCTATGGGGCCAAATGGGATCCACCCGAGTGTACTGATGGAGCCGGCAGAAGTGCTCACCAAGCTACTGTCCATCATTTATCAGCAGTCCTGGCTAACTGGGGAGATCACAGCTGACCAGATGTTAGCCAATGTGCTGCCCACCTACAAGAAGAGCTGAAATGAGTATATGGGAAAATGCAGGCCTGAACTCAGTGCCAGGGAAGGTTATGGAGTACATCATCTTGAGTCTTATCACATGACATGTACAGGACAACCAGGTGATCAGGCCCAGTCAGCAGGGGTTTACAAAAGACAGGTCCTGTTTGACTAACCTGATTTCCTTCTACGACAAGGTGACCCACTTAGTGGATGAGGGAAAGGCTGTGGATGTTGTCTTCCTAGACTGTAGTAAAGCTTTTGACACCATTTCTCACAGGATTCTCCTGGAGAAACGGGCTGCTCAGGGCTTGGACAGGTGTACTCTTTGCTGAGTAAAAAGCTGGCTGGGTGGCCGAGCCCAGAGAGCGGTGGTGAGTGGAGCTCAACCCAGCTGGCAGCTGGTCACAAGCGGTGTTCCCCAGGGCTCGGCACTGGGGCCAGTCCTGTTTGATGTCTTTATCAATGATCTGGACAAGGGGATCGAGCGCACCCTCAGTCAGTTTGCAGGTGACACCAAGCTGGGCGGTAGAGTTGATCTGCTGGAGGGCAGGAAGGCTCTGCAGAGGGGGCTGGGCAGGCTGGGCTGATGGCCGAGGCCACGGTGTGAGGTTTGAACCTCAACAAGGCTGAGTGTGGGTCCTGCACTTCGGTCACACCAGCCCCACGCTGTGCTACAGGCTTGGGCAGGAGTGGTTTCTTATTAACCAGGGAGGTTTAGATTGTATATTAGGAAAAATTTCTTCACTGGAAGGGCTGTCAAGCGCTGGAACAGGGTGCCCAGGGAAGTGTTGGAGTCACCATCCCTGGAGGTATTTAAAAGACGTGTAGGTGTGGCACTTGGAGACATGGTTTAGTGGTGGACTTGGCAGTCCTGGGTTAATAGCTGATTTCAATGATCTTATATTTTTTTTTCTGACCTAAATGATTTTGTGATTCTAAAATGATGTATCTATAAAGTCTCTGTTCAAAATAAAAAAAAAGGAAAAAAATCACTCTATAACCAGGAGAGACAAAAGCTTTTATAATGAAATTTTTTTAATCAGGGCATGTAACTTTAAAAGTGTCCTGCAAGAAACAAAGGAAATTAAAAGATAGGTTACCAGTGCTCCTTAGTTCAAACTACAGTATGTTTATTTTATGCCAAACAAATATGGAGCAGATTCTCAGCAGATGTAGTTTGTTATTAGTCTAGTGATGTTAATTAAGCTATGACAGCACGATTCAGATACCAAGGGGACTTACATCTTTCAAAGTGCTGATGTCCAGAGTAAGTTTGCTCAGTTTACAAACAAGAAGATTGTTTTCCCAGATGCTGCTTTTCCAAATTTAACATGGGCTATCCACTTTCTAGTTTCCCACTCCTCGTTGGCAATGAAGAGTTTGCAAACAGCAATTGAGTTAGAAATTGTAGGAATGATCCACAAAGAAACTCATCACTTTCCTAAAAGGTTCTGGCATTTGCTGTTTTAACAGAAACACACTTATGTATAGCAATAAGAGCATACAGACTGATGTGTGCATAAAGTTATATAACATATATATACACAGACAGAGAAGTGATTAGTAAGTCCATTTTCTCTTTTAATGGAAAGACAGTTTTCCTGGTTCTGAAGGATAATTCAGTAAGAAATTTTTTATCTCCTCAATATAATCCTATTAATTTACAAATGATACACAACATGAAGCTCTACGACCTTGATTTAAGCTTTATTTACTTGAACCCTTGAAGACTTGAGTAACAGGAATATTTCTTTGCTCATAGTTCTGAGATTTTCTCTACATTTGGGCTAAGAACTCTCCATTTAACCCAAGACTGATTCTGTCATAGTTTCTGTAAACATTTCCTTCAACTTCTGCTGCCTTTCTCTCCCCATCCCCGAATAGAAAAAGCCATCAAAATCATATCCCCAGAAGCATGTCTCACAGTCTGATTAGTCTGGCTTCTGCCTTCAGTATAAGCCATAAAAAAGTCCCTATGCTTTCAGTGAAGTTTCTCATTTTAGATCTACAAAAGGGAAGGGTATCATCATTTACCCAAAACGAATGGTGCCTGCTTCTCGCTTTAAGCAAGTCTATCTTAAGTCATAGTCATAAGATTACAAAAAGAGGAAAGAAAGGTAATTTGGTGGTAGGTGGGAAGAAGGAGAGTAATGAATTCTTTCCTTTTATTATACAGGCTTTCTTGAAAAGGAAGGTTTTATTGTACTACTGTAAATACTAGATATTACAATATATTTTAATGCACTAAAGCAGCTCACTACTGTTTGTATTTATGCTGAGACCAGAAAGTTTCTGTATTCCTATTTTTAGCTTGATAACCAAGGTAGCCAACAAGTTTGGGTTTCCCAATACTCTGCTGCTGGCTATGCCTTTTCTCTGCCTCCTGCTTCCTTTTCTTATGTTCCAGTTAGACCAGGATATTTGAAGAATCAGGGTACAGCCTTCTGTCTTCACTAGAACGTGAAAAGACAGTGAGCAGAAAAAGGTGCTGTGCTTTGACTTATGCTGAAGGTCAGGCTGACCCACTGCAATCAGACAATTGGCTGAAATATGCCCAAAATACAAACCCTGTTTTCTTCTACTCTGTCACAACTGATTTTTTCATGAGACAAAAGAAAAGGGGGTGGGAAATCAAAAGCTTTATAACCTGGTCATCAGTGATGCACAATTCACTCAGCAATAATCCACTTACCACACTGAACTAACAGTGCAAAACAGGTTTCTAAGGCAGGTCCTTTCCCACATCCGCATACTCTAATGCAATGGGTGAACTGAATTGCATTTGACATTCCTGAATTCTATCAAAGCAGATTCTCAGGCAAAATACTAATTCACTGCAGCATCCTGGGCAAGTATCACCTCAGGCTGCGTGAGTTTTCCTTCTGCTCCCACTGCCTCTGCTGAGTAGGTAATAATAATACCTATATCCTCTGTAAAGTGCTTTGGAATTTACTGATAAAAAGCACTTCAGAACTCCAGGCACCAATTCTATGTACCTCAGGTTGCCTCTGTGATCATCTGGGAGAAGATTTCTCCCACTAAGTAAAATATTAAATTTAAAAATAGAAACATGTTTCAACCAATCAGCTCTCTCAATGGTAGAACAGTCCTTGATGGGTAGTGAATTGATTAATGTTTTCAGATAATCCTCAATAATTAGTCAAAACTTACTACTCCCCCACCTTTGCTGTTTTCACGCTAACTACTATTAATAAGAAAGTTTTTCCATTAGAAAAATCCAGGCTGGGATAAGATGGTTTCAATCAGGGGTTTTTTGTACCTGCTAAGTAAATGTGATGATGAGCAATTATTCTGAAATTAGTCAGACTAATGCCAAACTTGTAACAGTGCTGGGGGCATCTCCACACAGGTATGAATTTAAACTGCATTAGCTACGTTTGTTCTGCATCCCTGCTGAACAACATACACAAAACTTTATAAGCAGAATATTGCTTTCTGTATGTAGAGGTTCAATTCACCAGAGCACTGAGAAGTTCAGAGCTCAGAAGAAAGCACTGAAATTCAGAGTAGAAAGTACTGAAATTTAAGGTTAGAGTCACAGGACACTGAGGATGCTGAGCTTTCACATGAGATACCAGTGCTAGAAACCTACTGTGCTTTGAACTCACACCTGTGTGGACCAATGCTATTACAAAGCCCACGTGAAACCAATAAATTCCCTGTGGGCCCATTCTAAGCTTTGAGAAATTACATAAAAATACAGCAAAATTCCAAACTTTGATTGCTCATTGAATGTTCTTTTAAAAAACAAAACATATACTCTATTATTGGCTCTTGTATGATGAATTTGACTGTACTATCTTTTGGCAACAGATGCTGTCACTGAAAGGCAGAGAATTTTGTGGGTGGTTTATCATAAAAATAGTGTAAAGAACTGAAAGTAAAAGAATAGGGTGTATGAGGCAGAAGATGGGCTTCATGGAAATAGACATGTAAAATAATAATATTTTAAACATATTTTATATATTATTTTAATATATAAAAATAAATAGGTACGGTGCTGGAAAAAGAGTTTTCAGATTGTTTTAGTTGTGCTGTCTGTTAGCAAAGGATAAAGCATTTCCCAATTGAGACCAGTAGAGTCACACATTGTTCAGGTCTGTAATTCCTTCTGCAGAAAGCTGGGGGGTTTGTCAGAAAAACAGAGAAAGCTTTAATGTCTAGGAAGTTAGACAAGTCACTGCATAACAGTAAAAAAATTAAATAAATAATGGAAATAAACAAGCATCCACACTTTGTTTGATTTTAGCATATTAGAATAAACTAGTGTAAAGCTAGAGAAAATAAGAGGGTGATTTTTTCACTAAAGGAGAGTAATAGACTAGGGATTAGTAGAACTGACTGGTTTATGAGAAAAAAAATTACAGAGGAAGTTTCATCCCAGTACGTGTAATGTACTCAGAAAAACTAAAAAAAAGAAAACCCAACCCAAACCAAACAAATTACAAAAAAAACACAAAATAGCTCAAAGAGAAAAGGAAGATCAAAGGAGGAGGCAGTGTTTGCAAACAGCAATGACAGAGATAGCTGTGCAGAACCTTGTAAGTAAATGTGTGGAATTTTGGTCAAATATTGTTTGGGGAAGGAGGACAGAGCATTCAAAGGGAATAAGAGGTGGTGGTTCACGATTAGAGCAGAAATTTCTTGATAGCTATCACCATGCAGATAAAACTGAGGTGAAAAACTCACTGGACTCAGGCTGTGGAAAGGAGGGTATGTTTGGCAGAGAACAGGAAGAATCAGCTACAGGGAAAGAAAAAGGGAGGGAAAAATTGTCTTGAGTAGCTGTGAACCTGTGAATGGGAAATAGCGTTTCCTTTGGTACTGAGAGGTGAGAGGGAAGGAATTCAGGCTGGGTCATGTGCATTACCTGCAATAATCAGGGGGTGATAGTACAGGCAGAGGGACAGTCAAACCTGAATGTAAGTGCTTAAGGCAGAAAGGTCAGCTTGAGCATCATTCAGCAGCACTTATAAAAGAGGCTGTTCAGGGTAAACCCCGGCCTGGAACCTAGAAGTCTGCAGCATATAACTCTGTGGGAAATAGTGGATCTACTGCATGCTTCAGTGTTTAAGAGTAAGAAACCACAGGAAGCAACTTGGCTGCCCAGGCAAAGGTGTGCCAGGAGCGCAGGCTGGCCCTCGGTTCAGAGGCATGGACGAGGGCCCACCCCAAGTCTTGTGGCACATGTGACATTGCATGGATGCCACGGGTACCTCTGGGCACCTCAAAAGGCACTAGAGAAATAATAAGGCACCTGAATTCCTCCTTAGATGCATATGCACTAAAACACATCTGAGAGGACAGCTTGGCTTTTATTTAGAACTCGTACATCTGTATAAGCACAGTGCTTTACAAAGGGGAATAAATAGCATAACCTACCTGAAAAACTATGAAATTAAAACATGGATTTGCCATGTTCACACAACAGGACAGAAATGGAATTGGTATCAGAGCTTCCACCATTTCGTCACACTGCTTAAGCTAAATGATGACAAATATTACACAGGCACAGAAAAGCGTTGTTAATGGTGAAGGTAAGCTTCCTTTCAGTGGAAAGGGCAAAAGCTGTACTGAGGGTGATTTGAAGTGGTTCCTGCAAGGACTGGATGGTCTTGCTCACTGTGTCTGAAATGACAGCAGAGGAGTGAATAAGATTAACAAGTTAGACAGGAAATAAGGACTGAAAGTGGCCCCTGGGGTGGGAGTAAAGAGCTGAAGCTCAAGACAGATACCAGGACCTCCACAGCAAATTAATTTGGCACGATTAACACTGAACAACCGGCCTTAACGTCTATCTAGATCATTGCAAGCAAAAGTTGGTGAGAATTCCTCTCATTAAAGGGCTTACACATTAAACAAGGAGGCCAAAGTGCAAAAGGAAAGAAGCACACTAAGCAAGGAAGAACGGTCCCCAGCTGTGTGTGCTGAGGCGCAAGTCTGCACACACTGTTACACCAGAGCCTTACCTCCAGAGATACCACTCCGTTTTTCCCTCGGTGGGGCACTTCGTAAGCCTCAATTTGCTGCTTTGTGAGTCGGGCTAGCTTCTCTGCAAGCTCCCGCCAGTATTTGCCAAGCTTGACAGCTGAAGTCAAAATGATAGTGTCCTGGGTAAGACGCGCCACTAATCCCTGGCAATCTATTTTCAAAAGTGCCTGCAACAATAATTTTCATTAGCATTCCTTCACCAGTAATTACAAACAGAGCATTATCATTTGTTTTTATAGCACTATTCTATATTTCAAAGCAGGGAGGAAGACTTTTTGTCTGCCTTGTGTTCTTACAAATACATAACTTTTTTTCCTACGAAAATATGTTGCCAACAGTTTCATAGGAAAACTGCCCATAAGTTTCAGAAGAAATTAAGCTGGCATTCAGCTGCTTCGGCATTCCAGTGTCAAATGGATCCTGCCAAACTGACAGATCCTGAAGGAAAATATACTTCTCCAACAAAAATATTTGGGACATCAAATTTAGCATCTTAAAAGTACAACATGAAAAAATTGAGAGCAGCATTATACTAAGGTGTGGTCCTTTGCTGCTTTTCTGAAAAATCATTGATTACACTGACCAGCACCTTTTGATTTACTCCTCCCACAGAACTGATAATTTGCTGACCATTAAGCAGAAATGCAAGCATAAAACTCTTTCCTCCCCCACACCAAATGAGCATTTAATAACAAACAAATTAAAATGGTTCCAGGAGTGAAACCCTGAGATGCAGATATGTTGCATTCTCCTTTCTTCATTTGTTTGGATAAGGGCTAATGAGAAAATTAGGTGGATTGTTGTTTTTTTCTTCTCCTTGAATTAACAGCAGAATGTTCCGTTGAAAGCACTCACATTTTTAGTGAAAGATCAAGAACAAAATCCGGAAGTTTTCCTTGGGTTTTAGATACCAATTTTTAATAAAGTATCAAGTATTTCTGTAGAAATTGGACATTTGTGTGATTTAATTGTAAAACATTTTTCCATAAAAATCCTCATTGCAAGCAGTAGAACTTTTTGTAAGCACAGTAGTGAGAAGCAGACTACAGTGTGCAGTACAGATCCCTCTATACTCTGGCAGAGTGGAGACTGAGTTGTACAATTTGCCTTGTGGTAATAATTAAGAAAGCTATTAACCATAAAAATAGAATATTAATTAAAAGTAATTGAATGTTAAATTTTGCCCAACTGACACAGATGATATCCAGTTTTAAGTCTAGCTTTACAAAGATGGACCTGCATTGGCACTTCATAGCTTAAAATCATACGCATCTCAACAAAACAGGACATTTTGTTAATTTAATTATGCCCCACTTTTAGCCTAGTCTGTAATGAATTCTGTTTCACTGTATTCAATTAAAAGTTTGGATCATTTTCACCATTGCCTCCCCTCTTCACTTTTTCTACAGAGGCATGGCAGATTAAACTATACTTGATACTTGCTGAGTTTTATTCCATGCAGTTTAATGCAGCCTTAAGAGTTGTAAGTGGCCACTACTATCAACATTTCCTGAATCCTGCTGAAATTGCTGTCAGCATTTCAAAGAGGGTAGATGAGTTATGAGAAGTAAACCCTGATAAGGTTTACAATCAGGTAGTCAAAAGGCTTCAGATGAAAGGCTACCATGTGAACTTTTAAACACCCATTTTTATAGCACTTTATTCTCATATCAAAAATTTGATTTTCTTCTGTCCCTCAACAGGCTGGTAGACTTTTCCATCAGAGCCAAGGAAAGTATTGAGTAATCATTAATTCCAAATTTATTTGTGCACAGATCCATAAGTAAACTAAGATAGTTAACAACGCAACCTATTACCTGGAAACATTTAGAATAAAACCACTTCAATTCACATTGAACAGTACTGAATCACATAGAATTGCCCAGTGACTTAAAAGTGTGGCCCAGGAGAATATATACTGAAATGCAATATTGTCCTTAGGTCACTACAACATTGACTATGAAGTTGTCACACGTGGATAGAAAAATCTTGCCTTCAACATGTGGGTCAGGATTTCCTTGCTTTAAACATATGAAGCTAACTGAGACATGCACCTTAGGGTACACAAATATATATAAATAACGGAGGTTCCACACTATAAGGTTATTAAATACTTGACAATGGGAATGTGAACTGCTCAGAGAAGCAATTTACCACAATGACTTCCATGACAAAAGACAAAACTATTTCAGTCATAGCTGTTTAAAACCAAAAAAGTCAACTCAGTCAACCTACCAAATGAGCAAGGCTCCTGGAACATTTATAGAACACTCACTGTTTATAATTAATTAATCAAAGATTTTTTTTTTATGAGAGTCTGAATGTGTCTTCCTCCTATAGGTGCCTACAATGTTTAGCAGTATCTTCAGGTTTGTAAAGATTCCTACAAGGGTGCTGGACCATGTTCACACATTATTATTGAGTAGTTTCTAGGAGGTGCATTCCTAATAACCAAGTTAGTTCATGCAATACTTACAACAATGAGCTCATAAAGAAACAGTCTTTTTTTTTTGTTAGCATGGCAGTCTTCCTTCATTCTCTTCACAACGTGCGCAACTCTCTCTGACTCTTTATCAGCATGTGCCTCATTAAAGTTATCCAAAGACATATGTGAATATCTCAGCACCTCAGCCAAAGCTCTCCAGTCATAAACACTCTCTGATACTGTAGACAGAACTACTGAGTAGATGTAAGTCAGTTTTTTGAATGGCAATGCAATTTGTTCAACAAGATTCCTGGTTGTTAGCTCACTGTCAGTAGTGTCCATAGCTTGTTCTTTGGAAATCACTTTTATGTTTTTGCAATGTACAAGACCAATCTTTCTTCTGAGAACTCCCACGTACCACTCTTTTATTTTAGTTTGTCCAATGGCTTTTACTTTGTCTTCACCAAGAAGTGCTATAGTGTCCCCTTTAAAATATTCTAGCAAATAGTCAATCTTATTTTGACGTAACACAGTTTTCAAAGCCACTCCATAAGTATTGACACTCAAAGTTTTATCTTGAAACTTTGGATATTTAACTGTTGGTATTAAAAGCCAAGGTGCAGACTTGATTTCTTTGCGGTTTTGTAAGTGCTTTGGCCTATTAATAACTCCACTTAATTTTGGAGCTGGATCAGGAGTCGTAACATGGAACTGCGTTACTTGGCTACTTTTTAAGACTTTAATTTGAACAAGAAAAACAAAGAAATGCATCTCCCTACATCCAAGCATGGAAAACAGGAATTGTTGACGGACCATTTCACCTGTTTTCAGCTCCTCCTCTTTAATATTTTTGCTTTGGTCTTCCATCTTCACTTCAAAATCTGGATCACAGGATACCAAAGAAATGTTTAGATCTTGTGGCTTTTCAAGCAGAAACGTATGTTTTCCCCACAGCTGAAAGACAACAGGAGGCATATTTTTCCCCCCCTTTTTTATATCACAAATTGTGAGTTTTCCTGGAATGTAGTTATGACCAAAGACTGTAAAAACTGCTGTAAAAGATGGATGAATATATTTGGGGCCATAAATTCCAACTGAGACTGTTCTGTGAACATAATCCCAGACATTAGTTGCTGGAGGCTGGATTTTCTTTGCTTGTACAGCAATCACTGCATACATCACATGACTTAGGTCCGTTAACTTCACTTGTATGGTATCTTGATAGGTGTAGCAATTCTCTAGCTTCTTAAAAGGCCCTTCTTTATTGAAACTAAAAAGACACACTATATCACTCATAACTTGGCTGAGTGGATCATTCTTCACTTTAGCTGCAACTTTCACCTCGAGGAAAATGGCTTCCCTTGTGTTGAGGTTGCTCAGTGTAAGTTCTATCAGAGGACTTATGGTGCTAGACAGCTCATTGTTAAACGATGATGGAGGGTTAAGGATAGCCTTTAAACCAACTTCTTGGAATTCCCCAGGTAATACATGACCCACAGGGACATGAATGTTGATGTCCGAGTCAGGTAGCTGTACTGAACCCCCTTCATGATTCATTTTACAAACTACATGAATGTCTGTAGCTTGTGTTTGTGCCCATCCAGGACTATGGCTCATGGCTTCTAAATCTAGACAAGATCGGGTGAGTTGTCGGTGACTCAACCAAGCCACTTTGTAAGCTTCACGGTCACTTTGAAGCCATGTCATGTCTGAAGCTACAGTTTTTTGAGGTATTGTCTTGCGAGGATTAAATCTTTGGTTATCAACAATATCCAGGAAGTCAGAGACACTCTTGGATCGTCCAGATCTTCTTGCTGAAGTCTTTCTTAAAAGACAATCAATATCTAGCTCATCACCCGAGGAAGCCAAAGAATCACTGTTGCTAGAAACTTTAGAGAACAAATAGGGTTTTTCTTTTAAGATCGAAAGGTATTTATTATTTTCATTTCTATTTGAGGCAGCTATGTCATGTACAAAAGGGTTGGAGGCTGACAGTTCATTCCAGAAAGGATTAGTCTTGGAAACTGCATGGGCATGTCTGAATACATCAGGCCAGTCAATATCCAAATCCGATTTACTTTCATTGACATCTGTTTAAAAGAAAAAAACAGAAGCATTTCCTAAAGCATGGAGATTTGAGACATTCCATTAATTTCCAACTGATAGTCTGTTAAATTCACAGGTGACTAAATTTATCCTCCTAAAATACATATAGATCATTTATATATTTCTCATTCAGTTTTTCAGAGTGTATCAATATTGATTTCTAAGTGGCTTTAAGAATCTTGTTAATAGAAAGAGTCTAGCAAGTCGGTGCTGAAGGATGTAAAGAGTCTTCTTTGAAGCACTGATCATCATCAACTCTTACAACTGTTAATTGGCACGTGCTAAGATCCCACAAGGTTTAAACCCTTACATTCCAGTAATCCTTGGCCTCTTACAAAATGCCATGGATTTCTTTCCTTTGTGTCTAACTCTCCACAAAAATTAAACAATTACTGTTTCATTTTTCACTGTAGACAGCACAGATAAATGTATTATTCAGGATTCCTTTTCGTGCTAGTGCACATGCATTTCATTGATAACAGTACTCTTACAATTTATCTCGGTGTGTGGAATTTGTTATACTAGCTTTCCATTAAAAAACCTGATTGGTATAATTTATGAGGTCTTGTACAATTTGAAATTTGGCAAGAAACGTTTTTGTGCCTGCTGATTTTTCTGAGATTGCATTTAAATAGACAAATAGGGTTGTATAAGTGATATTTATGTATGATTTCTAATAAAAATTGTCATTATTAACATAATGTCTACCTGTTCTGAAGACAAGGTGTCCTTATATTTTATGTTAATAACTGTTCACAGAAACTGGTTTATAGGTTAAGACTCACACTCCTTGCAACAAAGTATCTGCAACTTCTTGTGCCAAGGGTTTCTATTACTCCAGTCTCCCATTATTTTTCTATATGCAGAGGTTATACCATCATTTCTTTGTACATCCTTGTGAAGAATTTTAATGTTAGAGGGAAAATTCAGCATTTCTATTCTTTCAGCATATCTATATCCTTCATTATTACACTTTCCATAGTACCTTCCATTTCCAAGGTTACTAATTATTGCTCAACTGCAAAAATGACAGTGTATTCAGCCACAAAAAGATAGATTTAAAAAAAACAACCAAGATGTTAGTACTTTTTGTTCATTTCATTTGTCATGGATTGTGACAAAAAAGCCAAAACTATTGACTTTTTCCACAGTTCCTGAAAAATCCCAATTTGGAAGAACCAAAGTGGAATTTACCTGCTTCCCAGCTGCGCCTCTGCAAGGCTCTAGCACTGTCTTGACAAGAGCCTTTCAGGTGAGGTGCTGGGGTGGGGGGGGAGTGAGCCCAGAGGCAGCGAGCCCAGGGACAGCCTCCTCCCCCTTGGGCACCCAGCCTTGGTCAGAGCCACTAGATGGGGATGGGCTGCATAGCACCAGCTGCAAAGTCCTTTTGCTCCTGCCTGCAGGCCAAAAGTTTTCCTTGCCCTTTGATGCTATTACAGTCAGATCATTATTATCTGTTAAAAAATAAATTCTTTAATCCCAAAAGAAATGTTAGGGGTTTGGGGATTTTTCCCCATCCTAAAGGGCATGTTTCTACAGGAAAAGTCTGAGCAGAAAACTCTGGCAGAGCCCGAGTCATTAGGCTGGATGCTTTCTCATGCCAAGGTAACAGCACAGATTACTGGGGTGCAGGAGATTAGTGAGGAAATAATTCCTGCTTCCCAACTCATACAGCAAGTGCCAGACTTTACGTCACTCACATCTGTTACTGGACAAAGGCTAAGAGAAGGCCCTACCTTGTGGAGGGGAACGTTTTCTTAACTTCTGGGTTAAACTAGCAATGAGATTAAATAAACTTTGCAGAGCCTCCCAACTTTTAACTGGGCTAACTCCAAACTTACCTGGCCTTCCTGGTTCTTAAAACCCTCAATTAATGTAGTTGGGCTGAGAATTTCTACTTCTCTTCCCCATCTCGACCCCCAGTAAGCATACCCTAAATAGCATTTATTCATGTAATGATTCCAGCCCTTCCTCCCAACCTGCCTGACCCATGTTTGCTATGGCAGGGGACAGAGGAACTTCTTTCATACGGTAGCAAGTTTCTCCTAGGGGACCTTGTGACAATCCCTTGTGTTCTGAGTCCAGAGACACCTTACAGTGACCCGAGTAGTGCAAAACACAAGCAATTAAAAAAAAAAAAGTGTACAGGGGTGTACATAGGAGTTATCACTCCTGACACTACTGTTTTGCAGAAATGAAGACTTGAGGTGGAGAGCCTTAGTACAGAAAATAGTCAAACAGACATACTGTAGCTGGCTGCAGGGGTCCGGTCATCCACATCAATCAAAGTTCCCTCTGACCTGCTCCGTGGAATCTCTCTGCTGGTTAGGGAATCTGTTCCACTACTGGAAGTGTTTTCCTCCTAGGAAACAGTTAAACATATAAAGCATCAGCAAGTATGCAGTCTGAAAAAGGGAAACTGTTGAAAAATAACTGTGCTTTGCTCTTGTGATGTGACACAAATTAAAAAAAAAAAGAAAAAGTGATGTTATGGTTTATGAGTAAATTTATGGACTCTGCCTGAGAGCATCACAATCCTGAGTGAGTCTTACTATCTAATTTTCAGCAAAAACAGCAGATGCTACAGCTGCAATACAATATGGTACCCGTCCATAGTGAAGAATACATATTTAAACATCTTGCAGTTGGAACTAAGCCAATTGTACAATAACCTCTGTACAGAAGTTCTTGAATAAAAACTTCTTTTTAAAAAAGTAAACATCCTCATTCCTGTTTTCTGCTAAGTGTTACTAGAATCCTTAAAGTGGAAGAGCTAGATCTGTTCCTTCCTTTGCCAATTAACATTAAGTATTTCCAACCCTTTCAGCTTTATTATTCTTCCTATGTTCTTCCCTGAGACAACATCAGGTCAGAATTTCCTTTTATTCCGTACAAGAATGACTTAAAGTACCCTTCCTTAGGGTCCATGCCAGCACAGCAACAGCCCAAGAGAGGACATTCAAGTCTCTCCTCTTCCTTGTTCGGTCTACAAGTGCTGGTTGGTTTTGACACAGTTTGCACATGGACTGGGCCACATGAGAGCTGTAAACCAGATGCTGTGGTTGAAAGAGAGAGTCCACAGCAGACCTATTGCAAAGGCAGGGCAGGAGGGGCATCCCTCTGAGGCAGGCAACAGGAGGATGAACTGCTCAAGGCACCAGTGCCTAATGCTGTGTTCAGCTGCACAGAGAGAGGAGTTGGAAGTCTTCAACGGAGTGTTGGGTATCCTACATGCTGAAGTTACCGTGTCCCAGAAACAGAAGCTGGAGGAAGTAAAATATTCGAGTCTTTTTGTGTACTCATTAAATTGGTGCTATAAACCAAGCAATCATTTAGTGACTTTCCCAGAATCTTCTCACTGATCCTATACATAACGGGGTATAAATGCTTATGGGAACAGATACATTAAGACATGGTTAAAAAGAAAAGAAAAAAAACAAGCAAACAAAAAAGACCACCAAAAAACGGGGGAGGCAGGGGAAGACAAAGGGTTAAAATAAACCAGAAGTTCTTCTGACTCCATCCACAGGATACAATAGTCAGCTTTGTTCAAGAGTCTGAAACATTGCAGCCTGTTACCTCTGCAGCAGTAGCTGCAGCCTAAGTAGATCTCATTTTATCATGTTTAAAATGAGGGGGGTGGGGGGCAGTGGGATATGCATTGGTCCTGCTTTTACTGTGGCTGTAAGAAAAAGAATTTCCAGTTACAGTTCTAGTAGGTGAGTTATGGGAAAAAGGAAACATATCTTACATCAAAACTTTACTGCATAGAAAGCCTGCTGTCTGTTTCCATTGCACAATGCCATGGTTTAAGACTTTCTTTTTTCCACTGCAGATGTAAATTGGTACTTTTTGTTCTTCCCACAAGAGCTGCCTTCAGCTAATGGCAATCTGTTCAGGTGCTGATTTGCACTCAGGCAGGATGCAAGGCTGAGGTCAGACTAAGCTCAACTGTCACCCAGCCACTCCGCTATCACAGGGCTGTATGGACTTTCAGGTTCCTCTGTTACCAGGAGTCTCAGATGTAGGCCTTAGAAGTCCTGATTTCAGACAGCAGTGAAAGCTAGCCTCCAAGACTAATACTTTGCAGCTTCTGCTATTAATACCCCACCAGAACCAAACTGGAAACTAGAATACCTCCTTAATCCCAACATCAGAATTCCAAGATCTGACATCCCACACCTGTATAAAAATATGACTATTCCCTCTGTTTCTGATAAAAGACAGTATCTTTGATAACATGTACCGATTCCTTCAAAGGAAATAAATTCTGCTTTGCTGCTGCATCTCAAAATGCTGGAAAAAATGAACAAATTGTATAAACACGGAAGATTTTTATCCCAGCCTTCTACTTAAGGGATTGGGGAGGTTTAATCACACCAGTATAGGGCATCCATAGTCTAAAATCCCAATAAATGTACAAAACCAAAGTCTACTTTTTACAATACTAGTGTATTTGTTACCAGCACTAATGTCTAACTGATGACTTATCAATCAATTGAAATATGAGTCTAAGAATAGTTCTTTAAATAGTTAAACCACCCACAATTATTTCAGTAGCTGTTTGAAGTGGGAGGCAGTAATGATGCAGAAAGAGCACAAGAGTGCAAGTAGATGCACAGGGGCTAAAATAGGAAACCCATGGGGAAGGGGGAGGGAGAGAGAAAGAGAAAGAAAAACAATCTCTTTACACAGTGGGAGTATATTGACAGGGGCATGACAACAAGTTTGCATATGGAAGTTTTATAAACGCTAAGAATTTCTGCAAATAGAACAAGCCATTTCCTAAAAGTTCCCTCTGGGAACTCCTTAAAACATTCACCACTAGCCGGGCACAAAGACAGAAATGGTGGATGCTGAAAAGGAAAACCACTTTCAAAAATAAGCTCCCCCCTGCCTTGAAAGCATTCCTTGGTATGAGAGCATGATGAGGGAGCCCTTGTGACTGAGGCATATCTTCAGGCCAGCCAAGAAGAGGACGAGTGAAGGGGGGAGATTTAAACATTCCTGGGCAAAAGATGACCACATTTGGTCAGCATGTCAAGGGATGTGGGAAATTCTGGGGACAAACTGTACACATGCCATCGGGTACCGGGCAATGTGCCTCCTGAACAGTTACATGATCTGACACCAGAGCTGGGTCCCGTCTCTCCTGCGTCCCAGCCTTAGTGATCAGAACGCATAAATCCCTAGCACCTTCACAGACACTAGGAAAATAAGAAGATCCGATGCTCCCCCTTTTCCATGGGTACACTCTGTGATAAAATAGAATCCCAAATGAAACTTTTGATAGGACAACCCTATTAATTAAGAACCCATCAAATCTAAAGCACTTACCTGGACAAATCCAGACAAACGATCATTCACAAGAGAAGGGATGTGGGATATAAAGCTATGCTGATCTGTGGCAAAAGGAAAGGTATGAAACCTTTTTGCTGCAAAAAGAGGAAATTATGTATAGGAAGAATCAGAAGCTAAGCTTTTAATTTGCTGTAGGTACTGGGTAAGAAATATGTAAACTGACAAGTGCTTAATGGCGCAAAGAATTATTTGACTGACGGCATGTCAGCTCACAGTGTGAAATGAGCAGAGAATGAAGTGAAGAGGTTGGAAAGAGACCAGCTATGGCGATGACCAGTGACTGCTGAGGGATGTGGCATTTTTCTATATGAGGGCAAAGAAACAGTTTGCCAGGTGCACTCTGTGTTCAAGCGCAGAGTGTGCTGCTCAGCCCTTAAGAGCAGGGGACTCAGGACCCAGAGTGCTGCTGGCAGGCACATTCAGCACTGTAACAGGGGAAGCAAAATGCATTAGAAGAAGAAGAAGAAAGTCTCAGGTAGAAAGTTCAGCTTCGCAGAAGTCAAGAGACAGATTTGCTGCAAATGGCATTTCTGCTGCATGTGATGCCTCCAGAAATCTCTTCCAGGTCTTTCAAAATTCAAGACTCCCCCCCCCACCCCCACCCCACCCCTCTACTGGAGAAAACATGTCCTGATGTGCTTAAAATAGTGGCAAGGAAGAAAATAAAAAAAAAAAGCTCTGCCCTCAAAAATGAGAGGGAACACATTCCTTTGTGTTTTTAAGGTATCAACATCTCAGAGCAAAACGCTAGCAATTTGTCTTTCATTCAACATTCACCCGGTTCAGCTGTCTTCAAAAGCAGGTTGTATTAACAGCAGAGGTCCCCTGTGGCAGTGTCTCCCCATGGACTCCTACTTGCCCCTTACACAAATAATGCTACTCAGCCATACTGTTATTCATAGTGATTTGCGGACTTTTTATCTGAAGGATGAAACTTATGCATTTGCAAAGACAAGACAAGCAACACAAGCAGGTGATGGAGATATGCCTTATTCCTCAGGCTCACTTTCAGCTGTCATGGGGAAAAATAACTTGCTAGTTATATAGATTGGGTTGTTAGACTTACTTTACAAGTTTATTTCTGAAAAAGGAACAAGGTATATTCACCAGAATCTTAAATACATTGTTCCTGGTCTGAACAAATACTAAGTATACTGAACTATTTAAATTCTGTTAAATAGAAAAGGAATTCTAAACAGAAAACCATACACTGAAGAGATGGTTTCAGAGGGCACTACACAGCAGCATCAAATCAAAGCGACTGCCCGTTCTCAGCTTTTAACATGTTTCTACATAAAAAATGACCTATTACTGTAACTAATGCTTAACAGACCCTCGGTACTTGTGGCCTGGAACTGCTTTACACAGCTCAGAGTTTGGTGAGAGGCAGTTGGGCACAAGTTTACCAATCTTTGATTACAGGGCTGAACTGTGGTACTGTAGTTAGTGATTGTAAAGGAGAGCAAATGAAACCTTCAGTTGAACTGATAAAGTCTTTGACTTACTCCCTTAGCCTGGTCGTGTGAGGCAGTCAAGGAAATGCAACTGTATCTCATTCTGAACAGAGACAGAAATGGCTTTTAATGTTCAGCCACGAGAGATCTCAACCCTATATTACCTATTTTACTAATACTCGGCAGTAAGAATATACTAAAGGTAATACTTTAGTATAACCCTGTTACTCGTCACTTTACCTATATGATAGAAAAGCATTTTCAATTGAAATATGTACTAGTTTATTCTGTTGTTAAGTAGTTTCCAAGTTTGATACTTACTTTTTCAAAGTTCTGAAGATTTATCACCCCATGGGAACTGGGAAGCCATTCACACTCCTTCCTGAAGGGTTTAAGCTTACTGCAGACCCAGCGTATGTCTAACTGCTGCTTGTAACTGATGTAATCGCTGCTCCTAATACTTCATTTAAGCTACTGTTAAAGGCTAGAGCTAGTAGTCTCAGCACAACAAAAATGGGATCTGAAGTGGGTCACCCTCTCAGTAGATTTCCACAAGTTCACAAGTGGGTTTTTACAGTCTCTGCTCAGTTCTGCACAACCCAGAACTGACTGCTTTACAGCCCGGCTTGGGGAACAAACTGCAAGCAAAAATGACTATACTATAGGCACTCCCTTTACAAGGCAAGTCTCCTTCCTTCCAATCCACACAACTACGCTTCTAAAATTGCTTGTTGTAAGCGTGGGAGCTAGAGCATTTCTTTTCAATTATAAACTTTACATCTGGGTATATCGCTTTTCAGAAGACTCAAGAATATGTAGTGAAGTTTTGATGTTGTCTTTGGGGTTTCAGCTACCACTCTGAAATACTCCGTTGCTTCTCTTTGGCCTCAGGAAGAAAGAAATATGTTGCCTTCTACTTACATTGCTAAGTATCATTTTAAAGAACAGGAAATGGAGAGTAAAGATGTCACTAAAAAATGAATGAAAGGAACCAACTTTGTACAACTGAATTGTAGTATTTCTTCTTTTTGCTGAACAGAGAAAGCTTTGCAAGTTTATTAGCCTAATTCTTCTATGAATTCATTTCCTTACCACCTCTCAAAAACCTCTAAAAACAATAACAGTTAAAAATCACACTGGATTCTCACTTATTGTATGTAACCCTACCTACTTTGGAAGCACAGTTGGTTTCTTGGCTTTTGGAGGTCCTATGAAACCACTTCGGGATCCTTCACAGAGATTGTAATACTACAAGTTATCACTGGCTGTGTTACCAACAGTTATTCCTTCAAAATGGGTGTTGAAAGCACTCTGTAAAGAACACCTTTTATTTAGCAGTTTTGTTAAGCAGTAATTTTCCATTTCTAGGTGCTGCAGGTGCTTCAATGCCACCATAATACATGCAACACTGAAGAGCAAAGGCAAAGCCTCTATGTACCATGCTCTGCATGTAAACTACAGCCCTGCTGCCCATCCTTGGGTATTTTTAATGTTTGTTAGGATGAAACAAAAAACCCAACTGTCAACATTTTTGAACAACCTAAAGGAGTGGGAGCAACTGGGAATCTCAAAATCTCTGCTGTTTATACCCTTGTGAACTATAGCTGTGATCACAGGTTTGTAAGTACAGCATAGCTCCAAAGCACTCAACATATGATTTTGTTACCCTGATTTCTTCTTCTTTTTCGATCAAATTAGACTTTTACTCCCATCCAAGTTTCATGCAGAAGTTACACAGGGTCTTGAACTGAGCAGCTTGCCTGTTAGTGGCGAGTAGAGACAAAGCTTTAGACACCTGCACACTAGCTAGATTTAGAGAGCACTCCCAGCTCTGCTTAGTATTTATTATGCTTGTCCCTGGGAAAGGCTCATGTCTCTGCCTGTTAATGCCAAAAGTCAGCTTTGCAGAGGGACAGATGTGAGCTGTGGTCTTTGAGGGCAGGAAGCTGTGGTGGGAGACAGAAGTAGCAGTAGCATTAACAGTGGTGAGTGATTTACAGCCTCAGAGCTAACATCAAGGATAATTAAGGAAATTAAAAAAAAAAAACCAACAACAAACAGAAAGCCTTTTTTGTATGACTCAGAGTCACAGGGGCATGACCAGAAAAAAAAAAAAAAAAAAAAGAAAAAAAAGAAAAAAAAAAAAAAAGTCTTCCTCCATCCCAAAGACTTGATTTTGGCCACATCTTACTGTTTAACACTCTTCCAGTTATATATAGAAAATACCACTATCCATCCAGAAAACACAAAGAGGATACAGTTTCCAGAGAATCAAACTCAGGTTAAGTAGCAAAGTAGTTCTTAATTAGGAACTGACAATCAGACACTTATGAGTTACATGTTCCATTGAAATAATTAATTTAAGGGCTGAGCACAGGCAGGGGCAAAAACCCTCTTGACTTTCAACATTTAAATGTCTCATCTGAACCAGTGCTGTGACGACAGAAATCCTACAAGAGCTGGGCTCTCTTCACAGCATCAGGGCAAAGCAGAACGTGCCAAGGAGCTCACCTGCAGAGAAGGGCCAGTGTTTAGTTGCTCGTAACTTTTAAAGTTCTCAAAATTATAACTGTAATTAACAACAGGTTTTAACCACCTGTATCAGCTGTATATGTTAAAAATACGTAGGACGGGTTTTCTGCTATCGATGTGGCTGACACTATGCCAGGACCCACTCTTGAACATCCAATTGTGGAACTAAATTGCCTGTCAGTATGCTGCATGGATACTGACACTTTATTTTGGACAGAGGTAGATTGAAGATGAATTGGCAAAAATGCAGCAAGAACCTTGAAGGAAATCAAACCTGATATCCAGGCATATAAAAGGTGCCTTTACTCTTCTGGTTTCAGCAAACTGAGGTGAGTGCCTGGAGAAAGATACCAGGGGACACTGCAGTGGGCTGTGCTAGTGAAGAGACGGGGAACTAGAAAGGGCTCTTTCCATAAGCATGACAGACTTCTGCTCCTGTGGAGGGGAAAAACACATCAGAAAACCTGCACTGTCAGGTGAACCTTCTCATATGGAACCACTTTGGTGTTGGTTGACTTGGTGGAGGGACAAAAAAACCCAACAGAAAACAAAACAAGAAACCCCACAAAACATACAGCACTACCACCCCCCAAAAAAAAGTTAACACAGCAATACGCGTGGTGAGTTTGTTTTGCAGTGTTTAAACTATGTCAGGCAAGATTTCAAAACGTATAAAGGAGTCAAGAAGAAATCCCAGTTGCCGGGGGGGCGGGTGGTGAGCAGAGACTGGGACTCATGTCAGTCACTTGTTCTATTTCTTCTGGGAAACATAAAGAGAGATCAATACTGAGAGGGCAGAAATGACAGAAGATGGGCAACACGTGACCAGCTCAACACAGAAAAAAAAAAATAAAACAGGCAACCACCTGTTTTGGGAAAATAATTCCATTAAATATCATAGAAGAAAGTAATTTCATTTGGCAAGGAATCCTCTGGTTCTCATTAGACGTTAGTTTAGAGAGTTAATAACTGTAAGCCTAATCATTCTTCAGTGCATCCACAAATTACATTTTACTCTACTTCACTGACCACATAACAGACACAGGAAACATGTAACAGCACAAATAGTATGTTTGATAGATTGTGATACTATTTACAAGGGAAGACTGATACCATTTTTTTGTGTATTGATCTGTTTTGACAGAAGAACTTGTTTAACAGTCCTTGGCACTTCAGGAACACAGCAAAGAAAGCATCAGAGAAGGAGTCTTAATCACAGGAACACTTTCCAAGGTATACTGCAGAAAGTGCACCACTTCTTTGTTGTTTTTTATGGCAACTACAGTCCTCAAAGTTTGGTTGGAACTCTCCTCCAGCAGCAAGACATCATTGCATTTAAAACATTTGTGCCTGCATTGTTAATAATTGGCTGAGCTGTCAATTAAGCTACACCTGCCAATATATTAGTTATATTTGACACTTTAATTTTGAAGTGAGGTAGGGAGGGATAGTCATAAAAATTTATTTCATTCTCTAAAAGCCAAACCCAGTACCTGCCATTAAATTGCAGGCTCTCCACTCCCTTTACATAGCAATTATACATGCTCTTGTCAAGCAGAAAACCCTCTTATTTCTATCAAATGGGATTAATGTTTAAATGGATAGTTTCTCTACTAATGAAGGACATTAGAATCTCTGAATTGTACTTTTAACAACTTCTGATTAATAGTATTAATACTTTTACTTACTGAAACAACAGGACTGCCAGATCAACTCTAAAATGGTGGTAATGGTCTAGCAACAAATAATGAAGTCAGAAGAAGATAAACTTCCATGCAATATCAGATCCCATTTAATCCATCTCTGATCGCAGAAGACTACATATTTCAGAGGAAGAAATAAGAAATCTTACATATGAAAATGAGGAAAAGCTACTTCCAGTATTGCTGATAGTTTTATAATGGAAATGGGAGTGATTTGATCTTCAAAAAACCCCAAACAAATACATCGGCCTACAATATCATTGTGAACCTTCTTCTAAAGGAATGATCAAGCTCAATAAACCTGAGACAAGTTCACAACAAATTGCATGCCTTTATGGGTCTAAATTTAGTTCTTAAATCTACCTGCCTTACAGGCTCATTGATTGGACCATCTATTCCTACCTATTGAGAAGAGGGCATCTATACTTTTGTTCCTTACTGTTTGATATGATAAGGAGAATAACATGTCCAATCTCATCCATTTTTATGCAGCAGTGACAAAGTCACTTTTCAAAGATATTATCTTCTTTTTCAGAATTGAAACTAAGAATTGTATGAGACAGTTGTTCCAGAACTCTTCTACCTCCAATCCCTACGTTGTTTAACCACATTCATTGTCTCCATTGTACCACAGCATCCAACTGTGTTTCCAGCAGCAGTTGTCCCTCTGGTGATGCATACCGTTAGCCTGGATGCAATACCTCAATGGAAAGCTAGTTTTCCTAGCCAGGAAAACCACACTATTATATTGTGATAGATAGTATTACCCACGGGAAGCATTTTAAGGCTGTGTATTCCCTTGTCCTGCCTCCCTGGAGGGCTCAGAGGCAGAAATCATTCCTGAGGTTCTCACCAGTTAGTTGGCAGACCTCCAAAATCAGTCAATGAACTGCTCGTACAGCAAATCAGAGAAGTCCCCCACGCTAGCCCAGGCAGTCCTATGCTGAGTTTAATCTTCTGTTGTCTCTATTCACCCCCCAAAAGCAACAGCACAGCTCCAGCTTGCTCTTCCTAACATCCCTACCCTTCAAGCTGCTACAGGTATGCTACCTTCCCACTGGTTCTGGTTTTTCCTTCTCAGCCAACATCACTGACTTTTTGAGGGCAACTTTTGATGAAGCAGCTGAGAGAGCTGCAATTGCTCAGGAATAACATGAGCAGGCACTATAGACAGATGGGTGCCTGCCCATTCAAGAAATCTTCCCCACTCAGCTCTATGACACTTTTCCATGCCATTTATCATGAAGAAAGCGCTTAATGTTACTTCTTTGCATTTAATATGGCAGTGGTGAAAGGAGAAAGAAGGCATAAAGCTGTTGCTTCCTTCTTTCTTATTTCCCTCCCTAACACCACACAAGTGCTCTGGCTACAACACCGTAGGCAGTGTCTGTGTGGAGGGAATTAGTACAGGACAGAAAATGAGGGAGTCAGTAGCTCAAGCTCCACTCAAGTCACATGTCAAAGGGGAGAAAAAAAACCAAAACCAACCCCTAAATAATCATAAATTTCATCCTTTTATACACAAAGAATAGTCAGATTAGTTGAAGAAAAATTTTCATCTGCCTTAAAAAATCTGAATGATATCCTCACATAAAAATAATGGCTGGAGCGATGTAGTTACAAATTGCTTAGAAGGTTGGGCTAAGCTCAAACTTATCAAATTCCCAGACAGTGCGTCTCAGATAACCTTGCAGAAAATCTTCAGGAAAACTGTTCAGAAATGCTATGGATTATAGTTCATCAGCTTGAAGTCTGTGCCCCATTTTTATTTCATTTATTCTGCCTCAGTAAGCTTTATTATTTTTCAACACAGCTGAAGTTATTGCCTTTCTAGAAGCAGAGGGCTGCAGATCCGTAACTCTTAGATATAATCACAACAATTTCAATGTCTTATCTCCGGCTTCACCCCTGGACTGTCCCTGTCATCCCCCACTCCACACACACACACCAAAAAAACCCTAAAATATCCACCATAACTCCAGTCAGTCCTGCATGCCTTCAAGAATTTTTACATGCAGTAAATTCTCTTTTTTTTTCACTGATATGGCAGTCTATACTAGACCTGGCCACTGCAGCTTTATGAAGATCCTGGTGTCAATCCCTTCTTCTGCCTCACCCTTCACAGACACCAAGCATGCTCACCTTCTAATTTCATGTAGACTGAGCAATCTCAGTATTTTATGCTATTAAGTCTCCAAAAAGGCTGCAGTTCTTTGACCTTGCTGGCTTCCTACACAGAAAAACCTCGGGCATCATTTATCATACAAAACTACCTCTGCAGCATATGATGCTCCATTCACTAAAAGCAATAATCACCTGGTACATGAAGTGAAACTGCTATATAGGTTATTGTCAGACTACAGAAGTTACAGAATATTGATTTGAGACAACTAGGATATTTAAACATCATGCAAAACCACATTAATTTCACAACTATTATTCTGAAAGGGAATTTTCATGCACTGCCTAGAGTTGAAGTTTTTCTGGCTGCTGGTCTTGCAAAAGGGGAGGTTAATCTCTCCCTGTTGGAGGGAACTACCAACAGTGTCCCATACATTGGCTGTAGCAGACTGAAAGGAATAGACAACCATCTCAAATATCATCAGATAGCCCAGGGCACAAAGTCCCTACAGGTACCAGCACAGGACATTTCATTTGGGATCAATGCTTCTGTGAAGCTGGAGTTCCTCTAGCTGGCCAGTTTCAGTCTAATCAGTTATAGCAGAATAACCTTTGCTTCAGACAGAAAGAAACCAGGTACAGGGTTACAAGTGAAATAAACTGAAATCCAGACCACACTTGTAACAGCTTTTCAGTACTTTGACTTTCCTAATTAGGAACCTGAAGGTACATGCTACGTGTTATCTCAGAGAATTCAGCCTATTCAGCAACACCTTCCAAATGCCATCCCTACAGAAACACTTTTTGTGGTTTCATCTTCATAAGTTTATTGCCCTTGCTGCATTTGCACCAAAATGTGGGAGGAAACATTCACAGCTTTTCCAAAAGGTCACTGACTTTGATGATCAAAGCATTTCCCTACCCATCTCACCTCCTTGGCAGCAAGTCTTGAGTTTTGCACCCTTAACTAGCTCCTACCTCTCAAGATGATAACATACTTTTTGAACCCTTATGTGAAATACGGCAGAATTGTATATGCAAAATTCTACTGTTTGTTTTTTTTCTAACCAAATCTGTTATTTTATGGGTTTTCTATAGAGCCCAACATACAAAACACATTTACAGTGCAGTTGAAAGACTGTTTAGATCAATGAGCTCACTCCTACCATAATGTATGTATCCTTGCCATCACTGCCAGAAGCTCCTTGATTAAAGTATACAAGTGTTATAATGTGCACATATCATTTTAACTAAACATTGAATCAAACACACACCTTGATGTATGTTATTTTGCTTAAGATGCTTTTCCTTGGCTATAGTGAGACAGGAAACTCTTGTTATATCTCTTTGCTACAGACACATTATCCTGGCTGTGCAATTTAACAGATGAGATTTGCACTTTCCTTCTTATGGCAATTATTCTTCTATGTTTCAGGTCATTGATGATTACAGGAAGATATTAGTGGAACCTAGGATTCTCCAACAAAAAGCTGTCTAGTACAGAAGGAAAAGAAAAGCATGAGGTATGAAAATCAAAACTCAAATATGCTCTGCTTCCAAAGCTTCATCTAAACATTAATTTGTCAATTATTCTTGGAGATGCATGGTCCAAACGTTGCCCAGCATGTAATTTAGGTCAGCTCCTGACAGATCGCAATCCAGGGTTATACGTGGGTAGATTGGTTAGTCCATAACAAACAGCAATGTACAACTTTGCTCACAACTGGAATCATCATGACCTAAAAAACTTCATCAATGTATTGTTTTTCTGTTAGCTATTGTCTAGCTATGCCACATCCACTGGAAGTGAGAAGTATCAGTCAGCAGATCATCAGAAAGAACATGTAAAGAGATCTGTCTAATTCGGTGCAAGTCCTAATCTTCAGAATTTCAGGATATTTCACTCAACTTCACACCAAGTAAAAATGACCATATGCCCAGACAGCTTGACAAACATAGCTAAACAGTTTGTTCTGTTGTGAAAGTTAGTTCAGATAATTTTTTACAGTGCAAATTCATCTTATATTGCTGATTTTAGCAAGATTTTACACTGGTAAATCAATGTCTGTCATCATCATTCTGCATGCTGAATCACTGGCATCCACACAAATAATTTTATTTCTGAGTTCTCTAGAGAATAGCATTAACAAAACCCTAAGGTTTTACCCTTAATCCATTAACTTTTTGCCTGGAGGGAAAGAGACTGAGCTTTTGCTCCCCTTTCTCCATATTAGGAGAGATGTGATTTGCCACCTAAGAAATGTGCAGGTGTTTCAGCCTCCCAGATCTACCTGTCCCAAGAGGAACAGGGCTTAAGACACATAGATTTCGGTACCACAGGTATAAAAGCTCAAAACCTGGCAACTCCTATAGTTGCCAGACTGTTTCAGAATCACTAGATTTTATTTATTCACAGATATCAAATCCAAAGAAACAAAGCAATCATCTTTACTCTTCCTAAGCAGAATCAAGGCCATAAACTTCTACCTAGCTGTTATTCTGCAGTTAAACACTTTTTAATTGAACTGAAACCATTACAAAAAATATTTCAATTTTGAGCCCCAGAGCTGGTGTCTGCTTCTGTTGGGACCCAAACCAGGGGGTTCTTTTACATTTCCATTTCCTTTTCATTTATATCGTGGTAGAACTAGCTAGAATAGCATCCCTCTGATAAGCTTTGTACAAATACATAGCAAGGACAACCTGGTCACAAGGAACTGATTTTTGAACGCACAAGACAAGGAAGGGCAGGGATGGGAGGAAAAGCGGAGACAGACAAGTTTACGAATGGAAAGACTAAGACGCAAAGAGACCAATAGCCCCATTCCAGCATCTTCCACCTTTAATGTTAAAATCGCGTAAACATGTGCTAACCCCTTAAAAATCTGACTCCAAACAGTTTGTCCCAGACCACTCACGAAATCAGTGACAGAGCCCAGAATGTCCAAGGGCCATGGGAAGAAAACTCTCACCAAGACCACAAGGGCTTTGAAATGACCACATAAATATCACAAGAGGCCTTCTCTGTCTCAAAGTGTTCACACCCTGAAATGACAATTAACTGGAGAGCAAGGCAGGTATTCATAACACCTCCTGACAGCCTTTGGCATTGCTAGGTTTGGCCTCCCTTTCCACCTATGAGCAAAAATCACATACCAAAATCAGATACACATCAACTGTAACTGTAGCTACATATAACAGGTAGCAGAAAATTACTAACATATACACACACGCCACACGTTGTTTTCTCTCTTCCATGTTTTCATTCACCTGGTAAAACAACTGACCAGTAGCCAAACTTAGACATCTGAGGTTATTTATTCCTTTTTCTAAAAAAATGACATAAATAAATCACAGTGATGGTGAATGCAACTTCCGTTAAGTTCAGACTCCAAGCAAGCTGTTATTCTGTTTCTGTTACCATATACTACATGAGATGAGGAAAAGTCTAGCGAATTTTTTACTTTTCTGGGGAGCACATCAGTAGTGTATACAGTACCTCCTGCCTTTGTGTTTTGTAACTGGAGTACAATCAGTACCTTTAAAAATACACCAGGGAATTCCAAGATATGAAAGGTTCTCACATATTTTCCAGATAAGTAGCACTTCTCTGCTCAGCCTTAGTAGTATCCACCTGACAGTGCAAGTCAGGCAAGTAACTGTGGGTGGGATCCAGCTGGCAAAGCATAAGTACCTGTGCTCTCTGGCAGACAAAAAGGTAATTCTGAGAGCCATTAAACACACCTCTTACTCTCCACTGATGAGATAAAGAAATTATGTTATTTATGTTAGGATGATGCATGCACTAAGCACGTACAACTAGAATCACATACATACCTCAGAGTCCAAATAATTCTGAGTGCTGCAGAAAAAAAAGCAGTTATCTCACTGGGGAACCACACTAGTTTCCCACACTCTCCTGAAAACTATGTGTAGTTTAGCTTGAAGGCTTTTAAGCTTGATTCAATTAGCGTAACCCATGTCCTGTGTCCCTTCTAGCTGTAGGACTAGACAGCTTTGCTCATTTTCCATTGGAAAATGAGGAGACAGGTTTGAGTTTAGCTTTCCTCTTCTCACCCCTTAAGAGACACATTATGAACACTTCAATCAGAAGTTGCTTCTGCTGAGAACTGTTAGATGTTATGTTAGATAAAAAATGAGATTTTATCAAGTATATTTGTGATGTTATTCATTTCACTTGATGGTTGTACAGAACTCGTTGGAAGCAAGTTAACAATTCCAGCACAAAGCTGAAGAATTAGCGTCCACACTAAAGAACAGACCAAATTTCAAATACGAAGAAAGAAAGAAACAAAAGAAAATAAATAATCACTGAGTAGCACAACAAACTTGCATTACACATGTTCATAGTATAATGTCGCATGCAGCAACAGGTGACAATTTGTGCTGCAGGAATTAGGGCAGTACAAGGAATAAATAGAGAATTCTTCTCTCTGCTGCATCACAGCCCTCCTGCCTTTACAGAGATCCTGTTAAATTAAGACTAGTGGATCAGAAGGAGTAAACTAATAAAAAGGTTATAATCACATCATCGACTTTTCTTCTGGGCTCAGAATTGGTATTGCATAAAAACATGTATGAATAAAACCAAACCATCCAAAAGTCTTGCCATCTGCCTCCCCACCAGTTATTTCAGCAAAGTAATTTCCTTTTAATTACACAGCTTAGTATATGTAGAAATACAGCTTATTCTCCACGTAAATACGTATCCAAAGTTAGTCCTGATTAGATCATAGGACAAAAATTAGGCTGTAGGATTTGCCACTGACGTCTCACAAGCTTCGAGTCTACTGGAGAAACTTTTGGGGGGTTTTCACAGTTGTAGGCTCAGATGAGAAATCAAACAATTTCTCATCAAATTGTTGAACAAATGTTTTGTGATGCAGCCTATTGCAGCCTGTGGGAAAGGAGCTGCTTGCTTTGGCATGTTTGCAAGATGACTGGCACAACGGACAAGCAATGCTGTTGGCAGTTCAAATTAGTAAGTAGAGATGCAACCTGAATTAATACCATTTTATCTAACTAGAGGTCACTGCAGATTAAGGTATGAGCCAATACATTTTAGAAGCAATTTAAATACTTCCGAACTCACATTTAACACGGGGAAGTATTATGCCTCCATGGAGAGAGAGACAGAGATTAAATAACAAATTCAGAGCAAGCCTGGGATAGAACCAGGGTCAAGTCTCCCAAGTTTTTAAGGTATCAGACAAGAGACAAGATCATCTGGCATCGTGCTTGTGGCTAAGCATGCTCTTGGGGATGCCATCTGACTGGGTGGTTGGCTGTCTGTCTGCTCCAGAAAGCAGCAGTCCTACATCTCCTTTGCATCTACACTGGTGCTTATCTGGTCTCACAGGGAGCCTGCCCAGGCGTGATGAGTCAGTGTTCACCTGTGCTGGCCTGTAGGAAGTAATGGCAAGGTATGAGAAAAGGGACTACCCCATTCAGCAGCAGGTACCCATTACAGCAGCTTAAATACAGTGCAAGAACTCACCCAAAGTAAAATGGCAGCTCCCTATCTCGCAAGTACATTGCAAAGAGGTACATAAAGATTATCAAGTACTCCAAATCTCCAGTGAAGGCAGACTTCCTCTAATAATTCAAAAAGATCCTTTCCCCATTGAGAAAGCTGAAGAAAATGGCAAAGTGATTCAACTATTTACATTTTGGACTCAAACATTTGTCATCCAGAGTCTTTTGTAAATACATATCCCAAGAAGACCTAGAGGACTTTCTTCTGGGCTGCTAGAATACTCACTGTGTTTCCAGAACATTTCAGCCTCCAGAGTCACTCCCACAGCAAGGGGGAGGCAGCATTTGGGGGCATATAACACAGCTTTCAGCTAGATAATCAGCCAACTTCCTGAGCAGGCTGGCTTCCGAGGTGAAGGTCAGCTCTGCAAGGAAAGGACTCCTGCTGTTACAGAATATATGCCTGCTATAAAGTTCCTTGAAAAGAATGTCTGGATACATCCAAACCTTAAAGCTTTTTCTCTGCACCATGAGGACAGCAAAACAGAGCCCAAAACATCACCTGCTGCAAGCTATAACACTTCTTTTTTTTCAGTTTTCTGAAGTTTTCAGTGGTTCAAAGCCCCGATTCAGCTTCACCACTGCTCCTTGTTAGGGAGGTGCTCCAGTGCCTCCACTTATGGAAGTATACAGTAGACACTTTGAATGAATTCTGGAGGGCGAGAAGGGAAGGTCGGCAGAAACTGATACGGATGTTTGCTCACAGACAAAAATTACTGAGGTTATTAACACTACAGCAGATATGAAGAACTACTGGAATGCCTAATAAATTGGACAGCGTAAGATTAAGTTTGCTGTAGATAAGAACAGGAAGAGGTGCTTTCAGAGGAGCAATTTAAAATTACTCATACCTGTTGATTTCTAAACTAGTTGTAGATTCTTAGAAAAAGCTCAAGTATGATCCTCAGCGGTTTAACAAGGCTGTTTGCTCAATGAGCAGAAATAAGATACTGGTCTGTACTGAGAAGCAGATGAAAATATGGTAAAATATTGCAGAGCCAATACATATATATGTTTTCCATGAGTATATGACCTCACACTTACTCTGGAATTCACTTTCTGGAAAGAAAAAAAAAAAAAAAAACCCAACCAAAAAAACCCCCAACCTACTCCTGAAAGGAGATTAACTGAAAAGAATTCAAGAAAGAGGGTAAGTGATGAGAGGAACAGGCTTCCATGAAAGAAGTTAGAAGAGATAGATGACCAAATCAGACTAAACTTATTGTGGTAGCAGCACAGTATGGGAACATCAGAAGAGGGATGTTATTGAAATAGCTCATTTTCTCCTCTCCAGTCATGTTCCATTTCCCATTGTGGGATCTGTGAGGTAACTTAGGGTCTTATGCAGCGTTTTGTAGAAGGGATGGGAGACCCTATAGTTCCAGACAAAGCCATGCTTACTCTTTTACTATTTTTTATTTGCGAGTACACACCATAGCTTGTGGTGCCCAAGTTTGATGTACTGCAGCTGCTGCTACCATACAGTTCAGCCCTTCAGACAGGAGGACATCATTCAGAGACCATCCGGTTAGGCTGACTAAATGGCTGTTCTGTCCAAAAAGCCAGTCATCTGGCTTTTACAGCAACATGATTTATATTGCTGCATTCTATGTGCTTTTGGTGTTTCTTCCACCTACTTTGTATTCATATTTCAAGGGTAGACTTCCCTGCAGGGGCTTAAGCCAAAGTTTACAGTAGCATAAATGTGTAGTTACTCAAGAAGCTTGAGTTTATCTGTTACGAAAAATAGAGAGGAAAGGCATCCAACTTCACAGGTAGTGAATTTCAAAGGTTTTGTTTCCTTGAATACCCTTCATAGAAATCTCTCAGAGACAGCCCACCAAACACAAACGTTCCTGGACAACAGGCTGAAAATCACTATAATAAAGAGTTAAAGGGAGGCTGAATTGTGCAGTTGAATCCAATTAGCCATTCTCATAATGAGGGGAGAAAGCGAGGGAAGAGAGACAGCACATTTTAAACCAAACATTTAAATTCTCAGTAAGCCTTCTATTGCAATGTATAATTAGCCTGTTGAACACATTCCCACAGGATATTATTGTACTATATAGTTTAGTGAATATGACTGTAGGTATTCCTTGTTTCTAGTGTACCCAAGGTAAACACTATTCTATGGCTTCTAGCATGACAATAACCAGCTTATACTTGTGTTGTAAATCCCATTGTGTATCTCCCACCCAACACAGACACTGTGCAACTGGTTTCAGTACATAAGTTCAGCATTGGAACATTTCATATTAACCGGTGTCAAATACATGGTTCTGGGCTAGGGAAAGTATTGCCAGTGTGGCAATTTGTGCCTCCCAAGATCTACCCAGTACAAATGATCCCCTCCCTCCTTACCTCCCTCTCTCGCTTACTTAGGAGGATGCCTATTGCCATTTTGTAGTAAAGCCAGTAAAAAATTATTCCCAAGCTGTTAAGATTTTGAGCTGTCTCCTGAAAGAAAGAAATCTATATCAAAGAAGAGGTGTTACTAGCCGAGTGGTAATAACAGGTGGGAAGAGAACAAGAACTGTTTCTTTCTTGTCTTTCATTTAAATGTTTCTATTTTTAAACAGACCAGCCAGCTCTGCTTATTTTTTTGCCATAAAGGGAGTTGGTTCAAGGTCTGTCAGCATGATAGGTCTTGCCTCCATTTAGCCTGGAGATATTACCTTTCAAGGATTCACTTAATAGAGAACGAATATTTTAAAGTTTAGAAGTATACATGCTCTTTAAACTCTATTTTTCTGATTTCCAATAGCTGTCTTGTTAGCAGGGAGGATTCTCGTGCAGCGTTCAGCATTCTATTGCACGCTCCTGATCACAAAGCCAGGGGCCAGTCCAGCTGCTGAATGCATGGAGTATTTCAGTTCATACAGTGCTTCAAAAAACCTCAACCAACCATCAAAAAAACCCCAGCCTACACATGCACACACACACAACTACAGCGGCTTATTTCACAAAAGAAAAAAGACAGAGAAGCCCAGCTTAATATTGGTTGATTTAAAATTGTAAGAGGTTCACCATTATTTATGCTCTCAGGAAAGGCAATCACCAGCACTTAGCAAGCGCCGTGCCTTTCTCCACACATCCCAAACCACCCTAGGGTAAAATATCATGCAATTAAAAATGTACACAGGTTCTGCATCTTCTCCAGAGGCACCTAGCACTAGCTATGGCCAAAAAGAGACCATTGGACTGCAGAATTAGTACTAGGTAAAAAACTACTCTGACGTTTCAGCCCTTCCAAAGTATTTTAAGCAAAACCAGCAAGAAATATTTGAAAGAAAAAAAAGCAAACTCACCATTCTGGAAACGAAGAGCTTTCTCCTAGATCCAAATTATGTCTTTGTTCAAGACATCAGCGGTGTTGAAGGAGCACTCGTTCTTGCTCCAGCATTGAAAAAGTCCAGCATGCTCAGAGTTCGGGTAGGTGCTGGGAGCACACCTGGTAAGCCTCCCTCCCCAGGGTGCTGAGCAATGCCTGCTGGAATGTGCAGTCTAGCAGGTACCTGGCACCACTTGTTCAAACAGATAGGAGGGAGCAATGGAACTACATTACCCATAATTGCCTTCAGCTGGTTTACGATTACACCTGAAACCAGGAGAGGTGGTGTGGGAGTTTCGCCTTAGGGAGGGGAGACAGGCATGCAGAGAGAAGAAGGAAGTGTGGGCTCCTTGTGTGCTGCTGGAAGAGAATTAGGGTTTTCTACTTTCACTCACTATGTTGCAGATATATTGAATTGCTGAGAGGGGGACAAAGGATGGCTTTCTGATGCAGGTCGGGGTTAGAAATAATTAGATTTACGGGTAATGAATACAGTGACCAAAATCGTATGAACCTGTATGACCGGTTTGGGCATTTGTGGACATCTATGAGGAAGCACATGAAGGAGGGGTGGCAACAGCCTAAGAAGACATCTACAAAGGAGGGAACGCAGAGACATTTGGGAGGGTGGGGGCAAAACAGCTCCTTTTTGGCCCCATGAGCTTGAGGAAATAGCAAGTTTTCCCAGACTTTATATTGCAAGTATTTTTCTCAGTAATCTCAGCATTTTGTAGGATCAAGTTGATAAAGGTTAGAGGGACAAAGATTATAGCCACAGAGAGGTAAGATAAATGGTCTTTGTGCCAGGAATGCCATGGGGAGTTGAAGAAGAGATGATTTGCCAGTCTTCTTGTTATTTGCTACCTGTGGTTTTGTCACTTAGGACTCGCAACTGAAAACCCCCCTTTGATGAAAAGAGGCTTCACAGGCTTTCTAAGCCTGCCTCCAGAATGCTCAAATACGAATCAAACAGTATAAAAAAATGGAGAAAAAAAGAATCTGGTTTGTTTGTGTAGGAGATAGTATCGATAGTGGTGGACAATTTCCACCAAATAAACTGCCAAAATAAATGGTTTTGTTTGACCAGGGCTGGTAGCAAAGTGGGGTGAAACTCAGCAAATGGTTTCACCTGGCAAAAAATGAAGTTGAAATGATGCCAACACCATTTCGACTAAATGGACAGTCCACTGCAGCACCACTCAGCTCCTTCAGAGAACTGAGCACTTTTTCTTCCCCCACCACAATCCAGAAAACAGCCTTTCCCACCTGACCATATGTGACAAAGATGAAAAAAGAGATGCCCCATCACCAAATACTTTAATAAACTAGGCATATTGTTGAGAGAGCTCTGTCCTGCTGTCAGAAGCAGAAGGTTAGAGTAACACCGCAGGGTTATTCACTTTGTACTAAAACTACCTGTTACAGAAAAAATAAACAATTTCTACTCCCACTGCCTGTCTGAAGGTGTAGTTTAGAAACTCAAGATCTGGAAATAGAAAATGTAGGACAGATAAAGCCCTGTCAGACACCAGGAGCAGAAGGGAAACATTTCCAGAGACATCTAATGGCTTACTCAGAGCTATTAAGAAAGCAAGTATTTAGGGTTTGTTATATATTTAATTTTCTGGGTTTTTTTGAGGTAGGTACTGTCTATCATGTGTGTCTAATACTAATGACAATGACACTCCAAATAAGTTGAAATTCACTGTTATGGTAATATAATTTAATAATAAATTTAGATCTACATATCCTAAACTCTAAATTACAACACCTTTTCTGTATCTCAGACTACTACATAAAATTTCCCTTTAGATAAGATACTTTCCCCCAGATTTCATTTCTCTGAATGGGCCATTAACTTATAGCAGAAATGTTAGTTCCCAGCAGAAGTATTTTCAGAGCCAGATGCTTTTGACAGTCCATTCTTTCCATTTAAGGAATAATTTTAAAAGTATTAGTGGTATTTTATCTTAATCAGAGAGATTTTAAGTTTAGGTTAATGATTTTTAACATCCTTTTTTATAGGGATGAATAAAAACTCAAACAATCTGATATGCTTCTCAATGTTTTCCCAGCTAGAAAATCCTTATAGAGGATATTTGTATCTGCAGGATCGTAGGACCCCATGGGTGGGACCCTGCTGACCCACATAAAGCATCTAGAGGATTTCAGTTCACCTCTGGGCCTCAGAAAAGGGCTCGAGTACTAACATAGTCTATCTAGGTTTTCAGTACAAGAGTGACCAATCATTTGTTCCCACATTCTTATTAAAGTCAGCCATTTCTGTCTTGTTGCATAACAGAGTTTACCTCGAAGGCATCTAAAATAGGTGTTTAAAAGACAGCACTACCTACTCTGCTACCTCTCCAAAACCAGATCTGACCAGCCAGCTTCCATTTCCAGACTCCGCTGAAACCTATACTCTGCAATGACTTGTCTTTGAACATCATTTGGTGAGACATTGTGGTTTTATGCACTTCAACTCATTTTCAAAGCAGTCTTCCAGAAAGCAAATTTAGACTGTTAGGACTTAAGAATGCTAAGTAGTATGTGGATAGTTAATAAGCAATTTCATGCATTTAATTAAATGCACTGTTTGCATACAGGAGAAACCCACATGCTATACAGGCAGACAATAGCAATAGCAGATGCTCGCAAGCTCATTTGGCAGTATATTATTCACATTTTTTGTTTGCTAAGCTAAATCCATTTCTCAGGTATATTTCTGTCATTTAAATCAATGGAATTTTGGAAGAAATATTCTGGGACAGAAGCAGGACCTATGAAGTTGTCCTGTTATCAGCTGGGATGAAGTTAATTCCCTTCTTAGTAATTAGTACAGTGCTGTGTTTTGGCTCTGATGTGAGGACAATGTTGATAGTGTGCTGATGTTTTTAGTTGTTGCTGGGTGATATTTATACCAAATCAAGGACTTTTCAGTTCCTGGGCCCTGCCAGCCAGAGGGCTGGAGGGGCACAAGAGACTGGGAAGGGACACAGCCAGGACAGCTGACCCAAGCTAGCCAAAGAGGGTGACACCATATTCCAGACCAGATGGTGTCATGCTGAGTATATAAGCTGGGGGAAGAAGAAGGAAGTGGGGGGACACTTGGCATTATGGTGTTTGTCTTCCCGAGTAACCATTATGCGTGATGGAGCCCGGCTTTCCTGGGGATGGGTGAGCACCTGCCTGCCCATGGGAAGCAGGGAATGGATTCCTTGGTTTGCTTTGCTTGCGTGCGTGGCTTTTGCTTTACCTGTTAAACTGTTCTTATCTCAACCCTTGAGTTTTACATTCCCTTCCCATCCTCCTTCCCATCCCTCTGGAGAGGGGGACTGAGCGAGCGGCTGCACGGTACTTGGTTGCCAGCTGGGGTTAAACCACAACAGAGGTTAATTTTAAGATGGAAAATTTGGAAGCTAGGAACACATGTACATAGGAAGCTCTGCATGAAAGCTGGACATGATGGGTCAATCCACGTGAACAAAGCAACTAGTGTAGTGAGGCTGGTCTGCAGCAGCTGGTCCTGCCAGCGCCAGGGCACAAGCAACATCGTGGGATATTTACCTCACTTTAGAAGTGGGTGAATGCCTCCAAGCCACATCCTTTGGCTTTTGCAACCTTACTGGTAGTGGTGGCAGGATCCTGGAAAACTTGGGAGTGTAAACAGTTACATTCCGGCTTGTCATAACGTAACATATATGGGAAGTGGCAGTCATGTCTTCACTTTTCATTTGATTACAGTGTGTGTTTTCCACTTCACTGACTTTTTCCTTTTTGTTTGTTTAAATGACTACATATTTTGATGGCTAAACCTAGCAATAATTGCAGGGACAAAGGGCATACTTAGGTTCTGTCTGTAAATGTATTTCACTTGCCTGAAGCAGATTGAATAGCTGGGGCAGAAAGTAGCATATCTTTTTTGGACTTGATCTCAGTTTTGCTGCAGTTCTCATCATAAGAATGATAAATGCCAAGGATTCAGTGTACATTACATACTGTTCTCATCCCATTTGTTTCAGTTGTTCCTAAAGCTTGTGAGAAAACAAATATGACCCACATGCCCATAAAACTGTTAGAAGAGGGGTACCAAAGCCCTAAGCCATGGTGACATTTACTTGTACAATTATTTCCAATAAAAATTATGATTTATTATTCTATATATATAATATATAGAATATATAATATGATAATAAGAAATAATCATAATAAATCATATTCATTTATATATGATAATATATATTTATATAATATCATATATATAAATAACTGTGATTTATTATGATTATTATTATTATCATATTATGATTATTACGCTATGATTTATGCATGTCTGTGTGAGAGGAAACAAAAAATACAATGTCAGGCCATTCTGGATAGAAAGAAGCCACTAGGACATGGTCAAATTATATATTTTTTTTCTCCTCCCTACTCCTCACCAGTGGAAGAAAAACTTGCACGGCAAAGAATGTCCTGCCAAAGATGTTGACACATTGGGTAGCGGCTTGGGTATACCTCCCAATGAAACAACACTTAATAACCAAGAGAGGTGTGGGGGTGAAAACTGGGATTCTGCCAGGACTATGCTAGAAAACATTTAATAGTATATTATGCTGGCAAAAGCAGTTTTGGATGTTTTTACTGATTCCAGAACCCTAAGTATAATCTATACCAGCAAAAGTACTTCTGCCAGTTCTGTGTCCACATTAGGGCTCTTGCCAGTATCAAATGTTGCCAAAAATCACATTCCTAAGGGACATTACTTATACTAACAAAAGTTTCTAATACAAAGCAGGCTTTACAAACACTAATGAATACTCCACCCAGGCAGGCAAAACCACCTCTCCTGATAAATGGTGTACCCAAGCAATCAGAAAGCTTTTAGCTGGTTACTGAAGGGCAGGATAGTTCTGGGCAATGTTAAACATCAGAAAAACAACTCTCAAAGCATGTTGTATCCTCAGTGGGCTCTCTCTCAGACTTTAGTGAAGGTGAAACCTTTGTTTAAAACAAAATCTGTGGCATTGCATTTTAATGAACACAGAACTTGTGGCAACAGTACCACAGCACGGGAAACTACAGCCAAAGTTTGCAGCAAGAATATGTACTGAAACTGCTGAAGGCAATAGACCAAACTGAAACAACACTATGCAGCATGGAAGTTAGTAAGGAAGATGTTATACTGAGCAGCAGAAGCTGTATCTGTATTTACTGTATCTGCTCGCACTCTTAAAAAAACAAAATTGCAGTCAGGTTCTCCATGGTGAGCTGGACCAGGAACTGAAATTTGTTTAAAACAAAAAAAAAAAAGGGGAAAAAATACCACCCAGAAAGTCCTAGTGAAAACACAGTTGTTCTGATTTGCATATATCAACATCCCAAGGAAAATCATTGGTTTCTCTAATATTTATCTTCATGAAAGATAGAGTATATCATGTCCTTATCCTGATCAAACATTAAATTGTATTTAAAAGAGATTTTTTTTTCTAAGGAAGAGAAAATTTTAAAGAAGATCTATGCTGATTGAACATTACATTTTATTAAATAGAGAGAGGGGTGGGGGGTTTTTCTAATTAGAGAAAACTTTAAAGAGGATCATTCAATCAAAACATTAGTATGAATACATAGCTGGCAAATTGGACTGAAGAATATCAGGGCAGGAGCTTTCCTGAATGGTGAGCATATGGTTGCCAAAAGGGACTTGGAGGAAGGGCTCTGAAAATGGTAGAGAATGATCTCCTTCTTTTTTGAAATAGCAAGTGGGTTGGAACTTGTTCCCTAGGGAAGGACTCACAAGATGTCTTTTGTACCATGAAAACATTTGTTTCCTCTCTGTTAACTAAAGATGTTTAGCTTGGTTAGTTGCTAGATTACTTTATGCAAAGTGTGTTCATTAAACAAACAATTTCTTTTTGTGTTTACACCATTTTCACTCTGCTGCTAGCAAACCTCTCTCTCCCACAGCTGAATCTGCTGTGCTCTGCAGGGAAGGTTCACTTACTCCTTTCCCACAGAGAAAAGGCACCCGGTGACCTCAAAAGAAGGAAAATACATTTGGCTTCAGCATGTAAGCCTACCCACCTCAGTCAATAAGACATAGGCAAAGATGCCTGTGGCCCAAGCGGTGTTTTGTAGAGACTCATCCTGGAGAAGTGCTGGCAGCAGTGCCTCCAGATCCCAGGCAGAAGCAGCAGTAGACAGGGTCACATAGCGCTTACTCCTGTAACATCAGACTGGCAAAAGAATAACATCTTTCAGGTTAGGAAAACCCTGTTTTTGTCCTAGTTCCTCATTAAATCCCACAGATTCGTTAAGATGGATCACTTCACTTACATTGCATGTTACCAAGGAAAATGTTCCATGTGACAGTAAAAAAAATCATGCAAGCAGGAGCAACAAGGCAAAAGAACAGGGTTCGGACCAAAAGGTTCGTGTCTTAAAGAGTAATGAGCAGCAAAGCAAGAAAAATACTGTTCCATCTCATAAAATTTCTTATTTTGTGTTTCTATAAATGATTAGCACACTGTACTCAGCCACACTTGTGTAGAAAATAACCGATTACTAGAAATGAAGCGAGTAAGATTTTTTTTGTTCTTGTTATTTTTTGCCTGATTTCCTCAGGAAACAGGATCTATACAACCATGCTGTGTCTGTCTAAGACCCCAACTGATCCTCCTCACCACTAGTTTGTGAATCCATTAGCCAGTTCGGCTTAATGAGGGACAGAAATCTCATATTTGTTACAATGCTGCGAGTTTCATTAAAAGGCTCATTCAAGTAAAAGCTGAGGATTTCTGCGGAGGAAAGGTTACTATATTATTAGACCTCAGAGAAACACACAGAACACAAAAAATGAAAGAGAGACCGCTATCAAAGCAAAAAATCCAGAGGTTTCTGGTTTTAACAGTTAAAAATCCAGTTCAAAACACAAATTAATGAGAAATTCAGCTCCAGAAGTTCCTCTTGCTCAGAGAAATACATTTTTATTTTTATCGTGGTTAGTCAGTGTCCATACAGGAAAAAAAGGATACTTCTGTGCTTTTATACTACATAGATAAAAAGAATCAGAATCTGATCTCATTGTAGATCCTAAGCAGTTCTGCTGAATTAAGTAGTGGGTGGCTAGCTTTGACCATATAGGTTGTCAACATGGACCAGTTTTTCAGCAATGAGTATGTTAAGAACTTGAAAATCTGGCCATGGGTGCTTCACTGAGAGTCAGGAGATACCAGATGCTCTTGAAAGTCAAGCCTCTGTTTAGATGCCTACATGCAAAGCAGGTGCTTCTGAAAATCAGATTTGAGCTACCAGGGTAAGACCTGAAAAATGTATTCTAGCATCATTACAAACTTAAATCTGATTGTCTCCATGTTAGATGGGGATTGAACACTGGCATAAACAAAAGGAGTTTCATGTTCTCTATGCCATTTAAAGCTGAAAGTATTTACTAGCTATGTTTTCTTCCTTTTACTTCAGATCGATAAAAATGCAATTTTGGAAAGGCTCAAACACATTAAACTTCTTATGTTACACCCTCTTACCATCTCAAATAATTATTTGCTAAATATCTGTCAATTACAGCATTATTTTAACTTTTTACCTATAAACCAACTATTCATCCCTTTAACAGATTTTATCTCCACTAATACATGAGCTAATAAGTCCTGAAAACCTGGGGCCACAAATTCTGTTTTCTTCATTGTAAAGTGGCGGTTGGGCTTGGGTTTTTTTCCTCCAGTAGAGAACATTTCCTCAGTTTAGTAGAAAACATTTCTCCTATTTTAAGGTTAATAGTGCTTTAGCCTGTATTTAATGATAAACCCAAATGTGATTTGCTGAACTGCGGTCTAAAAAGTAGCTAAATAGCTAGTCAGCAGAGAAGCTGGGAATGGAGCAAAAGGCTGACTTCTAGTCCCTTGTCACAATCACCTGGCATCCTTAATCACAGCATGTTGTTGCTCCCTGTGACATTTCCTTGAGATGTGATCTGTTACAGTAAGCCAGATGACCACATTGTTCTGCAATAATTGAAGCAATAGTCTTGGTCTACTACATTTTTGACCTACCATACCCAGTACTTTGTGTCTGCTACCTTAAATATTCATGACTCATATTTACGGTATGGTATATCAGATAAAGAATTGTAAAGATTTCCTTTCAAATGTTGTGTACAACTAGAAATAGGAGTCAAGGTTTGGATAATGTCTGCAGCATAAAAAACAATTTATCTGTAACACTATCATAGAACTGTATAAGAACTGGACTGATCAGCTTTCATTCATCAATTATTTACACATCATTTTTGTAGATTTAAAATGTACAGGCTTTAGTTGCATTTTTTATCTATTTCCCCTAGATAATTTTATCATATTTATTTTTGTGGGGACTCTTATCAGTTGAGTTCCATTATGCCTTTATCACAGATCTGAGGTATAGAACTGCAGATCTGAGCTCTTGCTTTCTGTACACTCATTACATGGAAAAAGACACTCTGTTTCTAACAGTCAGGTACATCAAGCAAGGAAAAAAATCTTATAACAATGCAAAGGAAAAAACCCACATAAATTATTCAGCTATGTAATCACTCAGGTGTTCAATTAGGAGCCAGCAAAACATCAGTTAATCTTGTTGTTGATGTGATTCAGATGTGTATTTAACTGTGTATTTTGGTGTTTGGCTCTTTAGGAACAGTATTATCATACTTACATTGTATATGGAATTTTTTTCTGAGCTGGAACCGGAATATATATCTCAGCTCCACAAGCAGTGATACTAACCAGACACTGTCACCATCCTGACAATACTATCTCACCTTTTAATAACTGAAATGTATTTTTCCAAAAGCTCTACAAACACCTACCTGATCTTTAAAACACTATTTATGGAACTGAAATCTTTTTCCTACAAGAAATTTCTGGTGTACTATGAGCACATCACGTTCCTCCTAATGCAGACTGACCCCACTCCTTTCAGAAAAGGTCTGCCACAGTCACCCTTGCTAAGGGAAAAACAGGACCTGGCTTTAATTCCCAGGTGACCTCACATGGCTAATCTGAAGCACACATAATGGTCCTGAGACCTTCCTAGAGGGTCATTAACGTTGCCTACCAAAATGGAAGATTATTTCTGGCTGCCTTAGGAGCAATAGGGCTGGAACCCAAGAGCATTTCAGCTGGAAAGCCTTTCTCAGGCCAGCTCTGGGAATAGCTGCTGTCACGTCTGGGCCCATGGTACTTGAGAAAGATCTTTTTATTCAGTAACACCACCAGTTGCCACCGATTGCCATAATGACTGTGATTAATGCCTACGCTACCAGAGCAGCATGTGCTCGTACAGCAGCCCTCCGCCCACTGCCAGCACCTCTGGCCCTTCCACACAGCATATGAGGCAGCGGAAGCTGAGCTCTCTCTGTATGTACCAACATTTTTTGAGGCTGCTAATATGGGAATAATAGTCATGCAGTAAGACAATATTCTGGCCTCACCTTCTGTTAATACCACGTTTCACTTTGTTTTAAGTCTTTGTTTTAAGTTTTCTTTTTTAAGGCTTTCAAAGGTTCCAACTAAAAGTTATTTGCTAGCTTAAAGAAAACCTGCAAGGTGTAATAAATAGTATGATTTAAGTACAGCGTATACTGAGAATGCAGTTATAAAAAAGAAATAATCCCAGATATTCAGCTGCTATTAATCAGAACAGCCCTGCTGAGGTGAAGGGAGTAATTCCAGTTTACATCTTCTGAGGATCTGATTCCTACATTTACCACCAAAGCTGTTAAACATCGCTTCAGCACACTAGGTCCCTGTTAACTGAAAGCTGTGGAGATGGAGAATATTTGGGTTTGAGGCCTTTATGGGACCTGTTCTGGAAGGCAGGTTCCTGCATGAAGTGAAAACTTTCAGTGCTGACTGGCTCAAGGGAGTGCTCACTAAGAAATCTTATAGGTTCATTCCTGTTGCCTTAATTTTGAATGTAATGATTTATCTTAATTGAGCCTTACAGGAGAAGGAGAAGATCAAATAATAAACAGCTTTAAACCTCTGTAAATGACATGTGTGGTTTCAGGAAACATTTTCCAGCAAAATAATACAACTGGTGCTTAACCTGGCATTTTCCAGCATCGTACACAATTCTTTTTGGCTCTTAAAACAAATGCAGTGAGGAAGCTGTGATTATCCAGGGGTGATGAAATAGGAGTTCTGTGCCAAAGCTGATTGTGGTAACAGCTGCGACTTAGCTGACTTCAGACAACTTTGAGTTTAAACTAGCAGTGGCACTGCCCTGTGAGTGGAAGTTCAAGTAGGAACAGCAAATAAAAAGTGCTGTAAAGTCATCTCAAAATGTAATAAAAAACCCCAGTTGCATTTCAGTAAACAAACACACAAAAGTTAGTAAGTCTATGAAGTAAGATGGTCCTGAAAAACAGTATGGACTGCAGAGGATCCATAAGGATTCCCTTTGCATGCATCTCTTGTTGAAGACCAAGTTCAAAAACGTGCATAAATTGGACAGTGATGCTGGCATACTTCAGCAAAACTTTAGTCTACAGTAATGCAAATGCAAAAACACATAAGAAGTGCTCATAAATACTTCCTTGTATAAAAATCTACATTTTTGCTTTCATATTATTAGCTACTTTTTTCACTGGCTTAGTTTACTGGCATTTTGGACTTGATTTCTATATAAAGAAATACTTTTTGGAATATTGGCTCATTATCTCACTTTATTAATAAGTGGACAAATTTAGTCATAGTACAATATTATTCATTAAAACATTGATATTTTAAATATGAGGGAAAAGAACAACTTACAAATCTGAAGAAAGTCTAAAGAGTGATCTTTCTGACAAGCAAATTGAAATGAGATCTTCAGCAACATCTGCAAGCTGTAAGTCATCATTTTTTTCCCCTCATAAACATGTAAAATCATATATAAGTTCAGTCATGATTTTTAAATTGTGGATCAAAGCCACGGTTTGTTATAATGAAGGGAGTACTTAAATATGCCCATGAAGAGCATTCATTGTCAGTGCCACCAGGCCCATCGTTACTGCCTTCATTGCTTTTGAAAACAGGATATTGGTTGGACAAATATACGTATTTCTGATCTGACTTTAACAATCTTGTAGTGAGCTGACACTGCCTCACAACAGGTAAGACCTGTCAAGCCTCACCGAGAGGTCGATGCTTATGCGTGTGACCCCAGTCTCCTGCTCCTCTGTAGCCTGGGCCACATCTCATGCGCTGGCTATGCAGTGCCTTTGCTCCGGTTCCTTTACTGCTGTTTATTTGCTGACCAGCTGTACCTGGAGCATTCGGTTAAAGAGTAGGGGAGTGTGCTGGGTTGCCTCATGTGGAAGGACTTCTTCCAGTCCTTCTTCCAGGACTCATTTCTCTGGTTAAAATAGTGCTACTTCCATGCCAACCACTTCAACTCAGGTCTCAACCTCACATTCCCCTTTCCATCATGTAGAATCTTCCTCGTGCATTGAAGCAGATGAATCTTCAAAGGAAACATACTAATAAAGTTGGAAAATCAGTCAAGCATTGTTGCAATTAGAACCATTATCCAAAACATGTCTGTATGTGTGATTCTATTAAGGCTGACATCATTATAAATGTCCAGATCTTATTTAATCGGTGCCTCTTTTGTTCAAAGTTTGATTGAGTGCTGGACATTGGGAAATGTTTTTATAAGCCAATGAAAAAGTCATAAAATACTTTGATGAATTTGAATGTCTAGTTTTATTTGTCAGCCACACTTTCTTTGGAACTTTCCTCTTGGAATTTCAGGCACCTCCAAGAATTTCTAACTTCACATCTTTTTGGTGGATTTGTCCTAGAATATAACCTTTGGCAAATCATTCCTGCCAAAATGTCTGTGGCAGTTAAGAAATTACACCCTTCACAGATTTCTATCCTTGTTTCTCTGCCAAGAATTCTGTAACTAGAGCTGTTCTAACATAAAATATCAGGTGAGTGCTCCTCATTGCATACATAATCTGAAGCTGTACTATGAAAAACCTCCTACTGCAGCCCCATTCTGCCGTTCGAATTACAAGGTGCTAATGACATCTTGTTTCTAGATTTCAGCGATGGGAGTAGACAGAAGTAAGATTTGCCTTCTTTTGCTGCAACTTGCACTGGAAAGAAGGTCTACTCTTTTTGGGTTTTTTCCATATAACTGGTATGAAAGAGGGTGATTTTTAAAACTCTCAATACTTCGCAATTAGTTCAAACAATCATTTTAAATTATTTCTTTGCATGTCTCCCAGTTTTCCTATTGCAACATGTTCTAGTCAGTTCAGAAATTAAAACCAGTGCTCCTCCACACGTATGTTATCCTTTTGGTCAAATTCTTTATGATGTCATCATGACTATTCTTTATTTGGCCTGAAAAACAACATCTCATTTGTGTCATTTAAATTAAATGCGATAGTGCGGTAAACAGCTACAGGGCTATCACATACAATAGTAGTATTTTCACAGTCTGAAGCCATGCCAAATTCCAAGCATGGGCATTGTAATGAGCAAATGGAGCCTTTGCCAACTCCTTTCTGCTACATGTGGTACTACTAAGCTCTTCATAGTATTGGCATACTCACAGAAGTTTCCATGACAGTTGTTGAGCCTCAGGCCTGAATAAAATAGTGTAACTTCATCATTATAACTACTTCTCCACATTGAGTAATCTTGTGGACTCTAGATGAACCTTCTGTCGTTATCCATGTATGCTTGAATAAAGTCACTTTTTCTAGGGGAAGTTTGCTGTTTCATCAACCATAATTGGATACAGTTTACAAGAAACCATTGCAAAAATAGCCCTCACAGACTTAAGATCCATGATTTCTGTTATCTCGCTTTGAGTAACTGGAACTGTGAATCTGTTTTGATGTTTTCCCAGTTGTTATAAAATACCAGGATCACATCTGCTTGCAAAAAGCAGCTGACTCAAGTCGCAGTCAGCTTCTGAGAGGCAGGCATGTCTTCAGCTTGTTCAGTACAGTGATCTTCCGGTGCAAATCTCTGTCTTGCAAGAACATAAACACAACTTAAAATTTTGTTATCATTTGCTTTTTTCCTTCTTTCTTCTATGAATACTGAAATCTTACCAAGTCCCTGGCATTCTTTGTGGTTGCTTGAAGAGCAAGAGCATTGATGCCTCAAACATCTTTTCTCATTAGGGGACCCAGGCTAGGTAAATATTTATTCTGAGTACTTAATCAGAAGTTATTCACAATTATAAGCTGCATGACCACAGAAATGGAGTGTATTGTCATAGACTTCAAAATAAACCCCCCGACAATCTTCAGATTACAGTGAGCAGAAGAGGGGCTTCATTTCCCAGAGCTGCACAGAAGGAAAGGCTTCAGTGGCCTCTGATGAAATGTTTCAATGTTTTCCTGGAATCAAGCAGCGTTTCTTCTTGTTTCAAGTGCTGATAAGCATAGGCCATTACTACACCAAGAAAAAAGGTTAACTTTTTGTTAGAAATAGAGCTCCATTTTTTTTTTTAAACGTTTTACAATGTATTTCATTTGAAATATATTTCATTTTAAATACATTTCATTTTATCTTCAGAAACAATTACACTTTCTCATTATTTTGTTCAATCACTACTTACTGCATTTCTTAAAATATATAGGACTCCCGACGAATGAAACTGTTTAGTTGAATTTGGGTTTACTTTTTAACACTTCTTTATAAAGTAGTCCAAAATACAGCAGAATGATGAGGGGAAAATTAGAAAGTTAGGTTCGTACTTGTCCACAGAAGTATCTTTTCCCGACTCTGAGACAACTAGTTGTAACCAAATTGTTAAAATATAATTTTAGAGAAAGAAAGAAGGAAAATAAGGAAAAAAATGAGGGAAAAAAGACACTTTAAAACATTTCCTGCAAACTTTTTTTTTCTCCTAAAAATGTCTGGGAACATCATAAAAAATACATTTATTTTAAAATATTTTCAATAGCAAAAATTAATTAAGCAGAGGTTTTGACTAAAAACTTTTGATCTCTTCTTCTATTTAAGAATCATCCCAAAGTCACACATAGATTTTTCAAGAATGATGCAGATTTTTTAATCATTTATTATAACCTCACCACAAGATCCATCATTACCTCAGTGCCTCATATGAAGTTCCCAAATTACATAGGCCAAATGTTCAATAAGTATCAGCCTTGCTGTAATTGCCACTTGCCCTCACTTTTTATTGCTTTTTTGAAAAGCAGGAAACCAGGAAAAGAGCTATGCCTGGTAAAAGAAGAAAGGTTACTATTTAATTATGTTTGGAGATGTCCTGCCAAATGTTTCAGGTTCACTTTCATGAGAAAGAGCAATATTACTAGAGGTGAAATATGTCTTTGTTGCTCTAAACATCAGCAAAATACTGATGATCAAAGAGACAGAAGTATGCTGCCAAATCATAATTTCAACAGAATATTTGTTTCTTTAACCGAATACTTTGTTAGAAATAAAACACTATTTTACCAAATCAGAGGACTAAGAAAAAGATTTCCATTAAACAAACAGAAATTAACTGTCTTTTCTGTATTCCATAACCAGGAACATAGTGGCTCTAAAAACTAAAAAGCCAAGAGCCACATCTCATGGTTTTTCAGTCTGGATAGAAAATCTGGTTACATCCATGGAGCATGAAAGGTATATTTTAGTCTCTGTCCCTTTCCTTCCCCTTCTGATTTCTTTTTAAACTATCCTTTACTCAGTCAATGTTCACTATGAAGATCAGCAGTATCCTACTTTCAAAAGATCAGAAAACTTTACATTGTTCTGTGAGTTCAGGAGTTGAGAGGTTTAGGTTTTGATTTTGAGTATTTAGATGTTAATGCCATGTTTCTTGATAAAACAAATGGTCATATTAGCATGTATAATGATGCCTTAAAAACTTTCTTTGTATTATGACCTTTTGTTGCTGTTGTTACTTTTTCTATAAAGACCTTATCCCACTTAGTCATTGATCAGTGAATCTACAGTGGTACTGATAATTTTTATTATTAATTTAACCTTTGGGGTATTAAAGTTTTTAGTTATATATTTAACTTGAAATGTCTGTATTAAATGGAATTGATTGAAGTGTGCATTTACATGCTTTTCTGATGTCAGATATTTAAACAAAAAAAAGTGTTGAAAATTCAGTCTCTACAGTAAAACACATTATTTTTTACAAATGGATTCTATTCTGTAAGAGATATCATATGGCAAGTTGAACAAAAAATATGATTAAGTGATTTTTATCCACACCAACTTTCAGATGATTTAAATCAAGAGATTATTGAATGTGATCTGTATATAAACACTTGAAGTCAGGGTTAACAGACATCTTGAAAACAAAAAAATACTCTAACATCTTTTACAAACATTTCCACTGACAAAACACCCATGAGTCATATTTTAAAAGTTTTGCAATAAAAAAAGCTGCTGTAACAGGGCTCTATTCCACACGCACACACAAAAATGGTTGGAAACTCACATTTATTTGATAGTGGAATAATTCTATTCCAGAACGTGTTCTTTTGCCAGCTTTTTTTTTTTTTTTTTTTTTTTTTTTCCTATGGAAACAGCAGATCTTTCCCCATGAAATACAAGGCTGGAAACATAGTGTATTCGGTCACCAGAAAAGCATGTGCATTTTTATAGAGCCTCCTTGTAACAGGATAATACAATTAGAAGTAAAAGCTTATTTTGCTTTTATTTATATTTCAGTCAGTGAACTCACATTTAAATGAAGAATTTATGCTTATCATTATATGTAGAATTAACTATTATTGATGAGGAAAACAGAAGTGAAAAAGAAGTTTATAAAGCATTTTCTACAAACAGCATTTTCAAAATCTAATGAAGCTCTTGTTTGGTTCACATAAAAATCTTTAAAACCTTACATTCTGGATCACTAATTAACACACTAAAAGAATGGTGTCAATCTATCATGGGCTTCCATATTCCAAATAGACAAGAAATGAAGCAAGCATATGTAAATCAGGCGTGTTTGTGCCTTGCAGCATTTGTTCCAGGCACAGAAGTTTTTAAGAGAGCAGCAGAGAGATGCTGCACACTGCAGTTGTTGGCAGGTGATGACCTTTGGAGTATTCAACAGGCCTGGCGCCATGCCACCTTCGATAAACCATAAAATCTGCTATGCAGGTCTTTACTACTGAGGTTCTGTCAGAAATAGTGCCAACAGACAAGAGTCCAGAAAGTGAGGAAAGTATTATATCAAAGTATTTGCCTGGCATTCCTGGACGGGAAGCCTACTGAGAGCTATGAGATAGGCCTGGGGCAGATCCGTTCAAGTTTAATCTTTTTCAGAGAAATTATGTGGAGTGTTTTATCTAGGAGGGCAAAACAGGTGATCACAACAGTTCCTTCTACCTTTATTATCTATGAAAAATGAAGGATCCCATAAATTCCAGAGGAGTATTTAAGGCAAAGATATGGCCAATCCTGTGAAAAAGAGAATCTGTAGAGCCAAGACCAGCCTAATATATTACAGCAACAAAGGGTAGGCCGGCCTGGGATGGTTTGTACAGAGAATACTGTGCTAACACAGTTGAAGGCTTTGGAAGAAAGGGCTGAAATAAATAAACTCTGGAATTTTTAATGGGATGAAAGATGCAGAAAGGCTTGGTAGGGCCATATGATAACTTTAAGTGAATGAGATGCATTAAGAAAATGTTTGTTATGGAGCCTTCTCTTGACAACACACTTTTCATGCAATGATTAACAGTAAGTTTAACAGTTTTTAAAAAGTTTTCTTCCTTTTTTTCCAAAGACCTGAGGTCCCACTTTAGATCCCATCAGTCTCAAGAGAACAATACACAGCTCTTACAAATATTTGAAGGCTGATATTTTTGCATCAGCATCCTGTTGAACATTATTTGTTACTAGCTCCCCTAGAGTACCATTCTTCACCAAACAGTGAATGCAGAAGCCACACAAGAAGGTCCCTGCACAAGTTGTGACACTGCCATGGGCAAAGTGGCATGCTCCAGGGGCTTCTGGCAGCACTGGCTTGCTGAAGTAACCTCACTAGCTTTAGGAGCCAAGGATGACAAAAGCAGAGTCTCTGTTGCTATGATACCCCCTTCCCATTAAATGGAAATGATCCGTGGATTTTGTAAATGATGTTGCCCAATTACCCAGCTGAAACATTGCTAAACATCTTTAAGTTAGAACAGTTTATGCATCCTTTTGCTTTTCTTTCAGTTGTTGTCTTTGATGTTCAGACTGCACATGTTGTCTTAAGGGAGAAAGGAAAACTTTCTTCTTGTTCCAGAGCAGCTTTTCTGTGTTTTCTTTTCATAATACTGACTGAAGATAAAACTTAAGGATTCATACTTAATCATTGCCAGATACGCTGCAAAAAGGTGCGAGTGTTGTTCCAGAAAGCCTACAAATATTTTGGGAATACCTGTTTCAGATCTGCATCTGCTCTGTTGTCATAACTATAATCCAGAAGAAACCCACAAAAAAGAGGAGAATGAGGACACTTTTAGGGTTGCCTGAAATGCCCCTCACTGGAGGAGCTGTAATAGGATCTCAAATTAATTTGAGACCTGTTAATCCTATGGGTCATCAGGATCTGGAAGGAAATTGCTTCCTGGATCAGAGGTAAAAATACTTTGTAATCATGTAACTGTGTACAAAAATAATCTTAGCTGCAATATTTCCTAACTTCTGAGCCCTTGATTTTGTGACATACATTTTCAATGGAGCAGGGAATGCTAGAGGAGTGGGCATGCAGACCACCTCTCTACAGTCTTAATTAGGTGGAGAGAACATAATTTTCTCATGTTGAGATTGTTGCCAGGCCCCTGTGGGATGTTAATTGCAGCACCTTTTCCTTGTGCTAATGACTGTTAGGAGGAAATTACCACTTTCAGGCTACAAGTAAAAGTAAATGCTCAGGAAAATAGTTAAGGTGGCCTTAATGCATGTTTGATTCCTGGTTTCCCAGTAACTCTGGGTGACTAAAGCTTTGTAGTGCTGTTCAGAGCAAGTGACTGTTATCAGTCTTCCAAGTTTCTCATGCAAAACCAGCATTCTTGACTAGTGTACATATTTGAATGTTCAGTACGACCAGCTGTTGGCCACCAGTGGTCTGCAGACCAGTTCTGGAATCTATGCTTTAAAATACTGGCTAAATTAAACAGAACTCTAAAGCTTTGGAATGTCTCCCATCATTACTGGCAGTAAAAATACTGGGTTAGTTTTCTAAAAAAGGGTTACTGTGTGCTTTGTAGGCATAGTTGGCCACTTAGAAATAGGAAGTATTGGTCTTGAGAGCAGATTATAACGTTAGGTGTTCCATTAGAATGTCCCTTTTTTAGCATGATTAGCACTTGGAAACTTCTCCATTTACAGGAAAATTATTCCACTCCTAGTGTTCTTTTGCAGACTTTCACCCCGCTATCTCACATTTTTTCCAGAGGTCTCAGTGCCGAAAAAGGCACAGTTGTCAGCAGAGTTGCTACAGCTTTTGAAGGCAGATCTCTCATTGAAGTATAATAATAATTTTTTGTATGAGAGGGACTCTTGTGTTATACTCCTTACTGTGTAAGGATCAGACCATGGATAAAATAAACTTGCTATAAAACCACTTTGAATAAGATTCTTTCTTTCCTTTTCAAACTGCATCAAAGAAAGTAATATACAAACGGGATCTTAAAAAATAAATTAAAGAGTCCAGCTTGCTTTTGTCATTGGCATGCAAAATAATGCAGAATTGCTTTACGTTGGAGAGAAGCTTTTGCTGCTCAAGCATACATCCCTGCCATACAGAGGAGGAGCAGTCATTTCCAGCTGCCTGACTGGCTACTCAGCCTGCAACACAGGGCAAGGAGAAAAGTACATTATAATAATGAGAATACATATGACTAATAGTTTACAGTCATGCCTACCTAATGCATGTCTGTCAATGCAATGCATAATTCACAGGCTGCCCCTCCAAAGCACAGCCTAGATATAAAAAGAAAGTGAAAGGTGCCACAAGCATTTGTACACTGCACACAGCACATTGTACAACTACTTACTCCTTTAGCTCAAGCAATCTCTCACAGGATTTAAAGGACCATGTTTTATAACAAAATCACAGTTATACACTTAGAAACATAGTCTTGTATATTGGGAATTTTATTAGGTTAGAGCAGAATAGAAATTGAATGTGCTATTCACCAGGTGAATTAATGTTTACCACATAGGTAATGTGCAAAATATCTAAGACTGTTGTATAATTTTTAGCCCTAGAAATAGAAACAACCAAGAGACTACAGGCTCTCTGCACATTAAATTTTGCACTTTGGACCATCATCAGTAGTATATCAGCATCTCATAAAAGAAATGGATTGATACAACTGCTTTTTATTTTTTTCGATTTTGGGTTATGGATTTTTATTTTTTTTTATCAAATCAAAGATTATTTTATTTCTCTAACAGGTAGAGAAAAAGGTAGCAAATAATGGTGTCATTCTGGTCCTGAGAAGGAAACTTTGTCAAGTAAAAGTCTGGTGATAGGTCTGCATATTTCTCATTTAGCCAGTCTCCTAGTAAGAGTGCACAGGATTTACATGCTTAATTTTTGTTTTGATGATCTGTGTTCCCTGGAATAATACAACCTTCTGCATAGTTCATCAGATTATTGTAAAAATTCTTCTACTGGAGTTTTATGTCTAAGCTTTAGCATTAGCAAAACTTCAAATTCAGCATTTTTGTTTGTTGTTTCCCATGTTTGAATTGAATTTAAGAAAGAAAAAATGCAAAGTCTGTTTTTCTTTGTTGGGAACAGACTCAAAACCATACATAGGAAAAACAGTGGGTCTAAGACCTGAAGAAGCTCTGGGATGGGGATCCTTTGGAAAATTGATTTGTCAAATTCTCAGTAAGGGGTTAGGAAAAATCTGGGTAGAGAACTCAGCTTATTTGGAGAAAAAGGTGCATTTCAAATACATGAGTGACAACCTACAACAAAGAATGCTTGGAAGAGTGATGGCACCCTGTAGCATGCATTTACTTGGCAGATTAAAAAGCACTCAAAAATTTCTGGGGACCAGCACAAGGATTGAAACATTGAAGTACACCTGTAGTTGAACAGTCCTGCAAAATACTGTGTGCTCTCAGTTCTCAAAAAAATTGGTGGGAACTGAATGTAAGTTCAAACCTTTATACAACTTTTTTTTTTTTCTAAAGGATATGATTCCCTTTTTCTTCTTTTTCCTTCTCCTTAAGCGGATTTCAGTAATGTCTTCTAGCAGTATATTACCTAGCATTTTATTCAATGTGTGGAGGGCATTAGCCTGGAATCTGAGGTGTTACTTTGCTCTAGATTTCTCATATGACCTTGAACAAATAACATTAAAAAAATATTTTTTTAAGAAGCTAAAAACTTTTGTAGGTCAGACCTTAATCTCTCCTCTCTACCTTCTCTACCATTTTTTTGGCATGTGAAGAGGAGATAACAGGACTTTTCTATCTTACAGAAGAAAAAATAAATTAAAAAATTTAATGCAGTCAGATACTGAAGGGTTTGTTTCATAAGACTGTTAATGAAGCATTATACATGTAGTCTGCATATTTTTTCTGGCTGGGAAAAAATGATAAAATTATACAAACTACAATTACAGACTTGTCAGTCTCTGTCTTTGAAAGCAAGACACTGCCTATAAATTGAGTTAAGATACAAACGTGGAATTTAATGTATGATAGCCACTAAAAAATTAGGCTACTTTTAATTGTCATGACAAACCTGTTTAATCAAGTAATTTTAAAAGATCTAAAATACAATGTAGGTCATTGTAAATGGAAAATTGAGAATATGCATGCAGACATAAAAGAGTTCATATAGCTCCCTGTTATCATGGTCCCAACAGAACAAAGTATTTTCTGCCAGACAGGCTATGGAAAACAGACATTTCGGGTGTGTGCAACTGGGAGTGATTTTCCTCTGGAATTAACATATGTATGGAAAAGTAAGAACTATGCACAGACTTCCAAATACTTACACGTAAATACAGAAAAGTACACGTAGGTACGTGTATTCGGTTCATATAGATTGAGAAAAGTTAAAAACAAAACAAAACCAGCAAAAAAACCCACCAAAAATACTGTAACAGATTAAAAAATTACAGGGAAATTAAAAGAATATAATTTTATATTTCTGGGAAAATGAACTATGGCTTATTATTTTGAGGGCCTGAGTTTGACAGTAATGACTCTGTAATAGAAATAACATCAGTAGTTCTCTATTTCTTGGAATATTGCCTAGGACAGAATAAATCTGGCATCCACAGTTTGTGGCAGTATTTTCTCATTTTTATTTAGCATAAATTTAGAATTCATTTAGAGTTTACATACTGAAAGAACAGGGCCATATACACATGCACAAACATATGACATATGCATGTATGTAATACTTAGCAAGTAGAAGATATGCTGCATCGATTCCCCACTTCATAGCTATGAGCGATAATGCAGATTTTTTACTCATTTTTCTCATTGTCTGTGAAAAAGGACACACATGATCTTGCTCTAAAAGCCCATCCCTGAATGGTAAAAGAGTAAAAATAAAGATTTCTGATTCTAGTAAAACAACACGTATATTCTTAACATATACACACACCACTTCAGCACTTTACCAGCATCATACGAGAAAATAAAATCCTGTTGTACCCCTCAGAATGTCAACCCTTTAACTCTACACAGTGGTTTTAAGTCTCTAATATGGAAATATCTTATGTGTCTATCAAATACAGGGTTTATGTATTTCATAAGCCTGGTTTCCATGCATGAAATAAACTGCAAAATATAGTGGCAGGCACCAATTTATTGAATAGGCACAGGTGAGGAAGAATAATATCTAGAACAATCAGCAGAATAAAAACAGTAGTAGAATGACCTATCACAATATGAACATTCAGCTGTATGATTAGTCATTAGAATTTAAAATACATATTCAGGAATGAAGAATAATATCCTTTTGTTCTGAAGTGTATCTTCAATTGGAAAACAAAATGGTATCTATTTAGGCTGTAAGGAATATTCACTCAAGTATATCGAAGAAAATTTCCTCTAATGTTTTCTGATGTAGAAGATAAATATCTACAAGTGTAGCTTAGATTTAAAACTCCTGTATGATTTGTCCAGGGATGATTTCATTTGCAAATGACTATGGAAGGGTACATAGTGGAAGGAAGCCAGGTGGTAAGATTAAGCAAGGGAAGAGCAGAGGAGCCTCTGACAACATGTGCATGGAAGCTGAAGACAAGCTTATTGTGATGGGGTTTGCTGTGAAGAAACAAGAGCTTGTACTGAAGCATGACTTTTCAAAGATGCCTTGACAAAGAAATTAAATAATAAGTTATTATATTAATTGTAAACTGCATGCTACTATCATCCCATCTGCCTCCCAAAACCTAGAACTTCACTTTCCCACATGGCTGACAACTTTTTGGCACCTTGGTCACATATCATATTCTTCTATCATGACATCTTCTTCAAGAACCTGGGAATAGTAAAGATATTAGAAATGCAGAGAGAACAGAACTTGTAAGTAAGAGGAAAAATGTTAAAGACATTTGAGGTGTTTCCCAATGGGAAAAATGAGAGGTGGAAGTATGAAAGTCACCAAAATAGAGAGAAACTCTAGGACTAAGTAGAAGTCACCTAAGAGTCGACTTTTCTACGTATTTGACATTTTGTTCCATAGCTGATACTTTTTTCTATCTCATACTTTCCATTAATTACAGTTTTAATGTGTTTCACACTGTGCCTTTTTAATCAGTTGACTCAATGGAGAGATCAGTTAATCTCTCATTTCAACCTTTCTCACCTTTCAGCCTCTCTAACCAGAAGAAATACGTTAATTATGCAAAACTTCAAATATTTTAAAGGTCACAAAAAAATAAAGTGAGATGTAAATTATACATCTTGGGACAGATGCGTATGCATGTCAATCTATCTGTATTCACTCAAATGCCAAGCTTATCTTAGCCTTCTTCAGGCATGCACTTTACAGACTTCAGTGTCACTCTTTATCTAATTTCTCCAGCTCTTTTCTGGTCATTGCTACTTCCAGTTTCCTTTGCACCAGTCTCACTTCTCAGCCTTTTTCTAGACTACATAGCAGGCCATGCAATAGGGAAGAAACCACAGCATAAACCTTCTAGAGAGGGGTGTAAAATCTGGAAAAGCTCCTCTGCAAGTGGGGCAAAGAAAAGGCACAAAAGATGCCCCCGTGTTGTGCTGTGTGGGAAAGTAGGGACCGAGATGAAGGCACGGTGCGCACTACCACCCAGAATGTGTCTGCCCCGTCCTGTATCTGCCAGGGTTCTCCCTTCCTGGCTCCTGGATGAGTTTTGAGTCAGCTGGGGAGTGCCACCTACTGGGTGACCTTCCGAATGTAAGTCATCAGCTTATGATTGAAAAGAATTGTAACAGGAATTTACACAGAATAAAAAAAAACCAGCAAGGGCCTAAAATTAATGAACTGACTAATCAGTCTCGGTGAGAAGGACAAATTGCACTAAATTGCTCCCCTACAGTTTCATGCCGGCTTGCTGCCACTTTTAGTAGTCCTTTTCTGGCATGCTGGTCAAAAATCTGTAGAGCTGATCATAACTTGCCCCCTTCATGTGCAATGAAGCTTTTCAACTGTCAGCATGCAGAACCTACCTATCCACCTGCTAAATCTCTCACAGATCTTAGGGTTTGATCCTAAGGTGTGATACTTTATCTCTATACAAAAAGGAAAAGAAAGAACTGTCCGTCAGCTCTAGACAAGGTCTTAAACCTACACATACCAAAGTCAACAACAAAATATTCTGAGTCCTCCTAGACATCCTAAAGTAATTTTCTGTGGTTCACTCAGTGTAACTGCGAACAGCCAATGGATGAGATGGATCAATTTTTTTTTGAGCAGTGTGTTTTAAATATGCACACATATCACTCTGCTAATCCTGACTCCAAAATTCCTAAAGTGGGGAGACTCACAGCACAGGCCAAGAAAGGCAGACTTTTGTCTTGGCTGGGGACATCAGGGAAGATTAATTTCATACATTGCTTTAGGTTTTCTTATCTCTTTAGTCTCTTAAATATGCCTCAGGAAGCTGGCCTAAGGAAGTTTAATGAATAATTTTATTTCTAGAACATGTTGTAAACTGCATATGGAAACTGAGTTTCTATTACCTTCCCTGTTCTGGGAGGTGTTCTAAACTAAGGCGAAGATGTAAAAATGTGGCACACCAGGTTTGGGCAGCTATGACACATCGGGTAAAGCACACCGTCTGCCTAAAAGAACAACGACTATGATTTCCTAATAAAAATATTATGCTCGGTTAGCTGGTGAAGTTCACATTACACATGATATCTCAATATTTATCTGCAGTTATCGGGGGGGGTGGGGGTGGGGGTGTCACAACAAAATGCCAAAAATACATAATAGTGAAAAAAAAGAGGAAGAATTTAAGACAGAGCTGAACTACAAGAGTGATAAAATCCCAGAGGTTCTGTGTCTGATGGTCTCAATGGGCTGCCCAGAAAAACACAGCAAGGTCTTTAGCGAATGTCCCGGCTTCGGAGCCAGAAAGGAGGCTGCCCAGAGAAACTCAGTCAGGATCTAGCACCTGATTGTTGCCGAAATACACATTGGAAAGGTGGAGGTGATTGTTTAGTTAAATGCAACAACAGTGCAACCATTTCCCAATCTGACTATCTCAGGATAAGATAAAATGGTCTAAAACATGGCAAAGCGATCCTGTGAGGGCTGACTGGAGTAAATTAATCTACTTCTGTATGAAAAGGCTAGCAAAAGACACAATGTGATTGCAGCAAAGGGTAAAGCAGCAGAAAAACCACACATACTGGCATTAGTTTAGATTTTTAAGATAATGGTTAGTGACCAAACAGCACAAAGTTTTCACTTCAGTGGCCATCTGTGGCCAAATAAAAGAAGTAGAATACCCTGCCAAGAGGATTTTGAAGGGTCTACTGCCAAGAAGATGGAGTGGAATTGAGAAGGTGGAGGAGACAGGCTGTTCATAGCAATACGTGGGGGGAACAGGAGAGACAATGGGTGTAAATTGAAACAAGAGAAGTTCAGACTAGATAAAAGGAAAAACTTTCACCACGAGGACAGACAGGCAGTTGAAACAGTTTGTCTGGTTATGAGGAGGGTATGCTGTCTCCATCCTTTGTTTTCAAGACCACAATAAAGCCCAGAGCAACCTGGTCTGCCCCTCATAATTGTCGTGAGTGGGAAGTTGGACTAGATGCCTCCTGAGGTTTCTTTTCAGCAGAATTTTCTGTGAGTTTAAGATTATATTATACTGTGAAAGTAAATAACTGAAAAATAATTTAGGTAGAAATCTACATGAGAAGATAATCGTTCAAAAAATTGACTGGCAGAAGAATTATATGTTATGAAAACAAAACATATATGTTATGAAAAAAATATGTTAGAAAAACAAAAAGAGCCCAGTAAAATTCGAGGATTTAAAAATCACACAGGCATTCAAATACCTCAGCTGATGTATAAAGATCACACAAGAATTGAAATACCTCAGCTGATGGGTCACGACTGTGAATAACAATGTTAGTTTAAATGTTAGTGGTCAGGATGAATAGATTGAGAAGTTGGAAAATCCCTGCAAGATGAATACACTGAATAAACTGCAATGTTGAGTGAACTAGCTGATGATTAAGCAAGTCACAAAGTGTATGTCAAATTGGTGGCCAGCAAGGAGGGCAGAAGAATGACTACTACATAGAAAGAAAATGGGATTTCTGGGGAAAGTTCTACATAAAAGAGCAGATATGCAGAGAAATTATAATCACAGTCTAGCGAACCCCTCTCACAGAAAAGCTGTGTGGAATGAAAAATTGCATCATGGCCAAAAAAAAAAAAATAATTACAAAAGTTTAAAGAACTCACAGAAAAGAACAGAAAGAACTGAAAGAAACTGTGGTCAACTTGAAGGTAAAAATGAGATCTGCTGACTCCAAAATCAGGATAAGACTACGTAATTTCATAGATCTGCATAACACTTGAAAAAAGAAAATAGAATGTAAAAACAATCTCATTAAAAAAAATAGTCACTGATATATATCAAGCCAGAACTTCAGCCCTGGGTTTTGTTGCAAAAGCTGGTAAAAGTCCTAGGAGGACTATGTTTTTGTGAGTAGCCCTGCCCCTTGTATTATACTGATAAATGCTATGTGAACATGCAGCTCTAGGCTGAATACAACAGACGATGATGAAAAGGGAAAAAAACAGAAAGAAAATAGAGATATGAAATTGCTCCATTTTACCTGTTATTATAAATATTTTAACACAGTTGAATTGTCGTGCTAGTACTAATACATTTTCTTGCATTTTAATACGCAGCTGATCAATTGTAATGATGATAATTTCCAGCTTGTCCATCTCCACTTAGCTTTCCCATCTTTTGTCGTAGATATTGTTTCATACATTTGAGCTTCCTTTTTTTTCATTTTGTCTTCCCATCGTCCATCTCTGGTCATTTCTAAGGCAACATTTCTCTTTGAATCTGATCAGGAAGCATATTTCTGCTTCCACAAAAAAAAATACTATTACTTTTTAAGAGTCACAAATCAAAATGTAATTCTGAAAGCTCGTTTTTGTTTTTATTTTTAATGGGAGTCTAGAAGTTATGATTTTTAAAAAAGCAAAACATTCCAAGGGCTGAGTCTGTGTTTCTTAAGCTAGATGTGTTGCCTGGGCTCTTTAATGGGGGGGTGTTGGGCAGCGAGGTCTCAGGGGCTCTGACTTTCCCAGTCCTTTCACACACTACATTGCAGTGGCCTGGAAGGACTGAGCTCTTGGAACTCAGAAACCAGCAAGTATCTAAAAAACCAACTGATGAAAACTTTGGGATCCTGGTGCCTAGGTCAGCTGCCAAGGTATAAAACCCACTTTGTAAAAGAGCCAAATGAGTGTCTACAGAGATCAACATCCCCCAGAACAGTTCCATTTTCAGCAGATTAGTTTTCTTCAACAGAAAAGCTTCACATCAGGAAATGGCCAGCTGTCTTTCGCACCTTATTTGCATCTCCGCAAACCAGGTCTGTATATCCACAATACAGCATTTCATCACAGCTCCAGCTTCCAGCTTCTTTGGTCATATGTTGATCACTTCCCAACACCAAATCTGTATTTATATTTCTAGGCAGTTTGGAAACCTATTTTATTGTAGCATACGTGAACCCTTCCAATTTCTGCAACAGTCCTTGATCTAGATGCTCTTCATTTAGTGCTAATATAAGGAAATAGAGCTTTTCCCTGTCAAAACATTGTGAAGCAGGCATTCAGTAATCACATTGACAGCTTACTTTTCCCAAGAAATTCATTGGACAGGACATCATTAGCTCATGTTACATATCACAGCAAAGTGTGCCATGCCCAGCGGTGCTTGGTGACAGCTTTGCATTAGATAAAATGAAAGACTAAAAAAAAACCAACAGTGACACCTACCCCACCACCAAAAAAAAAAAAAAAAAAAGAAAAAAAGAAAAAAAAAGAAAAAAGTGCCGTTTGAGAACTAGGAAAGACCTGTTCAGTTTTCTTGTGTAGTTACCATGCTTGTTCCTCAGCAGTAGAATCATGAGTCTCCTCTTGGAATAGAGAAGTTATGGCTTCATATTAAAGAACTGTGGTTTTCCCCTTGGTTTAGTAAAAAAACAGAAGTTTTTTATTGATGTCAAAGTTTCAAGACGGTACTGAACCTGGCTGATAAAGAAATCATGACATATCAAACCATTAAAACACAAAAGACACAGGAAGGAAAGGGTATAACTGAGGTAGGTAGAGAACTGAAAAGCTGAATACAAAAATCAGAGAGAGGTTTGGAAGTTCTGGGGACACCAGCTGGTTATTTATGAGTGGTCATCTCCTGTCAGAAATATGCATAACATATTTCTGTGTGTGACAAGAATCTACTTTATTGCTCCCAATTCCTGTATTTTTACACTCCAATCTGACATTTGAATATAGGAAATCTAATTATGAAATACCTGTTGATACATTTATTGTCTTCTGTTTGACTAGCAGTGATCTGGCTGGAACAATATTCTCAGTGGCTTCAGTTTCATGCCCCTTTTATGGCATAGGAAGTTATACTGCTTGATGTGACTCAGATCTGTTCTGATGCTGGACCACTGCCTTGAAATAATACTTCATTATATGGCTTCAGATATTTAGCAGTGGGTTTTTTTGACTAATGCTCCCATACAAAAGAAACTGCAGTTGTGGGAAAACAATTTCTTCTAATTATTCAAATTATTTAGCAATATTTTAAATTCTGATATTTAATTAAATTAAATCTTGTATTGCTTTCATCACTCTAACAAAAGTTCAGTCTTAAAGAAAAGTGATAAAGTGATACCACTTGATTTCTTTGGAGTTTTCATTATAGCCTCTAGTCCTTGGGGCTCTGTAGACAGAGAATAAAAATACTTACGTTTGTTTCACGACTCTGTCACCAACATAAAATGTACCATAGTCGTTCAGGGCTCCAGTGTTTACATCTAGAAAATAAAGAGCATGTGTACTTTCCTTTATAAAATATTTTAACATCTGAAGTAATCAAATTTCAACAAGCTTAAGAGTAGCAGGTTCCCCTTGGGATTTATTTCATGGTAAAATCGTGTTCCAGTAATTTTTTTCATTTTTTTTAATATTTGTCTACATCTTGCTTTGCTCAGTTTTATTCACTTCCATTATTCCAAGCCGAAAAAAATATGTGCTTGTAGTTCACTTTTGATGTTAAGTACATTTTAAACTGCCAAACCCCAAAATTATATATATAATTTCAATTTTCCCAGTAGAAATATGAAAACCTGCACAACTGAATTTGTCTTTAAATTATAGTATGGATTCCCCCAAACCAATATTTGATATCACATTTTGATGGAAAAATCTAGACAAGCATTACTATCACCAGATGTCACTAAACCGTCATTTCCTTTTCAAAGATTCTACTTAATTGTTTTCCATTTGGTAAGATAATCATATTTCATTGGTTTAGATTTCATATTCAGATATGACTTTGCCTTCCACAACTGCTTTGCTTATCACCTACATTGTGTGCAAACCACTGTGCTGTACGCTTCAGTGTGAGAGAACAGTTTTGGTTATTGTATACAATTGTCTGTGAGGGCAGGTAAAGCCTTCTTGTGGGTTTGTTTTTATAAAGTATTCTGTTTTCACATACACCAAGTAACATAAGAACTTCTGTTTGTGGTACCTTAATGTGTTTTTATAAACTAAAGTACTAAAAACTCTCTCCCCATTGAGAATATGTAAAGAGACTATTCATACCTGCCTTTGTGCGAAACTTGCTTCAGGTTTCATATGTACCAAACCACGTATTTTCCTGAAACCTTTCAGAAGCAGCAGAAAATGAATATGCAAGAGAGAAAGGCAGCCAACCCTACATTTTTCATGTAGCTTTCAATAAAGGCCAGATTGGCCCCTGAAGTCTGCTTTGAAGGGGGTACGCCAGCTTACAGTTGTCTCTACATGTCCGCATAAGAGGGACAGAGGGATACACATTCCAAAAAGCCTCTACCTTGAGACTACCCAGGGAAGGAAAGAAACTATCCTGGCCCTGCTGAAACAGCCCAAGAATTCCAGCTGTGCCACTGTGCAAACACCTGGCAGGCTTTTCATACACCTTGGGCAGCACTCAGGATCTGTCCTGGGGACCTCACCCCTGGGAAACCAGTGCCACCAGTGACCGCAGAGATGTTCCAGCATCACCTCTTACCTCCCCATTCCTGGCTCCTGGGCTTCCAGTTATCTTACGTTGCCAATACCCAAATATCTAACTTTCATGCCATGTTCTACTACGACCAAAAAAATTGACATGATTCAGAATGCATGGTAGTGCCACAGCTTATTTAGAAATAAGCATCTGGTTTTAACATCTCTCTTGCTAACACTGAAAGTGTGTTTGTCCTGAATATAGTAGCTCGGATTGCCTGAGTGTAATTTTAATGCATTGCTTCTGCCTGAAGAACCTTGCCACCATCCGCTGATTTGTTATCTGTGTAGTGTGGAGTGTTCATTCTTTGCCTGATGGGATTTTAATATAGCTGTGTCTCTTACTAGGTCCCAGAGGTTAGATTTGCCATGTTTCTTTTTGATCCACATTTTTCCTGCCTGTCTTTGACACATATATAACTTTTTCAATAAAAGCAAGGCTTTCAAGCTAACTATCTTTTACACAGCATTGTTTTCCCTTCCTGTTTAAGCTCTTAGTTATACCCTGTTACAGAAACTTGGTTACCCTTTAAACTTCACCAAAACTTCAGTCAATTCCGCCTCTGGTTCCAAGGTCAAAACCATTTGTCACACACATAAATTAGCCTGTTTCAGACAGCACTGGGAACATTTGTAGCTCTTGGAAATTAAGCTTTCCCTATTACTAACCTTCACAAGCATACACATATTTCTTTTAAACCTGACCTTACTAGTAAGAAAGTTACTAAGAGCGAGCCCCTAATAGCCCGGGTAGTGTTTAGGTAAGGAAGGGGTTCAAATAATATTTCTGAACTTCTAAGGGCATCATTTTAACAACCTACCACCAGAACTGAATGAGGAGATGTCAATCCATCTTAATCAAATATTAGTGACCCCCTCTGTCCGTGAGGCTCCCTCCAGCTGTCTGTAGAAGGCCTCATCAACTTCCTCTTCCTAATCAGGTGGCCTGTAGCAAACACTCACAACAGTGTCACCCATGCTGGCCTGCCCCTTAATCTTTACCCATAAGCTCTCGACTCATTCTCCATCCACCCCTTGGCAGAGCTCGATACGCTTCAGTTGCTCCCTCACATAAAGAGCAACTCCACCACCTCACCTTGCTGGCCTGTCTTTCCTAAAAAGTACAAAGCCATCCATGGCAGCATTCCAGTCATGCAAACTATCCCACCATGTCTCTGTAACTGCAATGAGATCATGGCCCTCTGACCACATACAATTCTCCAATTCATCCTGTTTAATCCCCATGCTGAGAGCATTGGTGTATGGGCACTTCAGAGAGGTAACCAAGCATGCAGGTTTCCCAAGAGGGATGCCAAGTGGATCCACCATAGCCATGCGCACCCTTGAGGTGGAGGCAGCTAAGGAGCTTATGTCACTGCTCAGGTTGGCCTGGCTTATTCCCCAGCTGGATGCAATGGCATGAGAATTACCACTTTGGACCCCTCCACCTGAGTTCCTCAGTTTAAAGCTCACCTTACTAAGCCAGCCAGCTTGCTGCCAAAGCTTCCCTTGCCTGTTCTGGGCAGATGGATCCGATCCCTCCCTAACAGGCTATAGTCAAAGAATGTCCCGTTGTCGTATCAGCCAGACGCCTCATGACAGTACCAGCTGCAACGCCAGAAGTTGATGTGCATTATAGGTCTATTTCTGGCTGCATCCTTTCCTGTTACTGGTAAAACGGAAGAAAAGATAACTTGGGCACCAAAATTTTCCACTTACACCCCCCAGGGCTTTATAGTCTTCCTTGATTGTGCCCAGATTCTGACTCGCAGCGTCATTCATGCCCACATGAGAGTAGCAGAGGATAGTAATCTGTGCTCTTGGCAAGTTGTGGCAGCCTCTCTGCAACATCTTAGCTTCTGGAAGGCAGCATACTGCACACGAGTCCCTGCCAGGCCAGCAGATGGGCTCCTCAGTGCCCCTTAACAGAGAATCACCCACTATAAGCACACAATGTTTTTGTGGTAACCATGGTGTGCTGCTGGTACAGTTTCTCCATGCAGACCCTGCTTGTGGATGTCTGTAGCTGTTAAATCTTCATATCTGTTTCTGTTTGTAATGCTGAAGGGTGGAGACTGAAGCAAAGTCCTGCTTTTGTGGGTCACTAGGGTCCAAGGGACCTCATTCTCTGTGATGTTCACTGCAGGAGCATGGTTCTGAAACCACCCATCTATTTTCATCTCGGACCCTTTAATGCTGACACACATCTACATTAGGTAATACATGCAATATAGAGGACTATATAGAGGTATATAAAACACAGTCATGTTTCAATCAAAAATCTGGCTGGTGGTCACAGCTGCAGAGAAGTATTTAAAAATCTGTGCCTTATGGTCTCTAAAATATCCCTGAAGAGAAGTCCACTCGTTTTAATAGCTTCCAGATGTAATGTTAAGAATGGGGTATCCATGAAGAAGGTCTATCTGATTTATAGTTTGAGTATTTTCTTCTTCATGTTGTGGTACTACACAGTGACGCAATGCTATAAAAGGCCATGTACATTGAATTCCAGAAGATACTTGCAAAAAAATGAGAGGCCTAGAAAAATAATGCATATGAGGAAAAAAAACACAGGAGTGGTTTTAACCTATCCTTTGTGATACAATGTGCTAGGATTCTTACTATTTTCACAGAGACGTAGAAGAAAGTGATAATACAATCAGATACTTAATCTGAAATAGAAGCCATTATTTTAGACAGCACATGCAGGAAATACAGACAGAAATAATGCACTTCAATGAACATAGCACTGATCTAGGCATGAGTTTCCCCTTTGGTGCATTACTGGTTAGAGATACTCTTATCCAAAAGCTTAATAAAGAATTTTTGCTTATGCCAAGCAGCAGATGCATGGGTTTCAGAGAAGAAGCACCCATCCTTTCTCTCTCAGAAGTTCCACATGGATATCTTACAACAATGAAGAAACAGGAATACATTTTATACATTTGTCATCAATACTCAACTCACAGAAAGCAAAGATATCTTTATATCAGGTTCTTACCACTGCTTTTTCTGCAAAGTTCTATCCATTTTATTGTTGATTTCCCCTTTTCTTTTAACAGCACTTAGGCAATAACAAAAAAGTTTCTGTATTGTCCTTTATGGAAAAAAAAATATTAGAAGAATGACTAATCTTTTAAAAGCTATGCCTAAAACAACAGCAGATCATTTAGGATTAGGGTTATTTTATTGTACTTTCGATGGAGAAAACAAGGCATACCAGGACAGTGTTTATACTGTTTAAGCAGTGTGCTTATGCCTTGAATTACATTCCTCTGGGGAATTTATCTGTATCTATATTTTGTCTTTGCTCTGGTCCATCTCCATAGCAACATGTTTGTTCCTATGGAGAATCTGGGTGAATAACTTCAAATTGAGCCTGAAATTTTTAACACAAGGTTTCTGTTCTCTATTAAATAATTATGAACAAAAGCCATTTTTAAAACCCTCAAAAAATAAACATAGTTTTGCCCTTGTTTCTTTTACCCTACTCTAGACATGGTTAGCTCTGAACAATCCTTTGATCTGTCTTTCCTGTGATGTTCAGACTGGGAGCAGGCTTATCCACATGACTTCAGCAGCTGTTATAAAATCTGGCGGGGAATTTTTCATTCCAATTTGAATGGCTCACTTACTGTATTCACTAATTATGTTGTTATATACACACATTCCAAGTTTTTACTCAGAAACTGGGATCTTCACTTAAAAAAAAAACCAACAAACAAAAATCTCAGGGCAGGGGGGTGTGGGGGAAGAGAACACAGGATGACTTTACAACTACTTTCAAAATAATACAGGTTATTTTAGAGGTGGTCTTTAAATTATAGCCAGTTTCACCTCCTGCTCATATTTGTAGCTGTTCTCTCCTTCATCTCAAGAAAAGATTCTATGGCTGAGAATTGTTTATTGCTACATGATAACAGTGTTAAAAATAGTTTTTTAAAACAGATTACTGCTCTTTAACATTACTGCTAATAAAACAAATGTTCATTTCTTCAAACTCAGGCACCCAGAGAAACCAAAAAAATAAGGAAAAATATTTCCATCAGAATCTACTGGAAAATAAAATTAATTGGGGGGTGTGGGGGGTGGGTGGGGGGTGATCAGAGAAAAAAAGTAAGAAAAAATATCCCTAATTATATAGTTAGGATTTTGATCATTACTTTTCATAGACCAGTATGTCTAGTGGTAAAATGATCCAGCTGGTTTTTCACTCAAATAATTTCAGGAATTCTCATGGAATTGCCAAATTTGTCTCACCAAAGTCAGCTTTCCTGCATTGCACAATACAGCAAGACTGAAAATCCTGTGTATAACCTGGCATAAAAGAAAGGACCCTTGTTTTGTTTAAGTGCTCAGGTGGTGTCAGCCTATTGAATCCAGCCCAGATAATGTGACTCATCCAACTACCAGAATTACTCCTGTGAAGTTTGAACAATCCTGCAATATTTAAGGCAGACCCAGCATCTCATCTGGAGGTAATGAGCCTTTCATTCTCTATGCCAGCTATTCAAGTCTTGTATCTGATGCTCAAAAAGTTTTCACAGATGGTCCATTCCAACCTGTTCTTTTTCTGCTTCCCCTGGGTTTGTATTTTTCTAAGCATTTCCCATCTGCCTGCTTTAAGATCTTTAAATAGGTGGAATATTCTGGTGAGAGGAATGAATACTTCTATTCTGCCTCCAAATTCTTTCCCAGTGATGCCACAAGCACATTAGAGCTGGCACACCCATACTTTGAAAAGAAGCATAAAGTTAAGAAGCAAAATATGGACCTGTTTTATATTACAGTGAGTCACTGCTGCATTTCAATCCTAGACTACAGACAATAAAAGAGAAATAAAGTGTCAATGATTTAATTGGCAGTAATAGACAAAGGCTGTATAGAGACAACATCATCTCTTTTAAACTACAAAAACATGTTCATTTACAGGATAGGTGCCCTGCCATCAGCCAATGAAGACACCTTTAAAATTCTATATGGCATAAGTAAAGAAGACATACAAATATGGAAGTTGTTTCTGAATATCACTCAGACAGTATACTTGAATGAAACAAACATAACTGAGAAATATCTAAAGAAAGATCATATCATTCATTTTGAATAAAAGTATTGAAAGAAATGCATTCCTATTCCACAAAATAAAACCACCAAACATTAAGCAGTATCTGTGACAATTTGTTTTTAATCATCTAAGCCAACCTTTCCTAGTTCAGCTAGGAAAAAAAAAAAAAGGAACACAGAAAGAGGTGGCAGCTTTGTTTGTAACCAAGACTGGATTTCTGTAAGAAAAAAATCGCATGTGGCATGTGTGGCTTTTATTACTGCAATGTGTGCACTGAATTAATCAGCCATCTTCAGATTTCAGATTGCAATTCACTTAATTTCAGTGGGAACTAGAGGGAAAAAAATCAGCTCCTGTCTACATCAGATGTCTAAAATTGTGTTGCTCAGTTCTGAAGCACTTTGAATCTCAGGCCATTTTTGAAAATTTGGGTTCAATGTGTAGCAGTCTGTATTGACTTGCAGAGTCCACTCATATTTGTAATTTAGTACTTCTGCTTGGAAAAAAATAATCTATGAACACCTGCAGAAAGAAAGAGGAACATGTTCATCAAAATTAGAGGTACTGAAGACAACAGAAATTATTACTCAGGTTCATGCAGTTTTAGTGTTTTCTGTCCTAAAATTCAAGCTGATAAATATATCCTGCAGTATAGCATCTGTGTACAGTCTTACAATGAAAGTCACAGTCGTTCATCAAGTCTGTGGAATATAAAATAAAAAATCCAAGACAGTGAAGTACTGAAAAATGAGGTTTATGTCACATGAAGTAATAGTAGAATTAACAAGTCAGGAATAAAACACTGAAATATGAGAAGAAAAAACACCAGACTGATTTCAACAAATTAAAGTTATCAGCAATTCTCACATGCAGTTTTTTAAAAGCTCATGGATAGATACTTCAATGAGGTGTTACTAAAAGGCTAAAAACCTTTTCCTGACAAAGGAATATTTGGAGACTCGCCATCTAATAGCAAACAGTCATGGATAAATAAGTTCTTCTCAAATCCAAGAACTGTCTCTAACTATGTGGAGACCTCATAGGGAGCTCTTGGGAATACTGTATGTGTTTTGGATCAAATAACTAAGTGACTTAACTGTGGTTTACTGGAATCTATGTCGTACTACAGGTTGTATGAGGACACATAGGATAAAAGTTAAACAGCTAGTGGACTGAACAAAATGAACTGTATTACTATTTATCAGTCTTTGATACCGTGTATATTCTGTATAGCCTCATCTCATTCTAAATAAACACTACACTGTCTTCATGAATGCTGGCATGTCAAGTTAGAACAAGTCCTTTTCACAAACATCTTTTCTATATATCTGTGTTACAGAAAGCCAGGCCAGAGAAATATGCTTTGCAATTGGAAGAAAAAAATGGAAAGATATACAGGTTTTAAAACCTGTATAAGGCAATTCCATTGTTCTTTTGCATACGCAAGTTTTACTTTAAAATAGTAGGAATTTTACGAAGCTGGAATAAGGTCACAAAATACCATACCATTCATGTAAAAGACAGACTGACATTCTCACTCACCAAAATAGTAAACCAGAAGTTAGGGAACTTGCCCAGAATTTGAAGTTTGTTAATCCAGGGAGCACCTTAACTAATATATTAGCTTTTCCATGTTGAGTAGGAGAAATTTTCCCCAGGGCAATGTATCTAAGTCTTATGTATTGCCAGAAAATATTCTGGTTTCAAATGAGGAAAAAAAAATTATAGTTAACTTTTTGCTGGCTCTACAGATAACAAATTAAGAGCGTGTTATTGACTGCTAGGATAGGACCTAGCTAACTCACGATAATATTAACAATCAGAAATAATGCTTTCTGTAAAGCATCCGTAAGGAACTGAAAACAATTCAGACACTATAAGATGTTAGCCAAATGTAAATTTGCATCAATTAGCCAAAAATATGAACCCTTCTGACTCCTCTTTAGTGCTCTTTATCTTTTCTTGGTTGGCTTTCACACAGTCTTCTCCCGTGAAATGTTCTTATCCACGACCACCTCGTTGGCACCATGGTCTTAAGTGATGAAGACTGCTTACAACATTTACATTTCACACTAAAGGCACACTCATTCACATAAAATAAAATCCTTTATATGCACTCTTATACACACACATATAGATTTTACATGACAAATACATAAGACATAAAAAAATATGTTAAGAAAATAATGAAGTTACCAACATAAAAATCACACCCCGGCCAATGTTCTCTAAAGTCCACGTCGCATTGTCTAGTGGGTCATGCCTTTCTCTGCAACAGTTCTTCCCAGCAGTTCTACCTGAAAAGGCTTACCTAGAAATGTAGATGTAATTTCTGCTTTTTCTACTTCATCACCACCTCTGTGGCTCTGGCCCTCTTTTGTGCTTCTCTTTAGAGAGTAGAAACACTTCTGCTTTGGTGATTCTCTCCATTTAATGCTGTTGTATAGCAGGGTATGGGTGTTGCCTAATTTGAAAGCCTTGGCCACCTAAAATGTGGCTGTCAGTAGCAGTTGCTAAGAAACTACAGTTTAGCTGCTTTCAAATACAGTTTTATTAAAGTGCAATTACCCACACCTGCTATTACTATTTAGATGAGCTAACATGTAATTCCTTCTTTGCCATACTGGACACATCCTCTCTTACCTCCCATTGCACTAAGCCTCCTCTTCCCAGCAACTTGAGAGATCATTTCTCATCTCATCCAAACAAACATTTTAAGCCACCCCATACACTAAACATTCCCCAGGCAGGGAAATGTGTCACAAACCATCCTAGTGTAGCTCATCACGAGACAAAGCATAAATGTCCAGCTGGTCACTGTCACTTAGAAAACCATTAGTATGAGACAGAGCCTCCAGAGAAATTTTACCCCGAGAGAGACTGCACAGCTGAATATGAGGTAGATGGGCATTTTTTTAATTGAAGAAAACGTTTATGCAGCAATAAATTATTAAAATAAAGAGTGGACCATTTAGTAAGTCTGCTTCTAGGAAGTCAGTCTCCAGTGTTTTATTATATGAACAAAAACAAAAATGCAAGTAATGAGAAATATACATGCAAGAGGAGTGAGTGTCTTTTGGTTGGAAAATTTTTGTCTTTACCTTTTTTTATCATGTAAACATCTATTGGCGACTCTTGAATAACAAGGGCATCTTTTATAGTATCTTGGCTGTGTTCCACATTGGCTCAGAGCATTCTGTTCATTAAGTCATTTCAACCATGTGAATTAAATGCCTTATTCTTTGCTTCCTGGAGGTGAATGCAAACCTCTTGTAGTCAGTCAAGCAGAGACTTGAACAAGAGGAATTTTTTTGCCAGATAATGGGAGTTAGCAAAATGCAAAGGATTTGTAAAGCTTGATGCCTGCCCTTTTTTATGCAATGCAGGTGAACTACTACGAAGCAACGCAAGGGAGTAAGGGGATAACAGCCTTCAGAAAAGCATGGCACATGTCCACAGGTGGGAGAAGCCAGGCTCGCTTACCTCTTTCCTTCCACTCCGCTTCTACTCAGAGCTAACTAAACACAAACCAGCAAACAGGCTCTGCACAGAGGCAGATGTATCAGCCCCAGCCCAGGTCTGTGTTAAAACAGCCATTAAGTCTTCTGGAGAGACCCTTGCTTGTACCTGAAGATTCAGAAATACTGGAAATGGCACTTCAGTATGCCCCCAGTCATTCACATGGGTTCACACAAAATACAGAATATGGCAGGGAAAGAGATGGAAAAAGGAAGAAACCCCAAATCATCTTATTTAATAAATACCTGCATACTCAGACAGACCTTACATATTCACAAACTGATTAAAACAAAGTTCTATATTTCAATGCAAATCTTGATGTAAATCAATCTTATTAGTTATTGAATCACTAGTCATTTAACTACTTGATTTTTAAAATCTGGCTTGTAATCAGGGTACAATTCCTTGTCTCACTGCTGATTTGTGTATTTGTTCCACATATATATAGGTTTCTGACAGCAGTGTTGAATACTTCAGCCTATCTGGGATGGTGCGACAAAGCTGAGGTAAACAATGTGGTTTGTAGGTGCATGTGATTGTTTATTGTACCGTTCCCAAAGTTTTTCTTTGTGTAATTAACAGATTAGGCTATTACTAAATCTCTCATTTTCTGGTTTTAACTCCCAAAATACATAATACAAATGTGGCCATGTTTTCTTGCATGAAAATGGCAGTAAGTAATAAAAAAAAAATGTTCCATATCAAAATATACCATTATGCAGTTATTTGTAAAAACAAAGATGCATAAATAACTAAAAGTCTCTGGAGTCTACAGTTTCTTTCAAATAGTTTTGTTTTCATTAACAAACATTATGACATCTCTAGACAACTTAATTACATATTGTAACAATGTATTTCAGCAGAATTTCAACATTACTGCATAACTGCAGCAAATTAACCTCAGGATTTTGACAAGTCCATTTTATGGAAAAAACCCCACCCACATTTTCATAAAGCTCTGTTTTAGAGTGGCACAAGGACAGTAATCCTGTATTACAGTTCTTAAATATACCATTTGAATGACCATCTTTGGCAATGCCATCTCCCACAGCATGCCCTAAACTCCCTGGGAGAGTTGCAGGGACATTATTGTGCCAGAGAAGCAAGAGGACCAGCAGCTCCTTACTGTCACAGCACTCTCCAATCTACCAAGCTATAACAAGGTCTTTTACCAGCTCATACCAGCACACTCTTCATGCCAGTCCCTCTGTGGCCTTCTCCTCATCTTGCCTCATCCAGGCTGTGTGTTCTCTCTGCTTTTTTTTCTCCCCACTCAGCTGCTCTCTCTCCATTGGCTCTCAACCACTTCACTTAACCAGCCACAGCTGCACCTCATCTAAATCAGCCAAACCGCCGCCCCTGAAGCCAGCCCACAGTTGTATATTATCAATGCTAATTAACCCAGCTTCATTCCTCTACACCTGCTGTGATGGGCTGTGGGGCTAAGGAGGTGCATGCCAGCGGGCTGTCAAGTGTTTCCAACCTCCTCCCAGGTCCAGACATGTGTTATCGTTCACATTCTGAATACAATATGAAAGCACTATATTGAATGCCATTTTTATAACAAATTTATCAACAGGAGTAAGATGTCAGGCTTTAGGGTGTTCTTTTACGAGTACTTTGAAGGAGACAGAGGGTGGCAGAAAGGTAACAGACCACAGAAAGAGCTCCTAGATGCATTCCTGTATATCTAGACAAACCCAGCTTTTCAAAAAATTTCACCTGTGTGACATTTCTTCTGCTTTGCTTTTGGATGGATAATAAATTAATTCTTCATCCTATCCTCTTTGCCACCTGAAGCAGAGACCATAAACCACACAACTAATAAATCTAGGAATCCAAACTGTAGCCCTTGGCTGCCACCTAAAGGTTTCGTATATTCCTTTATAGGGATACCATCAGGCTCCATTTCTGTTTGGAATGGAAAAATGCTTGCCTATTATTGTTACAGGCAGCTTCTACAGTCGCTATGGCTGAAAGAGACTGGGGGCGGGGGGTGGGGTGGGGAGATGTTGGAAGAAAAAGAAACAAAAACAAGGAAAAAAACACAAGCAAGGAAAAACCCCACACTAGTTCAACAAGCACTCCAGAAGTAATTTCTTCTCTCTATGTATACTTTGGATTTAAAAGCCAATCTAAAAATTAGGGGGAGAAAACAGTAGACACTACTTGGTTTTGGTAAAAGAAGAAAGTCAGAACAAAGAAACAATATTTAAAAAAAAAAAAAAAAGCATAAACTACCAAGCAACAGATAGCTCAAGAGCAAAAGGGGATGGTGTGCCCAGCCACCATTTGGGTAACACGACAGGAGTAGCAGGCAGGTTGTATAGGTCTTATGCTCTCAACAGAGGAGAGATTGCTCTCTCTAGGCAGTCTTTAGAAATTCAAGCTACTTGGAAATAGCAGGATCTCAGATGGAAAAGAAACCCTGGCCACTGGCTCCTTTTTGCACCAACAGGCAAAATTTTGCCTCAACTCTCTAGCTACAACTATCTTTAATTTTCATCAATTAACTCAAAATCATTGTTTTTTATTCACAGTGTCTGTATTAGGTGGGCAATACCAACTTCTTACTAAGGTATTTTGTATCTGTTATGAAATTTTCAATTTCAATGAACATGTCAAGACACCTTTTTCTAATGTATCTATGTATCTAGAATTCATAACATTATACAGCGAATGTTGTGTTTTACTTCTTATATAAGTGGATCTCATCAAAACTTTTTGGTAGGCTGTAGAATATAGCGTGGGATCTGAACAAGGAGAAAGAGGGCTCTGAAGTGATGTGGCCACATAGTATACATGCAAAACTACTACAGAATCAACCTATAGCTTGAAATTAAGTTGTAGTCAACTTTTTAGTGTTGGAGTAATACTAATGCACATTCTCTTTATCATCTCTGTGATGAGTTCATCATCCTACAACCTGGAGCACAAACAGTAAACAAAAGAGCAAACTAAGTAGGAGGTATTTCAGGAGAAAAAAAAACCCTACACTATCATAGACTCAAAAAATTTCTGGCCAACAAAGAACTGCATTTTTGCTGCTTTTTGAAGTTTAATCCTGATTTACACACCCAACTCCATTTTGACTCCTCACAGGATCTGATCTGTTTTATTTTCAGTTTACCCTCTCCTCCTACAGGAATGACACCTCTCATGTTCTTATAGGGAAGTGGACTGACCAACTGACAAAGATGCACTAAAAAATAAACCAAGAGTCTACAGAGAACTAGTGGTTTCCACCCACACATGGGAAGAAGCTTAGTGACAGCATCATTTTGGCCCCCATCGTAAAAATGAAAACCCACAAGTAATCAGTAAATTCATAACTGTGCATTTTCGAGCTGTGATCATAGTGTACATGCAGTATTCCCTGAGAGACAGTTAATGGCTAAGAGCAAAAGATCTAGTCATTCTCTTCTGTCCTTCTGAGTGGTCCGTATGTCTATGTCTTCTGGGGCACACACAGTTATATTTGAGTATATGACACTGATCACATCTCTTGAGATCATAACCTTCCACAGCAGTTATTATTATGATGGTTTGTGCAAAAGTAAGGTGCGTATCACTGATATTGTACAGCTTATGGTGCTGGCTGTTTTCTCTTTTACTTCAGTTTTGCACCTGTATTCTTCTGTTGAGCATGGTGAAATTTGTTTAACTTGATGTAATGTAATCCCTACTCGTTTCAGGATCAGCCTGGACGCATCTCCTGCAAATTAACATTTTGTGTTCCATTTTCTTCCAAATCCAAGTCATACAGTTTTGTTAATTGCCAGCAGAAATGCAGACACTTAGAAAACTGATAGAATTGAAATGAGAAAGAATATAGTGATTAACTTTTCTGACCTCCCATGTTATATAGGCTATACAACTTCACCTGGCAATTTCTCCCTTAACCTTAACACTTCTGTTTGATCTATAGACTGTCTCTCATACAACTATTGGGTCTTGAATTACAGACCACCCGTGATCGAAAATGGAGCCAAAGAAGCCTAATCAGAAACATTTTTTCTTTTAACACAGTTAGGCTTACTAAACTATTTTGCAACCTCTACTTCCCCTCAGCTTCCAGCGTTCATTAGCGTGTCATGTCACACAAGGATTATTTGCTGGTACAGTATCACATTAACTAAATTCTAAAGGAACAAATTACTAGTTTGACTGTAATTTAATTATGTAAAATATTTTCCATTTGAGATAAAAGGATAAGATCTGGCAAATCCTAAAGTAGCTGTGTACTCTTACCAAGTATATGCTAACAGCGTGACCTTAATTTGGTCCTCAGTTTATACCGACTCTCTAAATGTTATCAAACAATTGTTACTTCTAGGCTGCCTCAACTCAGGCTAGAAGTATCTGTCCCAAACAAAGTGGTGTCTGTTCTTTAGTAACATATGAATCCCACAGTCCCTCTCATGCCCTATTCAGACGTCAGTAATGGTCAATACCAGATGCTTCAGCAAAGGCAAAGAAATCATCTTTAAAAGACCACATCACTATATGGCTGCAGGGGAAATTTCTCTGCAGCCCCACACAGTGGTTGGTTCTTGTTCTGAAGCATGAAAGCTTATCTTCATTATGAATTTTTATCCCAAATTTACACTTTTTTAAAGGCACATAAAGTTCATGTAAATATCTCATCTACTTTTAAATCATACAAAGTTCTTATCTGGAATCAGTGAATTCCACAAGTTAATTATACATTATTTTAAAAAGAATCTTAGCTTTATTATAGCATAAAGGAAAAACAGTAAAACTAGTAACTACAGCTCTACTACATCCTGGAATTAGACAAGAGCAGATTTATTAATATGAATAAAAAAAAATCAGAAGTAGGGATGAACTTGTGCAAGGTGCTGCCCAAACATACATGCTCCTATGACAAAAGGATAACAATGTAAGGATAAGCAGGATGTGAGAGGTAAGGAGACATATGTACAGACAGATATTTGACACAATTACAAAACTCAGTAAGTAATGGGGTTTTTTTAATTATTTCTAAATGTCTCCATCTGCCTCCATTCTTCCTCCATCTCACCATTAAACATTCTTGATTTTTTTTGTCACGTTAGCAGCGAGAGTGGAGAGGGGGTATGCAGATAAATACCCCATAGAGAACAAGCATCCTGCCTCTAATGGGCACACCACACTCCAAGGCTGAGGACAAGAGCAGATGAAATCCTATCAGAGGCTCAAAACCTGTGATAATTCTGGAAAAACACACCCTCCCCGTCCCTGTTCCCCACCTCTCCCACTTCCTCCTCTGCCACACACACAGAGTTTGTCTGTGGGATTTTTCCACTCATTGGCCACTGCTCAATGCATCAGATTGAGCAGCTTAGCTATGGACAGGAGAAATGATTTGTCTTCATCTATCACCCACTTAAAAACTTCTGTGTTTTAACTGTAGGATACTTTTTGAGAGTGAACTATAGAGCTTATTCTGTACCAAAAATCAACTTTAATTTCTGTTTAACAATACTAGTGCTGTTTCTAAACAACAACTTTCCCTTTCAACCTCTTACACTTAATTTCCTCAATAGTTTCTCAGGAGGAACTTCAATCTTTCAGAAGTCCCAAGAAATATTTCCTAGTATTTCTCCACTATATTCTAACTTTTTCTTTCTACCAGTTCCTTGTAAAACATTACATAGGAAACCTCTGGGAAATACGAGTGAGATAATGGTGACAGGGGCTTACCTGGGAGTTTTCTCTGAAAACTTTCCAAAATGTTGTCAGGCCTGCTGTATTATTATGGAATATTTCATATCCCCCTTTGGTAACCCAGTATCTTAAATCCTGGGGACAGACAAGAGGTGATATCATCACAGAAAGAGGATGAGGGAGAAACTGCAGCACTGCTTGAGTTAGCTGTATCAGCAGCAATCGTGACCTTGAGACTCCATCAGGGAAGTGCAAGAAGCAGGGAGGGGGTAGACAGGGAAAGCATGAGGCCTGTAAAGTATCTGAGGATCCCCCCAAAGTGACTGGGGAAAAAAAATCATGAGAAGAAAGAGTAAAAAAATAATTTTATTGCAGTGAGGAGGCAGGAGTAATAGTCTTCAATGCAAAAAAAAAAAAAAAAAAAAGAGGAAAAAATAAATTTTGAGGAAGAATATAAATGAAATTAAAATGAAAAATGAAAATTTTTAAAAAAAGGAAAAAAGAAAAATTAAAAACCCCGAGGTGTAACACAGTCACTTGATTTGTACCTAAGCTGGCTCTCAGCAGTAAGTGGTGGTTACATACCTTTTTCAAGTATCAGAGAGAAAGGTAGGAGACAGGCAACAAGAACAGAAGTAAAAGGGTGGAGGTAAAAGAAGAAAGTAACACAAGGAGTGCCAGTGTACTGTGGACAGTTTCAGCTTGCAATAATACAAAAAAAAAAAAAACCCAAACCTGACAAAAGTCCATATCTGCTGCTGAACTTCACAGTGGCTGTTGCTGCTCTGAGAAATGAAAATAATATTTGTTTATGTCACAAGCTGTCCTTTGATAGGTGTATTTTCAGAGGAGTTCAGCAGCCTTAGTGTCTGTGGATCTACACCTAAACCTATCAAGAGGAAACCTGGCCTTCACCCATCCTCTGTGGAGCTGGAAACCCATACAGTGAGCATCAAAACTGTAATGACTGTTTTGGGGTAAGATGCAGTCCTTTGTGAATATAAAACTAAGTAAAATTATATGCTCTGCATTCTCTGATAGTCATTGAAGGAAAAGAGGCAAATGGCACAAAGATTAGTAACAGAGGGTCTGGTCTTCGGTCCTTCAGGCAAAAGTCCTACTGAAATAAGGTTAATGAAGTAACCTATCTGGCTACTGCTCTTCTATCCTATTCCTTCCAGAAATCAAGCTGCAGTGTCTGTAAATCTGTGATGTGATATCTGGAAAATATTAATGACAGCATTTAGAAGAACCCCAGGTAAATTTTATACTTTAAACACAGGCCACAGGGGAGCTCTTTCTGAAGTCAGAAAGGCTGTCAAAGCACACCACAAGTTTATTTGTCAAAAGGAAGAAAACACTTCTATCTCAAATACCAGTTCCGTCACATAAAAAAGCATAGTGGAAGTACCGAAAAATATCAAGTGTAACAGTGTTCTTTAAAACTCTGCATGTGGCAACAGCTAAAATGTTCTTCTTTTAGAATACAGCTGTTCAACTGAATATACTGCTGGGGTTTTTTCAGTAAATACTTCCAGAACAAGATTATTCGAGCATTTCAGTAAACAACCCCAGGCTTCAACCACTTGTTACAATACATGGGTTTATGCTTTTGAGCATCTTTGTTGGATTATATAGATAATTTCTTATGCTTGCTTGTCTCTAGAAAAGTCATCCTACCCTTTCCGAAACAGAGGAGAAGGACACCTTCACTGAGGCCCCCCCTCAACGCTAATTTACAGATCAGCTGTCTGTACTACAGATGTCCCTGGAAATCAGTGTCTGTATAGATCTTAAACCATTGGTTTTCACCTACTAAACCCTAAACAGTCTGATACCTTCTCACCTGAGAAGCTACTACTGTCTCTGTCTCAACTGCATGCTGACCATTTTGGTTGAGAATCCATCTGCATTGCATTTTTTTTTTCTTGCAATGGTGTGAAATATCTCAGGTCTATTGTCTTACAACACACACTTCTGGGAAGCACTGAAGCACACACGATCAAGATATGGAATTTCTGGAGGACTACATACTCTATTTTTTAATATGCAAATTTTAGAATTCAATTGGTTATATAAGAAAATAAGGGAATTGTACCGCTGGGGTTTTGCAAGTAATTCTCTACAGAAGAGCAGAAGGGAGGAAATATTGCTGGCACTTAGACCAGGAAAAAAATCATCTGATAGTCAAACCCACACAAAGAAATGTTGAATAAGAACAACAGTTAGACACAATATACACAAGTCACCAGGCTGAACGTATGAAAAATAGAAATTGTTATTCCTCCTGTCTCTGTATAACATTGACCAAACTGTAAAGTGTTGAGAAGGTAAATGCAAAAAGGTAACACTTCAGATGTTGCCAGATTGCTTCATACAGGCCTACTGAAGCCACTGGAGTTGCAAACCCAAGTAAGATTTGTAAGCCCACATGAAACACCAATGTGAAATCAATGGAAGCCTTAATGAAAAAACTATTTAGAGTATTGGTCATTTTGGATTATTGTTTTTCTTTAAAATGCACAATTCTCTCCTTGTGCCATGTGCATCAGGAAATTCAGTAACATGGACTGGTAACTAAGGTAGGTATTAATGAAAAAAATAATGGAAAATACTACTTGGGGGAGTAAATATTGTTTTGAAAGCTGACATTACAGTTTTACAGTGAGAACTGAGCCTAGAAATGAGAAACAATGTGCATAGTTTTAATGTCTTGTATTTAAATGCATCAAAACTTTGTCAAAATTATATAATTATATTTTATCAAAACTTTTGTATACTGCATTGGGCAGCTGGAATTTTATGTAGCATTTTACTGGATATAAAAACCAGCATAGGTGGATCATTCATAGTCCACACTGCTCAGGGAGAGGCCCATAACACCTTGACAATCTGTTTCTTGGGAACAGCTATTGACTTTGAATTGTTCCATCACTTGAAATTGATGGGTTATGAAAGATTTGCAAAATACACTGACTTTTTTTATATGAAACAGATGCAATTTAGATGCAAGTTTTGTGTAAAAAAAAGAACCCAACCTATAGCAAATGCAATTGTATCTGACAGGCAAGCGTGTGATCCTTTGATTTAGTTATACAGCAAAGAAATACAATTTGCATGTCAGTAGGATCAAGTGAAGCGACCAAATCCACAACTACTGTACTCCAGCAAGATTTTAACTTACTAAAATGGGGAAGTAGGAGGAAAGTGCAATTAATCTAAGTATACGAAAATGCTTTCTATGGGGATTTTAATCATGTCTAGGATGCCATGATAATGTAAGAAATCACGTGACAGGCTAATGAACACATAATGCATTTTTGATTTCAAAAAAGTTTTGATATTAGCGGTTGTGAAACACCATCAATCTTCCCTTTGCAATCTCGGTTTGGACTCTCCCCCTTGAAATGGCACATCAAAGATAGTTGGAAATATTCAACCAAAAAAGGAACATGTTTTTTGTAAGAAATGCTTTGGGTTTTTTGACTCTAGTGAACACTCATTGTAGATGCAACATTTTTAAAACTGTTTCCTGAAAAGAAAGGCTATTCACCAGCACTGTAATAGAAAATTATATTTTGTTTTCAATAAAGCAAATGTAAATACTGGAAAGAAACCACAGTTATAACACTTCAAGAAATTTTGTATACATACAATATAAGAACAGAGAATTACACACTTTACACCATAAAAATTCATTAAAAAACCTAGAGTGGAAAAAGCCCCACAAGGCCCAACCAGCCCTCTGCTCAACACATGTCCAATTAGATCAGGCTGCTCAGGAACTTGTTCAGCTGTGTGTCAAGTATCTCCAAGTATGGGGATCCACAGCCACATTACTTCAGACATTCATGGCCCTGTGGATAGGACAATGGACTGAGACTTAAATCCAGTTCCACTGGTCTTAAACTCCTTGCTACATGTCTTTTATGCAACCCTAGAGATTCAGTTTTTCCACTTGCAAAACCAGAATTATTCAAATCTCCCGTGTAATGTTCTCTGAGATGCAGCTTACATCATTGCATTATAAACACTGTCTATACAACAATATATTCAAAGATGCTATTGCTGCAAAGTAAATATTTTTAAGTCTTTGTATTTCACTATGGGAGAAACAAAGCTAAAGAAACAGGGAGAAGCTGCATTTTACATAAATCAGTAGAATGCTCTGAATATTTACAGTGACCTCAACCCATAGAGGCCTCAGCTATTGGCACCTTCAGCTCTTGGCTTTGTTACTGCTGATACTGGTGGCTTTTACTATTCAGGGTGCACAGCTGTCACCCAGTACTGGCATCCTTTACATTATGTTCTCAGTGTTTAAACTAATGACTAAAGTGTTGTTCTGGTTACTTATTCTCAGATTTTTTATGAAAACTATCCATTTTTTTTTCTTCCACGTTAGACAGCAGGTATTGTCTTTCTGCCCAGAATGCCAAATCCCTAGATGTCATCCTCATCAGGAGTAGTGCCTGTAAGGACTCTGTTTCCTATTTGCATGGTAAACAGCCTATGCTTAGAAATTCACAAGATACTTCATGCTGTTGAAGACAGAGCCATTTTCTGTACAATGCTTATGATAATTTAAGGCCTGATAAAAGAGATTCATACAGAACATATCCATATGGAGTATTAGCTGTATTCTTCCTCCCATCAGCATTACTGAAGACTATGCAGGTAAAAATCTCAAAGCAGAGAGACCTCAGTTTCAGTGACTTTTGCTTCTGCTGGGACTTTGCTTAAAGATATTTCCCCAAATTTCTTTATGTCTCATCCTGGAGCCTTTTTTCCAGATACATTTGAATCACTATGAATTTGCAACATTGTGACCCAGGAGTTCGACATAGTGTCAAACAGGAATAAATTGAGTTTAGTTCATCTGCCACAAGTGCGTTCATTTCAGAAAATTGCACCCAACCGAGCTGTCATGGGACCGGTAGCTCACCACTTACACAGTTTGAAATTGTGACCTCTGAAATAAGAGCTTTTAGGTCAAGAATGCCACAATATTTGAAGTCACATAGATGCTACCCTATCCTGTTACCATCACTGCACATGGCTTTCTCACATCCTATATCCCTATTTGGGCCGTGGTCGCTTGAGGAATGACACTCAAATGTCTAAAAAGGGGGGATTTTACAAAGATGAAGCAGATACATGATACAACACTTAAAAACTCCCAAGAGTGGGAGTGTAGGACTGCTCCATTGCCATCTCTTCCTCAGCAGCCTTGAACAAACCCAGTGTGCATTTGGTTTCTGACCTCTGACATGCAGATGATAAACCACCCTTATCTCAGCCCCGCAAGGTCAGCACAGGATCTGAAAATGCTTCAGCAGCCTTTTATTCACAAAGCCTGTGAAGCAGCAGTGTACTTCCACTGGTTGCATTTGCATGATTTACGAACGTTGTACCCTGCACGGGCAAACCTGGACGCCGCACTGAGACACTATTTTGGGATCCTGCGCACTGACAGCTGTTGGGTAGCAACAAAACGAAGCGATGACACGGAGACGGTTATCGCGGGCTCGGCGCTCGGTCCGGAGGCCCCGCGGCCGGCACACCTGCCCCGCGGCGGGGCCCAGCGCCCAGCCAGGCCCGGCCCGGCCCGCCCGCCGCCGCCCGGCAGGCCCAGGTGCCCGGTGCGCGAGGGGTGCGGGGAAGCGGAGCAGGGCCGGGCGGTGCGGGCGGGCTGGAGAACGCACCTAGGCCCGGCGGGGCTTTCCTGGCCCGCACGGCGAGGTACTTTCCGCCCGGCCCAGGGCACGGTTAACCTTTGCGTTACTCCCACTTCGCCCGGAGGGGTGGAAACTCCGAGCAGAATCTATTCGGGGAGAGCGACAGGAGCGATTAAAGGCGGGGAGGTGTTTTTAGGTAACACGAAGAACTCGGAGGCGGCGGGGGCTGAAGGGGAGCGCTGCGGCCAGGCGCCGTGCCGGCCCGGGGAGGGGGCGCCCGGCGGTGTTCCTGAGGTCGGGGGCAGCGACGGGGGGCGCGAGGGTGGCAGGAGCGAGCGCTGGCGGCGGCCGGCTTCCCACGGCGGGGGGGCAGCACCCGCCGGCACAGCCGAGGGCTGCTGACAGGGTCGCCGTCCGCCGCACGGGGCCGAGAGGCGGCTGGCGGACGCCGCAGCACCGCGTCCGAGGCCTTCGCCCGCCTCCCCGCGGCGAACCACGGCCGCCGCGGAACAAAGAGGCGCGGGCGGGCGCAGTGACTTCACCGCCGGGCTCGGCCCCGCCTCCGCCCGCCCCCGCCGCGGAACCTGCCCCGCTGCCGTCTCCTAGCAACGGGGGGGGGACCCGCGGGCCCGGCGCGCACCGGCCGCGGCGGGGCCCGGCGGCTCCGCGGGCGGCCTGGGCGGCAGCGGCGGCGCATCGCCGCCGGCCGCGCTCCCGTGTCCCCCTCCCAGCGCCCCGGCCCCGCGGCGCGGAGAAGCGGCCCCGGCAGCGGCTCGGGACGGCGGCGGGCAGCGCCCACCTGGCGGCGCGGCGCCCCGGCGGGGCTGCGCGGCGGGGACGGACGGGGGAGGCGGGGACAGCCGCCGGGCGGTTGTTTCCCCGAGCGAGGTGCGGGGCCTCCGCCGCTCCCCGCGCGGTGCCGAGTGCCTCCCCGCGGCTGGGCCGGGCGGGCGGCCGGGCGCCCCTTGCGCGCCGTGCTGGAGGCGGATGGAGGGAGCCGCTCTCCGCGTTCGGCCGCGGCCCCGCCGCCGCCGGGGGGGCCGCCCTTGGCGGGGCGCGGGGGCGCGGCGGGCGCTGCCCCTGAGATGCGGCGGCCCGCGCCCGCCCCGCCGCCGCCGCGCGCCCTACCTGTGCCGGGCCCGCCGCCGCCCCTCCCCCGGCCCCGCCGCCGCCCCCGCGGGGGCCGGGACTGAGCGCGCCGCGGCGCCGAGACACGGCCGCGAGGAGAGGGCGACGGAGCGGGAGCGGTGCCGGCCGCGGCGCATGATGTGGGTGCCGCTGCTGGCGTGCCTCGCCGCGGGGATCGTCTCCGTGCCCAGGTGCCAGCGCGGTCCCGGAGCCCTCCTGGGGGCGGCCCGGCTGCTGGCGGCCGTGCCGGGACTCTGCCAGCGCCGTAAGTTGCCGAGCCCCTCGGGCTGCTCGCCGTGCCCGTGGCCGGCTGGGGTTGTGGTTGGGCTCGGCTTTCGCGCGGGGTCCGTGCGTGGGCGGAGGGCACGGCCGGCCGAGGCGGCTGCCCCCGGGGCACACGGGGTCGCTGCGGGCACCCGCCGCCGCGGCCGGCCGGGCGGAGCTGCCGGGCGGAGGGTACCTGCGGGCAGAGCCGGGCTGGGGCGCCGCTAGTGCCCGGGACTTGGCTGTCCATCCCGGGAGCGCCCAGCCTCGGCGGAGCCGTGGCAGCTCCCCGGGAGCGTGGGGAGCCACGGGGAGGGTCGCACTCCAGGGTGCTGCGGGTCCTGAGGTGCCCGGTCACCCTCTGCACGCGCCCGAGAAGCAGCAGACAGACGCCCCCCGGCGGGTCACGGGCTGCGGATGGGCAGTTCTCAGGGATGAAAACACTCGGGTTTACATCATTGCTACGGCATTTAGCGGCAGGGTTTACAGTGGTTAAAAGGGTTACGGGAAGGATCTGCTCTTTACCTTGGTTTACGTGCGTGCTGACAGTTCCCCGGGAGCTCTGGCACTGGTGCTGGCAAAGGCTCCGGTCAATGTGGGTACCCCCCCAAACTGTGGAAGGGCTTCTCAAAGCACCGGGCAGCTGTTTTGATGCCTGCAGGCTGAGAGGAGTTCCTGCGAACGTACCTTAGATCGTACAGCAGCTGATCAGACGCGGCTCTCAGGTTCGTCAAGTATTTCACGAAGGATCCTGCTTAACTGGTGGTGGTCAGAAAAGCAGATCAAGTTCTCAGTCACCTTTCCTCATTTTTCTTTTTCCCCTTGTGGAATAATGGCATATTCCAAGTTTAAGCCTGGAGTTAATTTAAAATGTTAACATGTAACCTCTAAAAATAAGATTTACAATGGGAACAATGTATTAGTCTTAAGTTCTTTATTGCATATGTGACAAATTCATGCCTAATTCAGTGGGCTTTGCCCAGTGCTATTATAAACAATGGAATAATTTGTTAACTTTCGTAGGATAATTTATTTTGCTTTTTTGGCTTCATCTTTTGAATTCAAAACCAAACTAAATGTCAATAGGAAAAATAAAATATAATATTATTACATTTTTATGAAACATGACTTGTATTTAGTATCCCGGATTCTTTTCTATGCAGTGTAATTGAGTTGAAAGGCTAATTGAAACTTTATGGAGAGGATGTTTTTGGTGCCTGAGTGCAGTGTTGTGCTGGCTCACGAATGTAGCTCCTGGGTACACAGTAGTGCAAATGATGCATCAGGACAGAATGCCTGCAGGGGAAGATTGTGCATAGGGCTTTTGCGCCAAAGGATGCTTGGTCTCTTTGTTCTGCTTGACAGTGAAAATATACATGGGTGATACGTCATGGGTTACGTGTTTATTGTGACAACAGCTCCCAGACTGGGCAGACCATAATTCTGATAGACCTTGTTTTTTCCTTTTCATTTGAAACCTCTGCTAATTCACGAAAGCTGAAAGTCATACTTAATTCTTTCCTTCACACATAGCCACTGTACAGGCTAGACCCACAGCTGAAGCAAGAAGAGAGGTTTATTTTGTTTTTCTGTGAATGAACACATGAAAATTTTCATTCTTACTGTTGTGTGCTTTTTACTTTTGGTTGTGATAGCTCAGTCAACCACTGCAACATCACCTGGATTCTTTGAACTTATGCAGACTGCTCTGAGAGACTGCGCAGCAGCCCCATGTACAGCTAAATAGCACAGCTTTGTTGAAGCAGCAACTCCTCTTTGCTTCTGCGTTGACAGTGCTGGGCATGGAGAAGAGCATCATGCTGTTCCCGTGCCATTAGCAACTTCAATTTATTTATGTGCAGAGTTGGCAGAATCTGCGTATCTGTTGCATTGAATCTCCAGTTCTAAAAGAGACTGGAATGAATATGAAATGTACATGGAACTCAAATTTATTCATTCTTGTTGGAGCATTTGTGGCTCTGCTAATAGAAATGTGGACGGTTTGATGCTACCTGAAGTATTTGTTCTGCAGACTGCAATTTCAGATGTGAATTACTGCTTGGGGATAAATAAAGGTAGAATTTGGTCTCAGGTTTGGAGTTACGAGGAGCACAAAAGGAAATCTCACAATGCTGTGGAGCTGCAAGCCCCGAGTTACAGGTTCTGTAAGCTCAGATAAAAAGGTTAGTGTTGCCGCCTTCTACAAAGGGTCCCTTGTTCAGTAAGTCTCACCAAAGGGAATTTGCAGTTTACTAAGCCAACAAAAACAAATACCTGACATAAGAATGGAGCTAGTTCCATAGTGATTTCTACAGATCCCAAATTTATATTTGAACACTAAAATCTGACAGATTCCTAAAGATGTAAACCAGTGAACTGAATAAAAGCTGAATTCTACAGCGAGAGCACATGTATGCATTGTGTTAACCAGTTGTGTAAGTGCGCGCTTCAGTGGAGACAGTCAGTTCCTTTGCTTTATTCAGAAACTAAACTGTTGAAACTCTATAGTTTTTATCTGCTGTATAAGCACATGGAACATGTAGGGCTTAAATACTGAGGAATGACAGTTAACAGAGGACATTGGTTCAGATCTCAGCAGTGTCCTAAAACCAGGTTTTACATATATTAAAATCTGAAAACTAAGGTATTTCGTGCTTTCAGAAATACTAGGCGGTCATTCCTGTATGAAGCTCAAGTAAACATTTTACTTGTAATATGCACACAGGGATGGGATGTCATGGAAATCTTTATCCCTAATTTAAGAGCTGAACACAGTCACATAAAAATTCTGTGACGTAGTCATGGTTGACAAATCTCTTCACCCTTTAAAAGTTGATATTTTCAGTCATCTTTAGAGTGTCATTTGGAAAGACCAGTTAGGGGTTTTGGGAAAACAGAGGAACTGTGATCACGGCAGGGACAACGGTTAATTGATTTATCCCAACAGCATGATTTCTGATGCCAAACAGATTCATTAACAATCCCTCATCTGGATATTTGGTGTTTTGCCAGTGGTCATGTCAGATTTTCATGTGTGTTCCCTCTAGTTCAAAAATTTCATAAATCATTACTCTGTTAGTTCTCAAAGGAATAGGAAAAGCCATTTAAACCACCCATGGAAGAATTGTTTTTGAAGAGGGGTGGTCAGGAAATGTACCTGCACACACAAAAAAGTGAAATAAATGATACATCATGGTAGCTTTAACTGGTGTTTGATTTCTCTTCTGTGATGGCCCATTTCCTTTTGGGACTCAATGGAAGAAGCTGTGGTGTATGGGATAGTCAGCACTGAGAGGGTTCTACTTTGCCTAAAGGCTTAAAACCATCCAAGAAGAGAAAACCCTGTTTTAATTTCCTGAGTCTGTGTGGGTGATCTGCACCCTAGGGTTATTGGACCACCTTCAGGAAAGCCAACCTGGGTGTTTGAGAGGGCTGTAGGTGCAGTTCTGAGGAACAGCGAGGGTGAGGTTTGCTTCTCTGCACATTGCCCGAGGAGCATATGATGCCATGGTATGCATAAATTTGCTTTGCAGATTGTACACTTCTCATAATATGTTGCAATTTCATGTTTCTTTAGGGGGTTTATGTGGTAGGGTTTTTTTTATTTTATGGGTTTTGTGAGTTGAATGATACTGGTGGTTGCATGTATAGTATATACAATGCTTACATACTACAGATGTCTGAGATGGGGTGAGACTGGGAAAAGAGAGGAGATGGGCACTTTACCACCATAGAAGAGCAATAACCTTGCTCTTGGTGCTCTGCAAAGGTTGTCTCTATGTCATTTAGGACATGCTGTTGCTGCAGAAAGTTGTGAAGGCAGACTGAAGATTGCATGCAGCAAGAATATTCTGTATAGCAGTTTGAAGAGGCAGCAGCTTCTTTTCTGGCCCTTAAACTTTAAAGGTCTGGAACTGTAACAAATGAGTAAGCAGGCATTATACCCCATTATTCAAGAGGCCTGAATGAATAAATTTGATTTTCCACAAAAATACAATCTAAGTTTAATTTACCTCCCCATAGCATCAGAAAGATGTCAGAATGTGAGCTTTGTGGAAGCTTAAGAAAATCTTCATCAAGTGAGCCCTCATCTGGTTGTATGTTCAACAAGACACATTAAAACGTCAGATTATAATCTACTTTAGCCTTCACAAAGTGCATAAATGCTGGTAATATTTTTCAAGTCCCTAGGAATGTCATAATGACATGTCCATGTTAATTGTGTCTTGAATCCGGGACAATTTAGTATTAGATTATAATACTAGATACAAATTAGTGTTAGCTACTAATCAACGGTAGGAAGTATGAGAAGAGAAACGTAAGATACTACATGTAAAATTTGTGTAAGTTGACTTGGGTGCTGATATTTATCAAGACTTTTTCACAAAGATTAATCATTATTTTGGGGAGTAAGTCTTTAGTTAGAAGCTAGGGATCTCACTTTAGAACAGGCCTGTCATAAGAAACATTAGCCTTGTTGTACAAATGAAATTACATACATACAGGATTTATTATATTTGTGACCAATATACATCTTAAAACCTGCATATAGCAAACCCGTACTTTTTTAGTATCAACATAGGTGTATCTTAGGTTGTGGTTGGGATTTAATGGGTTCTGTCAGGGTAAGGAGGACAATGGAAGCGGAATGGCTTTGTGTCCTGAGCTTTAAAGTTTGCTTGATGTTCTTCCATTAATGACACTAAAATTATATGTCATACTTTCAGGACTCATATATAGACTGTCCTGTGCTTTTACTGTAACTGTAGTGCAGGCATTTTGGTATAAAACTGGCTTCTCAAGTTGAATGTACTGGAAAAAAAAATATCTAGAAAATAATATCAATTCCTTTGTGTTAATAAACTTGTTTGGGTTTTTTTAAATCAAATTCTTAAGGCCTTGTTGTTTCATTTTCTACTTATGTCCTCCCTTCTAGCAAAATATATCTTCAAAGCTCCTGTATGTGTACATCACTAATCGCTGACTTCCGTCTAACCAGTGGAAAGATGTAATACTTCCTTCTGATCTGCTTAAATAGGCATAATTTATGATGGACAAAGTAGGATATGGTCTGTTATTCTTTTCTAAGCACTTGAACTTTATTAAAAGATTAGGGTTTTTTTTTTGGTGGTTTACATAAATGGACTTGGGCTATTTAGTTTAGCTTTTGGGAAGGAGGTAGGGCTCTAATGAATTAGTTCACTGTCCACCGTAATGGAACCTTTCTTCAAGAAGAAAAGTAAGCTTCTTGCCAGTCATTCAAGATTCTCCCTTGTTCTGGTGGCAGAACAAGAATAACTCCTTGAGCAAAATGTTTCAGGACGATCAAATTTACAGCGTTAGAAAGTTGCCAAAAAAGCAACTTCTAGTTGAGACTATATATTTGCCTAAATGGAAAAATTTGCAAAGCTCATAATTGACTTTTTTCTTCATATGTTTCTATGGTTCCCATGACTTCATTGTCATATGTCTGCGGTGACTTTTTCCTATTACCTGTGGTGACAGTAATGCATCTAAAGTATTTATATTATCAAAAGATACTAAGAGATTTGAACTACAGTTACTGGAGCAGGAAAATTATGCAGCTTCTGACAGGTGGAATGATTTTTCTTGGGTGCTCATTTTTATTGTTCTTCAGGCCCCTTCTCTGCCTGTTGACTTGGAATTTGTTAGAAGCAGTATTTCATTGGGTTCAAATCTTGAAAAATTGAGTATTTTTGGTATTGTGCTGTTGTAGCTTTGTTATGAATATAGTCACATGATATATGGTGGCATCACAAAAGTAGTCCAAGTCTGATTAAATCAGTAACAGCCCTTTCCAAATTAAATTCTATTCCTTCTCGGTGTTCAAGGGCACTCGGTTAAGTGAATTCCAGTTGTTCTACTGTACTTAAGAGTACAATTTATTTCCATGTCATCTCTGCAGGGTGACAGGAGTTAGTACTGTGCTGGGGGTAACTTGCTTCTCTCAGATGGGAACTTCTTGCTGGAAAGCTGAACCGAGAGCCCATCTTCTTGTACAGACAGAGCTCCCAGGAGATAAGAAAACTTGAGAAAACTTACACTCTGGCACAAGCGATGCAAAATTACCTAAATAAAACTAATGACATCAGCAAGCATGCTCTTCTAATCTAAGCAAAACTGTTGGATCGCATTTTGCTGTTGTGGCATTACTTCAGAATATTAAATAAACTGCTACCTGTTTAAAATCTTGAATTTGCATGTTTGAAGGCTGTCCCTTACAGAGCATTTAAAGTGCACCTGCAGACCATACACATATGTGAATATTTACTTGCAGAAGCTTGCATTGAAACAGTATGTGTGCACCAGTAATTACAGTTACTATGTGAGTCTGCATATTTTATATCCTGTAGTCATGTTTTGTATAATCTTCACTCCAAATTTTACAAAACTAACAGGCTTATATAAACCTAAAATGGGGGTTGGCCAGTGTCTGTTCCTAGGTAGGTATCGTAAGAGTTTCATTTTTTTGTTTTGCTTGTGAACAATGCATGTATCTCATATTTGAGAAATTAATTTCTCAGTAGTCTATTAGAAGATTTTTGTGTTCATCTGTTTTTTCTGTATATATTCAGAAAAGCACTGTAGTTTAACTCACCTTTGAAGGACTTTTAATTCAGCTGTTAATCATCAAATGGGTTCTTAGGCTTTTGTGGTGTTTTATCACACAGGTAGTTAAGATGTGACATATAATGTTTCTGCATTCAAAGAGTATAAAAGTAACAAAAATAATTTAGAAGAAATCCCAGAAAGTTTTTACCACAGTCCATTTTTCTCAGGGCCAATAACCATGTTTGGAGGTTGAAAAACCTACTGAAAAGCGAATTACTGAAATAAAAAATAATAAACACCAAACACTTTGTATTCCAGAAGGCAATAGCATTTTTTAAATAGCCCTGTTGAATAAATGTTCCTCCCAAACTTGTGCACTACCTACTACTTAGAAGTCCTTAAGGAGTAGTGGTTATCATCTCTGATACCAGTCTTAGCTTTTATTTAATATTCCTGAGGTTTTCTCATTGTGAGTGTAAACGATGTATTATGTCTTCAATGTTTTGTTTTAACCCTGACATGTCTTCCTAATACACAGATGTGCACAGGTTTTGGTTTGGGGCTTTTGGTTTGTTTCATAAAAAAACTTGTGTAGAAGCACAATTTCGTTATCATTTTGTGTTCAGAATTGAGGGACTGCTTCCATTAGGTTTTCAGGTTTGACAATTACAGTCTGAAATGCAAGTAAGTTTGTTCCAGCTCACCACGTATGCAGATAAAAGTAAGTGTAGCGAGCTGTTTGCATTGCTGTGGGCTAAGAACCTGTGGATGAGATGGTCTATGGTGACACTTCTTGGGAAGAAATAGCTCTGAGCTGTTGCTGATCCTCTGCACTGCTTCTGGGTTTGTGCAGGAGGAGGTGTACCGGTAAGCTCTTACGGGGCAGAGAGCAACAATTTGGAGAGTACTAGATCTGCAATAGAAAGGTAGATTAGGGAGGCGACTGGGGGCTGAGGGCCTGGTTTGAGGAGGTGAGGTATAGAAGATGGTGGGAGATACAGCTTGGGCTTGTCTTTTATTCAAGGTTGAACTTAAACAGGCAAAAGAGTTGTGTCTACCTTTATGTTCATCATGACCTCGTATTTAGGTAAAGACTTTATAGCAGACACAGGAATATACTGGCTACTCTACGTTGTTGATGTGCTACCTGCTAGCACTGCTTACCAATACACCAGAAATTAAATTCTCAATGAAATACTGCAGTGGCCATTCCAGGCTTTGCTCAAGCAGCAGGACTGTATCCAAGCTGGCCAACTCCAAGGGAGATTCTAGCAGCTGAAAATGACTCAAGTATAATGATTCCTATGCCTGCATTCCATCCCAGGAAACAAGGGAATTAACACAGCTCTGCACATCCTGAAGTTCCCTCTAAATCAAGGGATTTAATAAAAAAAAGATTTAAGCTCTCTAGTTCCATGTGCTTTGCATTTTTATTGGTGGAAAGCTGTGCAAACAAGACCATCAAACCTGTGCCATAAAAGCTAATGGCTGTGGGAAATGAGTCTCTCCTAATGATGAAATCAGAGTAAATTGTCCTGTATGTTTTTATTTGCAAGAGACAGAACAGGTTGGTTTCAGAAGCCGAATAGTCTTTGACTCATTGTTTGCAGCCATGGATTGCATCAACAAAATTTAACCATCTCCTGTAAAAGCAGGAAGTTTCTTAGAAAGGAAAGGCTAAAATAAAGTTGGCCAAGAAACATAAATTGTGTTGTGAAAAAAATCAAGGTTACAATGCTTGTTTTCATTCTGTATTGCGGCTTGGGAACAAAGTCAGTCAGGAGTAGTCAATAGCTCTGTCTCGCCCAGTCAAGGTCATGTTTGGTGCTGTGGTTTGAATGTTGTGTTTGTGAGTCCTAACTACTGTACCAGTAGCTTACCTTTTCCAAAATGCTGCTATATGCATCTTTCTGACAAAATAAAGAAATCCTCTAAATTGATGTATATGCATGAAAAACTTGAGGTTATATGCATCTGCCTGAAGCTTCTCTTCGCCAGGTTTCCCCCTTGAATGATGTCCAACATTCATACAAGTGATGGAACTTCTCAGAAAGATGAGGCTAAGAAAGACACACAGAAGCTCTGAGAGGTGTCAGGATGACCTCCTCGAAGCCTAAAGTCTATATTATTACCTGATTATGGAAGTGTCCATACACTGCTTGGGAACGCCATCTCCTCATGCCGTTACACAGCAGGCTTCTGATACACTTGCTGTCCTCCAGCGTAAGCTACGACTGACCTTTTCAGCCAGAGCTTTCCTAATGCTGTGTTGACAGAGGTCTCCCCCTTTTCCTCCTCCCCCTTTGCCTTTGCCTTGTTCAGCTGATATCCAGCATCAGTTCTCTCCAGTGGCGTCACTCAGCTTGCACAATGTGCAAGCTTGGTTATTTTGCTGCATAGTTTGCAAAGGCACAAAGTCTCATACAATGAGTCAGACTGCGGCATAACTTTGCATTTTGATGGCTTTTTAAATCATTTGTGTAGCTCTCAGTAATGCCTCTCATATTCATAGGGTACTGTGTGTGGTAATGTGGATTAATTGGGGAACCTCAAAACTATCAGGGGGGCATTGGCAGAGTTAGGAATTGGAGCCCGTACCAGTCATCAGGACTTGTTTACTAGTGATGCTTTTCATTGCATTATCCAGATGTGCACATATACCTCTTATTTATGTCTCATTTATATCTCTTACTTTCTTTGTAACCACATTATGGTTTATCTCTTGCAATATACTCCATTTTTCTTGATTTCTTATTATTTTTCTTGAATGCCTAGTAGAAAAAAGGTGGTCTAGGGTGTTCTTTGGTTTGGGGTTGGCTTTTTATTTGCTTGTTTGTTTTAATGGAAAGGTGGTTTTTACTCACTGGCCATGTATACAGAAGTGTTTTTGCCTTTACTCACTTGCTACGTTTACAGAAGTACTTTTCCAGGGCTCAGGATTTAACAGTGCCAGTCATGTTTTGTACCTTTCTTTTACACATCTTTTTCTCAGCAAGCACATGTCTCTTACATGCCAAGTTTTGGTTTACTGCTGCTTCTCTTGCTGGTAAACAATATTTTCAAATCAGCTTTTCAGACAGCTTAGCTTCTGTCTGAATAGTGAAACTGAAGTGGACCACCATTACTAGAGAAGTGAAACCAATTAACAAGTCCAGTATGTAATAGAAAAAAAGGAAGAGGGAATAAAAGTTGTCTAGTATTTTTGCTCAAGTAATCCTAGACATTTATTATAAAGCATAATAGGTGTACAGTATTAAAGTTGAAATCTCCTTTTCTGGGCAAGGGTGAATACCTCTTAAAGCTGATTTTGAGGCATACCTTGTAACCCTCTTGGAAAAACTGGTGGTGACAAAGTGTGTTTTTAATGCATGGCATGCACACAAGGTGGAGAGAATTATTGCTTGTTTGGGAAAAAGGGGGAAAAAACCCTAATTCCAGGATTAGGTTTTAGGATTGGCAGTTAAAGCAGAGGCACTCATTTTTTCCTTGTAATCTGAGCAACTAAGTGTCAGACACAATTATCACGGAAAAAAATTCCCCCTCTGTAGCATTTTTACAGTCCTTTTCGTTGTATCTGCACATTCAGCCAAAGTGAACTGGAAAGCTGTGTGTTAGCTGGGACAGGTACTGGCTGTCACCTCTGCAGGAGTCATGCTGATTAGTTCCCGAAGACAGAAAGGTGAAGGGAACTGCAGTATACTGCATAAAAGCTGCAGCTTCCCTCATAAGTGATGCTGCACACGAGTTATTGAAGGCCACATGATCTGGGGAGAGGGACAGCCTGGCTGATTGCTGCCCTAGAACAAGATTGGATGCAGAATATAAGGGAAAAGCTCTGCAGAAGCTAGATAATTTCACATCTTCTTGCCTCAGCTAGTGTTCAGTTAGTCTGAAGACTATGGGGTATAAGATGCTAGTTATGTTTTGGCTTTCTCTTTTAAGAAGGCAAGTGGTACACACTCCAAAACCAGCACAAACATGTAGCAACTGTGAAGTTGATATAAATCCGAATTCCTGGCTGTACTTCAGCAAAGTGCTGTCTGCTTGAAAACCTGTTTAACATCCCCTCTCAAACGCCAGTGTGTGTTATTGTTATTCCATCTCTGAGATAAATACCCTGATCACGATAAAAGTTATTTTCATAATAGGGAGGCAGGATATGATTATGATACATACGATATTTGTCTTGTCTTGCTGAGAGTTTAGGCTTGCCACACCTGTGATAGCTGTAAATAGCTGCAGTCGTTGGAGCACAGTTGTATTTTCTGGAGGAGGCTGGAAAAGTGCAGTTTAACCTGCTGCACTCACTTTTTATTACATGCGTGTGCCTGCGCAGTTCCCAGTACAAAATCTGGCCCTTGTTGAAAATACCTTTTGGCATACATGAGCTATAACTAAGCCAGTAGAAACTTGCCCTTAGGTTTGGCTGAACAGTAACTCAGTCTTGTCTGGACTCTGTTTTTGGTGAAGTGGCAGGAAAAATGTCAGTTCTTTTTTAAGCCAGCTCATAAAAAAAATGTTTCTTGCGCTAGGATATGATTTTTAAAAGAAACTTAGAAGTTTATACTAAATCAGTTTCAGTTTTAGAGTAGACTTGCAACTAAATAATAAACATGAATGAAAGCATGTCCATAAATGTTACTGATATAAGGGACTGTGTACTTGGGAACTACAGTAGTGATGTAGCCAGAGTGTGTCTCGGGCATTAATAAACGTTTTTCAAGTTTCTCTTTATTCCAAAAAAATCAACTTTTTGAGCCAATGGTACCAAGCTCGTCAATTGCCAATCCGTGACTTCATGTTGCGAAAATGGAGCTCTTGAGGCTGGAGAGTTATCAGCAGAGATTTGCATCCAGCAATACTGTGTATCTCATTTGTTAAAGCATTTCTTCTGCCATGATCACATTGAAAATCCAAACTGCATTTTAAGATTCTGCTCTAGCGGTTGAGAAAGACACACACACGCACGCGCGCACGCCCCCCCCCCCCCCCCCACACACACACACACACTATTTTACCAGACAGTCTGTATTAATAAACTGAAATCAAACTTCAATAAATTCAATAAACCAACCGTACAGGAAAAAAAAAAATTGGACAGTTATTCTTCAGTCAGTTTTCCAATGCATCTGGAAATATGGTACAGTTTTTACAGCCATAGGCACATACTATTTTTTTTTGTTTTTTTAGCAAGTGCACGTTACAGTAAGACATTAATGTTTTGTTACATGGTCGATGGCATTTAATTTTGGGAAAAGTGTATTATGCAGATAGGATTATACATTTTAAGAAAGGAGTCCCAGACATTACTGCAGGAAATTAATTAGGCCAACCTCATTATTTGGTTTACTTTGGTTTACTGATTACGATGAACAGGAATTAATTTGACTTATTCCTTATCTGTGTAGTTAGAAACACAAGTCTCTCATTTTTTTCCTGTCAACTATTTATTCTTATCACAACAGCTCTGTCTCTTATGGTGGATGGTAACTTGACCAGTAACTTGAAAGTCCATGTCATCTCCTCCCTGTTTTGCCCCATGGTGGTCTTTAGCCGCTGTTATGCTGCAGATCAGCAGTTCTTATCTTTCCTTGTCCTTTGACACTTTTACTGCATCCATCAATTTACTCCCCTTTTCTTGTAATGCCTTTTATCTCTACTGTCTTTGGTATCAAGCTGAAGATGGGAGTGATGATTCTGTGCCAAGAACAATTACATTCCTTTTATTTTTTCTCCAACAACTTTTTATCCTGTGTCTTTGCGCTTTACCAATACTGTTTAGAAAGGCATCTGTGGCAAGCTGTACAACCCTGTGCATGTTGGTACCTACCTGGAATCTTCATCTTTCTTCTCTCCTGTGGTTTGCGGTAACTTCTTCTGTGGCCTCCAGGTCTGCTCTTCCAGACTGCAGAACATAAAGTGCTGTTGCCATCTTCTTACAAGTGCAAAAATGTTTATTGTGTCAGTGCTGAATGAGCTTGCTCTCATTTCACATCCAAATCAAACTTGCTGTGTTTGTTTTTATAACAAACAAGAACCTTTTGGATTTTGTCTTCTTTTTTCTGTCCTTAGTGACTCCTCTTTTATTTATCCCTGCCCACCTCTCCCACCTTTTACTCAGTTTTCTCTCTGTTCCAGCACCTTCCTGGGCTGCTTTTCAGCTTATTGTTTCTATCATATCTGTAAGAGTTGCTCACCCTGTTATATACATTTTTTTTCTCAGGTTGCCTGCATGGCAAAAATTGTCAACAGCAGTTTATATAAAATATAAATATATGTCTTACCTTTGAAATGAACAAAATTGCCACAAACATATGTGTTATCAGTATAACACTGCAATTGTGTGCTGCACTAGGCCTTTCTATCTTGTTAATACTGATAATGGTATATATGTTGTTGATACTATTAACTTGCAAGCCGTCACTAGTTCTTTGGATCATCAGTTACTCAGAGTGACCTGTTGAGGACTAGCTGTTCATATGGTAAGGGATCTCATCTTTGACTCCATAGGTGACATCAGTTAAATAAAGATATTGTAGTACATGTTAGCCTGATACAGCTTTTTACTATGAGAAGTTGCTCTAATATACTTTGGAAAGAGAAGATGGTTTGCACTACTACAGGTTGGAAAGAAATAGCCTGAGAGACAGTACATGCAGCCAAAACTTTGGATGAAAAACCTTTCTTCAAACTGTTTTGATATGATGATATGCACATTATCACAATGGACCAATTAACAGATCTAGACTTTCCAGTATGCAGTAATTCTTTTTTTGTTTGTTTGTTTCCAGTATGTTTTATAATATGCCATGCTGAATATGCCACAAAGCAGTGCTGTTAAACAGCACTACTACTGTGCTGGGCACTGAAAAGTCATATTATGTGCCTTCCACACAACTCTTGGCAGGCATCTTCTGTTTGGTGTAGAGGCGCATTGGTCTACAAGAGTCTTGTGCTGAAAGGATGCACTAATGCTGACATTCAAATTGAGCTGACCGAGGCCCTCGAAAATGTTCTCTTCTCAATTCCTACTGCCATGGTTTCATAGCAAAGAGTAGTAACTTAAGCAATGACCTATAAAACAAAGATGTGAAAAGGATATAAAGGACTTCACTGGTAGACCTGTTAGTAGACACAATTTTTGCAGTTGTTTAGTATAAAATGATGTGTCTTCAATCTGTGACACACATAATGTTGGATAAATTTGTATTCGCTTCTGAAAAAAAAAAATAATATCTGCCTCTTCTGGGAAACTATTCATTCCAGAAAGTGCAGAGGGGGAATATTTATAGAAGGTGAGAAAATATTTTGGGTTCCATACGGAGTGAATAATGAATAACTCATTCAAGTGTAAATGACTTAAAAGGAAAACGTCTATGAAGAGATAAGCTACCTGGTAAATTTTTTTCTATTAGGCAGTAAATCAGCAAGGTACATGCCAAAGATTAACTTTCACTTCAGAATTATTCTAAATCAGGATCTTAAAAATTTGGCTTTGAGAGTGGAGTTTCATTCAATCTGTACATACAGTTCTAGACTAGATTAAAAAAAATGCTGCAAGTATTCCTTCACCGGGCTGCCTTTGTTCTGTTTTACTTCTGTTTGGATACATTGTCATCACTCTTAATCTGGTGAAGTAATTTTTGAAATCTTTGTTTAAAATTAGGTATTTTACAATTCCCACATATCATCATAAATCATGAATGTTTGGTTTTATGTTTCATTGCAGCGGAAAACAGATGTGCCACTTCAAATGCAGTAACATGCACAAAGTGTCTTGCTTTGGGTCCGGAGTGTGGATGGTGTGCTCAAGAGGTATGGTGTTTCGCTTATTTACATTTGACTTTATATTTTAGCTGCTTCTGATCTTTATAAAGATAAAAGGCTTTTAAACTGTGAAAATTATAGTGAGAAATAGCAAGAATGTCTTTAAACAACCCCTGGAGAGAGAACGTGAGAAATAGTGTGAAATATATTTTGTTTCCAAAGGATAAAATACAATCTTTTATTTGGAAAATTGCAGTAATTTTTAAAAAAGTGAGAACTTTTTAATGCATTCCATCTGCTTTGTAGACAGCTTTGGCAGACTTATATTAGCTTTGAGAGTTCAGTAGTTTTTGGCTTCAAAAGCAAAATTACTTATCAGTAATTTATGTTGTCCTCATTATATAACAAAGCAAGTGTATACATACATGCCTATTGCATTTAGTAAAAGATTTTACTAACAGCGGGGTTAACTTTGACTTCACTATATATTATGACCCTGTCACAAATGGTCGAAATGATCCTTTTCTTATTTTGACACTTGAAGCTGTCAGTTCTGAGACTTATCACAGAAAATAGGAAGAATTATTCTGAAATTGTTATTGCTTTGCAAACTATAAGAATAGAAGAATTTCTGGTTCTGTTTGACAGAAGAAAACAGTTGATTACATGATTTGAAGTCAGGCTGGACCGTTTTAAGCACTTCAGAGGAGCAAGGTGTTGAAGACTATCCCTGGCAATTACAAGCTCATATGCTTTTGAAAGCCACATGCAAATTATCTGTAGTAGCTTTCAGGTTAGCAGAAGAGGTAGGTAAGTTCCTAGAGTGTGCCTGGAGAAGATAAGGGATGTAAGGCACTGGTGTAACTTTATCTGAGGTATTGTGTCTTGGAATGATTAGTCTGCAAAAACATAGGGCTAAGTAACACAAGGATGGATAGAGGCATGGAGGGCTTCTTTTGGAAGAACCACCTTAGGGCATGTTTAGATGGCACAATGGATGACAACGTGGAGTGGTCCATTATTGTGCCCTGATGGCCTCTCTTACAGAAGGTACAGTTTTATCCTGCTACATCTGTATTTATCATGGAACAGCACTTGCTAGCTTTCCAGTGCCATGGAGCTGCAGTAGGTCTCCTTCTAACTAGGTGCTCGGATTTGACCAGGTTTCACTTCTGCTCTGCTTCTCTTGTTTAACTTCTCCTGTCAACCCTGAGAGCTGTTCACGAAACCCGGGGGGGGGGGGGGGGGGGGGGGGGGGGTTCAAACCCTCTGAGACTGCGCTTTGAGAGCTGGTTCACCTACACACGGTCCATAGTTGTGGAATGGCAAATCCCATATTAATGCAGGTGGAAATTTTCCAGAGTAAAGTTACAGGAGCAGTTTTCAGTTTAGCATGCCTGCTTCATTTAAACAATATTTTTAATGAGAGAATCAGCTGTGAGGAATTGTTGAGATGCTTTGACTGTACACCCCCACACAGTGAACTTCAGAAAATGCTACATATCTATCAGTCATTAGTAATAATAATGAGACTAGCTAAGTTCTTTAAACACATTAAAATCTAACTTTTTGAAATGTATATACATCAAAAAGGGTATATAAATAGCAGTAACCTAAAAAAGTAGTGTCTGTTGTCCTCAAAGAAGGTTACGGAAAAAATATATCAGAAGTAGACTACAAAAATGGATTGAAACTTGAAAAACAAGATACGTAACTGTTGAATCTCATTCTTCAGGGGCTTTCTCTGGCCTTTTTAGGGTCTGGATGACTATTCTCTAATACACAGTTGCTTGTATGCACTTTTTGATTGTTTATTTTCCCCATTTGCCTCTGAAATATCAGAGACTGTCCATTGTTTGGTCCCCAGCTGTGGCTGGGATGGACCAATGCTTTGAAAGAGTACAAAGAATCTTGTCTTTTCTTCACTGCATGATCAGGATCATGTTAATTATCAGATTTGTGGTCAGGAAGGAATTTTGCATTGGATCATGTTGGCACAAGTTTGGCAACTTTGCCCTTTTCACTGCAACAGAGGATGTGCTGCTTCTGAGATCATCCTACTAATAATCACTTTTTGGTTGTTACAGGACCTTTTTCTGTTGGTGGCATCTTAAACTGTCCAGTCCCATAGACATAGCTTCCTCTTTCTGGGGATTGAAATAAGAGTCCAGCTGGTCTTTAGATTTGCTATAGGGTATGGGGTGAAACTTAAACATCTGTGATAGGCAAATTCAGGTTAGATAAACCGAAAGCTGACTTCTGCTGCTACTTTTAAGTATTAGCCTGAATAACAATATCAGTGGATTCCTCCGAAAACTAATCTGTTTTGATGTTGTGTGAATGACACTTTCTTGCTATAGCTAACTCATAGCATAGCACAGAACATTTTTAGTGACATAGTGACAGTACATAGTTTCCTTTTTCTCCAAAGTCAGCTTGTTCTGATTGTGCAAGATCCTCTTTCTCATACAGAAGTTTAGTCCTTTGTAGAAAAAAGTAATTGTGGCAATTAGGTTTAACTTCTAATTTAAATATTTTGTAATTGCCCTTATTAGAAACATATGGCTTCCATGAACTCGTTCTACAATTTATGCGATTATAGTAGCATATTTTATTGTTTCAAAGAGTATTATTTTGTTTTTCTTTTGAAGATATTACAGTTGGGTTTTTTTCAGCTCAGATTGTTTTGTACTTTTTGTCTGAACAGGATTTCATGGCCGATGCAACACAGAAGGGACGTTGTGACACTGTTTTCAACTTAATGAAAAGAGGCTGCCAATCAGATTTTGTAGAAAATCCAACAGTTCGTGTCACAATACCCAGTGACCATGAAACAAATACACAAGTGACACCAGGAAAAGTTTCGGTCCAACTGCGTCCAGGTTGGGTTGTCTCTAACATATTGCTATTATAGTCCATTTATACTAAATATAATAGTATTAAGTACAGATACTTTTTGAAGAAGTGTCTGGAATAGTTATTTTGAAGAACAATGCTGTAACGTTATACTGTAGGACCATGATGGTATTGCTCCCATATTCAAGTACAGTCTTCGGCAGGAAGTGTTTCTGTCAAACACAGCTGAAGGTCAGAATAATGCAAGTAATAAGTGGGAAAGGTATTTTAGGTAGTCTTTTCTGTTTTCTGTTGTGGTTTCATGATTCTTTTTCTTTAGCCACTTCCACAAATAGTTTTCCCTTACATGCATATAAACTGTATTCCTTACTGGAAGTAAATTGAGTTAGAATTCCTAAATTCTATCATTTGATAAGCTTCTTGATTACTTGAAGTGTATTGATTAGACAACAACAAAGACACCAAAGCCAATATACGAGAAAGGACCAGATTCCTAAAGGAGACTTAGGTATTCACTGCCTAACATTTAATTTATAAAACGTGAGACAACTGGCCCTAATTAAACCTACAAGTCCCTTTACGGATCTGACATTTTCTAGTATATCTATTTGCCCTCATCTGAACTCAAGTTAAATTAGTGTTTGTTCTCTGGCTCTAAAATAGCTGTAGCCAGCAACAGAAGTGGAAGGTGATCTAAACGGATGCAGGGTATGTTTCATATCATAAAATTTAATTTTTTTCTTTCTTATGCAAACAATGGTTGGAGAAAAAAATATTTCATTTAAGAGGGAGCAATCTTTGGTAGAAAAACATCAAGAGAAGAGGAAACATATCTTTTTGATTTTCATTGTATAAAACATAATTTTCTGTTAATTACAAGGGGAAAAGGAAGGGCCTACGTGAGTGTAAAGCACAAAGGAACCCTGGTTTTCCATCTTTATAGTAATAAAACTGAGAAAGTAAGATCAACAGTTCCTCTCCTTTCCCCATTGTCTTTCCAAAGAAGTAACTGATACCCTGCTTTGTCCTGAGAAATGGTCTCAAGAACCAAGCTAGCTCTGGATGTGTCTGTAATCACATTTATTTCCAAAGGCATACTGGAGTCATAGAAAAAACTTAGCTTTCTAAAATTTGATTTAATGAAACTTTTTGCTAGTAAATAGTGAAATTAAGTCTGGGGTTTCATATGCTTTGCAGATGTTCTTGCATCAGGGAGGCAGAAGACTGAAATTCTGAGGGCTTCAGAAGAATAACTTTAGATGTATAGACATCTTGCCCATATTTTATACCCCAGGGAAGTACACAGATATACAGCTATAGTTGTGCTTCAAAACAGAAATTTGATAGAGTATAATCATGCAGACAAAGAAGTTTTTGTTTTGGTACTGGGAAGTTTTGTCATTGTTTATATATACCCAACTGTCAGGATTTATGTGGGAAAAAAATAGAAGCTGCACTCAGCGTATCAATATATGCAAACTGGAGACCTGCAAGGCTCATTTACAAAAAGTAGTTCAATTTACATTGGCAAAGAGGAAACACGTTAAGTTACAGCACACTGAAATTCTGTTTTCTTCATGCAACACCTGTTACAAACAAATCCTGACATTTTCAGGTGGATTATGTTCAAAGACCACTGGAAGAAAGTACTTTGCATATTTAACTTTTCTGGGTGAGACCTTTGTTACATGTACTTTAATTATGTTATCTAGCAATGTCATATGCACTAGTAAATGTCATGAATAGAGAAGTCACATTTCTGGTGGGTTTTTTTTTGGTGAATTTGTTTCTGAATGCGTTTAGACAGCTTTTATTGAAAACCTGCATAATTCTTCTAGAATGTCTCCCTTCCTCCTGTCCTTTGCTGTATCTTTATTGCATTATACTGAATTAGATTCTGCATTCATCACACAAAGATCCTACTCCCTCATTTCTTTTGTGAGCTCACACTCTGGACGACATAAAATAATGAACAATTTGGAGTCATGCATGACAGTACCTATGCTGCCCATACTCCAGTCACTTCATTCTTGTTGCTGGCATTACAGAATATTAGGCAAGCAAAAGCATGGGGACTATTTTTAGTGGCTTCCAAAATATTAACAGTTTTCTTACATACAAGAACGTGATGAGGTTCTGCAGGAGAGGCAGACATTTGTCATCCAGAAATAAGAGTTCTGTTTTGAATATGCCAAAAGATGGATTTTTTTTTAATATTAAAACCTATTTTTTTAAAAAAAATATTTTGATCCTACTAAGTTTTTGCATCAAATCTTTGAAAGTAGATTGGTATAAATTTGAAGCATAATTTACATGAGTTTTCCAGGCTGTGCTGCCTTTATGGTACATATATAATTTCAGACTCCTCTGACAAACTATTGGCAGGATATACTTACTTACTTTCTTACTTAGAAGTGTCAGCCCTGAAGACTGACCACAATTTGTATGCAGATCTGTGTCCTTTGTGAGTCATAACTGCTTACTGATACTATGCCAAAGGGATTGCACAACCAAGAATTTAAAAGAGAATAGGGAGAAGTCAGATTTTTAGAATAAATTGCACAGTGCTCCTGCAAGGAAAAAAAAGGCAAGATGTTCTGCAGAAAGCCCCTTTATGGCTTATTTTTGAACAATGCTTCAAGGTTTCCTTTACTCATGGGAGGATCTCTTGTTTGTTTTTCTGCTTGCTGACACAAACAATTTTGTGCTGAGGTTGCTGCAAAAATAGATGTATTTTTAAGAGTGTCCATTCAAAGATAGTAAATAAACTTATTTGTTTCCTTTGAATCAGGAAATGAAGCAAACTTTATGTTAAAAGTTCGTCCTCTCGAGAAATACCCTGTGGATCTTTATTATTTAGTTGATGTCTCGGCCTCTATGCACAACAACATAGAAAAACTAAATTCCGTTGGATTTGCATTATCTAAAAAGATGGCGAATATTTCTCTTGATTTTCGACTTGGATTTGGATCCTATGTGGATAAAACTGTGTCACCCTATATTAGCATTCATCCAGGCAGAATCCATAACCAGTGCAGGTATGTAGTCTGTATATTTACTGTACCACTGAGAAATCATTTAATTACACAAATATGCATTATGCATATTTATTTTTAAGGTTCTTCAAAATCTATCTTTGTTTCATTATACCTTGGTTCTCCAGCAAAGTTCCTAAGAAAATGCTGAAAATTGTTATACAATGATTACTTCTGAAATATCTCGTTGAGTGATTCCAGAAAAACTGTTTCCGTATCAGAAAAAAATGTGCTTTACTTTCTTCAGCAAAACATGCCAAACAACATGCTGCTTTGGTAGATTTGAATATGTTTTGCATTTAATTTTATAGTTAACTGTTGTGTTCTTAGTTATTTTAGATATATATTGCCTAGATTTATTCACAAAGTTTTTTTACTTTCTGACCTAGGACTTTTCTGGAGTATCATCATGTATTCATTAACTCTTTTCTTAAAACTCTGCTTTTGTAGATGTGATGCAGGTTCTTTCAGCTTGTTTAGTGAACAAAAGTGATCCTCTGATCTAATTTCACAGTTGTAATATGAATGAACCCCCATTTTAAATAAGAAAGGTGTTCTGGCTTGCATATCTTTTTTCATACCACGTCTTTTATACCTTGCGTTCAACACTTACATAAAGTGAGGGATCACTTCCAAAATGCCCTGGAGAACAAGATTATTCACAACAAATTCAAATCTCTATAAACCATAATTCTTGGAAAAGTGAATATTAACTGTTCATACCTTCTTGCTTGTTACTATCTTTCCTGGGAAGACATCATCCAAAGTTCTGTGAAGTCTGTTTCAGTGGGTTTTGAATTGGGCATTAATAGTGGAATTCATTAGATATAAATTATGTATAAAGCAGTCATCTAGACTGTCTATATAATGAAGTGGAAATTAGCATTTCTACGACACAATTCATTTTGCCTAGAAGTAGACATCTGCAGAGGTATTAATCCTTACAGTGCCAGTTTCTCTTCATTGACTGTGAATTGAGTTGGGGGCTGGCAGGTTTTAGTCTGGATGCCTACACTTTATGCAACAGAAGTTAAGTGAGTTGAAACCTGCTCAGCATCTCTGAATCAGAAGAGCGCTTCAGTTTGTGCTGTAAATTCCACTGCTGTAATGTAAATGGGTCACAGAGCAACGAACTGTGTAAGTGCTGTGGCATTAGCTTACTTATGTCAAACTTCATACTTTCTCCCTTATACATAATTTTAAAAAGTATCATTTACAACTAAGATGTTACTGAAAATGGAGTTTCCCATCCCTTTAACGACGTAACTTGCACTACTCTCAACATTTCTTTTATGTGCATTTACTTACTACTAGAAAAGGTAGGGAGTTAAATTTTATTTGAGTTTTGATCCAGTAGCCTGTGTAGCGATCTTTTAAAGGGTCTTAATGTTGCAGTGTAATAGCCCTTTCTCAAGATAATGAAAAGCAAAGCTTTCCTGCTCCGTAGATGTTCCAAAAGGGATCATATACTCTCTGAGATCTTACCATCACTCACGTTGTGTTTCTTTTCATTTTGTACAGAAACACTATATATGTACTGTTAGTATATCAAGTTATATTATATACATTCACATAAAATACCCCAAAAAAATTTGTTCATAATAAATTAGAACTAATTCCCACTAAGTTTCATTTCATGTGGAGTTGTTCTTTTTTTAAGTGTTGCTTTTACTGTGCATGTATACCTCTTCATTAGTAACAGGATTTATGAGTTGGTAGGGATGCGATATTTATATCTCCCTCAAATGGAAAATATGGAATGTGTTAGACTTTTGGTTTTTTGTTTTGTTTGTTGTTTTTTTTTTGTACAGTGATTATAATTTAGACTGTATGCCTCCTCATGGTTATATTCATGTGCTATCCCTAACTGACAATATAGCAGAATTCAGAAATGCTGTGAATAAACAAAAAATTTCTGGGAATATTGATACACCTGAAGGAGGTTTTGATGCGATGCTCCAGGCAGCTGTGTGCCAGGTAAGAAGCTTATTAACAAAAGACTAAAAGGTAGTTCAGACACAGATATATATACACATTGGTTACAATGGTGCTCAGTCCTAGGCCTGATAATATTTTCTTCCTCCTTTTCCATCCTTTCCCCCTTAGCTATACGCTTCTGTTTCCCATTGAAACTGAAAAAGGAGAGCATAGGGAAATATTTGTCAGTATTGGTTAATAACGTTGTTCAAATTCTGGCTTTAACCAGCCTAACCAACATAGGATGGATGATGAAAGCAATTGCTTCTTGCTTGAAGAGACACATGTATTAATTTCAGTCAATTACAAAATTAATTTCAAAAATCATTAAAGCCCTCCTTGTGTTCCTAAGTGAAGACATACCATTTGACATTTCTTCTACTTAAGAATGTATTTGAAAGCTGAAGAATCAGTTTGGTATCTGCTTGTGCAGGTAAGGAAAACAAATGCATTTCAATGTTATCTCAGTTTTTAAAGAATTTATATTTAATATCAATACAAATCAACTAAAAATTAATTTTCATATATCGATAAAATTTCATCACCATCTTTCCTACGCAGAAAAGGATGGAAAAGATCTGCATCAGTAGTTCCCAAGGTATAAGCATATTAAATGATAAGAATTTGCTTGCTCTAAAGGGCTATTTTACATGTTGTTTTTCTTCTATGCATAATACTGCAATAGAAATTATGAAAGTTGGCCAATTTGTGGGTTTGCTAATGCTTTGTAAGTTACTTTTCCTTGTCCTCTTAAAGAAAGCAGTTCAGCTCCTGTCCAGATCACAGGCTTGGGGTGTTTCTCATCTCCTGGGATGATGTCAGGACAATTCTATCCTGTGTATCTTCATATTCTTGTTGTTGGAGCAGTAGAATGATTTAAGGACAAAAAGTAATCCAAACTGCTAAAAATGAAGTTTGGCCCAATTTTATTTTCAAATTCTGATGAGCGGTAAAACAGGTAAATAAAAGCCACTTTTCATAGACATTGTGATCACAAATTATTCTGGAGCTTTGGAAAAATCCCTTAAAATTAAGTGTTTCTCATTGGACATACTCCACACTTAAGACATGTGAACTCTAGAATAAGTGCTTCCAAAAACAATAGAATGGAAACATTCATGAGAATGAAGTCTTTCCTGCTAACTGAATTGTGAACCAAAATGGATGAGAACAATGTGCCATTCATAATGACCATCATGAACTATAATTTATATTAATGTGCGTTCATTTTCCCTACAATAGAACTTTATAACATGCTCCATCTTGCTTTAACCAGGACATCACTGTTGCAAGAGGTAGCAGGTTAGGACATGAAGCTACTTTAAAGTTCGGGTTGCTGTGAGGTACATAGGTAGGAGGAGTCTTGAAGTGACAAAGTGAAATGATGGAGTTTTAAGAGCAAGAAGTTTCTACGGTGCTGGAGGAGAATCTGGGATTATTTAAAATATAACCTGTTTACATATAAAACTTAAAATACCCCTTTTGGGGGGGAATGCTGTCTAGTGTTGTCTGAGGGAGGCTGATGCCTAGTGTGTAAGCTGGAAGACACCACACCCCTCTGTACTTATTATCCCTGCTGTTGTAAGAAGCTTAATCGCGATTCAGAGCTAGGAGGGAATGAGTCTGAGCATAGACTTTCACGTTCATTTTTCATTTTGTTGATTATTGGTTTAGAAAATATGTAGTTACTGCTTTCTTATGCTTAATTTTGTTTTCATTTTAGAGCCATATTGGATGGCGTAAAGAAGCAAAACGACTGCTTCTTGTGATGACAGATCAAACTTCCCATCTGGCCCTTGATAGTAAATTAGCAGGGATCGTAATTCCCCATGATGGAAACTGTCATTTGAAAGATAATGTGTACATCAAAGCTACGAGTATGGTAAGGTATATGTCATAGATTCTGCCTTCAGAGAAGCAGTGTAAGATTGTAAAGGAGGTTTTTAGATTGCTGTCAAAGCATTGCTTTTATTTCAGTTATTGGAATAGTATTTTCCCAGCTAGGCAAGTTGTGAAATGAAGAATCAATCACCTGGAAATACTGACATTCTTTTTGTCTGGGGTAAAGTACTCTGGAGTCTGAGACAGCAGTACAGAGCAGAGGATATGTCACTGGTTTTGGTATGGTTTTTTATTACCATCTCAGAAGAATCACACACATTGTATAAAAGACAAGTAGGAAGTGTCTGGTGTGATACTTTGCACAAGAAGCAGCCAGTAATATGTAAGAATTGCACAATCCTGCTAATAAGACAAAGGTAGTGGTCTTGATTTATGGCCAGAAGATGCATAGTCACATTGATTGAAAAAGCTTGGTAAGAGTAAAACAGAAGACGTACACAGTGATGATCTAATTAAACCATGATGGACTAGAAAATATTCTTGTGCCACAAAGCTTTGCTGTGGTGATGTAGCATTAAATAAGTTTGAAACTCACAGTATAAAGCCAATGCATGGTAATACATACCTGTGCAAAAAGTTGCATTAAATCCACTGTAGCAAAATAAAAAGCCTTCGGCAGATATTTTTAGCTTTCAAAACAATTTCTTCAAGACTCAGTGACCGGAAAAAAGGATATTTTTTTTTCTAAGATTTTTACTTTTAAATTGCTTTGTCTATTTCCTTAAGTAAATATGAATCACTTATTTAAGAAACATGAATCACTACTTAATTGCCATGTAATCACCAGAAAGCAGAAATATGAGCTGTGGTACCATTAGAGCAGATTACAGTTTTATTCTCAGTGCTAGATGCACTTTAAGCATATAGCCTGTGTTCAGCCCAAACCAGCAATGTGCTAGTGAAGTCAGCGAGGGCTACATGTAAATTAGGCTAGACTTGAATTTAATCCCAGCAACCAGTGTTTACAAGGATGGTGGGGCAGCATGAAGCAGATGCTGTATGGTGTGTGATCATGAAGTACAGGAGGTTTCTGGGAATCGGTGGGTGTTCAGGACCTTGCTGAGTGGAGGAGGGAGCTGAGCCCGTGCTAACAGGAAGGTTGTTTGGATTTCCAATATCTGATGTTCTTGCATTCATATACTCCCTCTTATCACCTCTTGGATATTCCCTCACAGATGTCAGGATTATTTATTTCCCTCTAGCCAGCCTGTTCAGTTTCAATATTCCTACAGTGTCCCTGAAATAAAAACAATCCCTTACTTCATTCTCCTTAATGCAGATAATGCTGAAACTTTCCTTTCCCAAAGCACAGCATACTTACAGGTCATGGTGTCCCTATCTTGATTTCCCACCCACCCGCTTGCAGTGCTATAAACGAGAGGAGTTTTGCTCTGCTTATTAAACAGTTGATGAAGGTACAAATCTTTTTCTGGTGTTCAGGATTCCTTTGGTAATAAAGACATTGTCTGTTTCAGAAAAAAAACCCTATATTTATTTTCTGTCCAGCTTGAGAAATTAACTTCTGTTGCAGCTGGAAAAACTCACCAATATAAAATAAAGACAAAATTAATGAATCTCTTTCTAAGCAATTATGATAGATTGATGGCTGACTGAAGAAAGTGTTTTAATTCATACTCTGGATTCTGGTCTGAAAGATCATGAATTTACTCGAATAAGATTTTATAGATTAAGAAATCTCCATAATAATTTCTATTGATACCTTTTATGAAATAAAATAGTCTTTTTAGCCAGTCAAATTAAATGACCTTGAAAGATGCTTAAATCTGTGGTGGCACATTTTGGTCCTTCTGGCTGCTAGCCCATTTTTTTTTTTTTCAGCCAGGGGCTAATTCTGGCACACCTACATAACAGTGGGCATGCAGAATTACATATTTTCTGGAGTAGATTTGTCATGACACAGTAGTAATGGTAGGTGTACTCGTTTCCTGTTTTTTTTTCTTCTCAGTGGTATATGTGATTATTTTAGTTACAGAGAGCAATAAAGAACCAGTAAAATCAGGAGGAAAAAAAAAAAAGACTATTTGATACTTAAATGAAATGTCATGAAAGGCTGTCAGTTTTTTTAAAAATACATCATATGAAACATATTTTTGCTTTTTTATTCCTTACTGATGCAATTTTGTTGTGCTATGATAAATTAAAGAGCCATTTATTATCACATTGTTTTTCTACTTTGATTCTTAGCTTCTGGAAGTCTTCACAAGATTGCATTTTGGTGTATTTTCATTTTCTCCTTGTGCCATTTAAGAGGACTTTGCTTTATTTATTTGTGTAAGCTTAACCTCTACATCAGAAGTGTTTCCAGTTAGTTAATTTCTGCCTGTTTCTTTCTAACGTTTGCTAAGCAGTCACACAGAGGTCAGCAAAAAAGCGTAAGACATGAAAGAAATCTAGTCCATTTTAATTAGATCTGTGCTTGGTTAACTGTATTGGTTAATCTGTATTAGTTCTCAGCTTAACACAGTAGGTTAAAATAATAAAACAAATTATGTAATTGGAACAGGAAAGATGATCTAAAATGAAAGCACATTCACCTTAGCACTAGTAGGAAGAGATAAGATAAAAATACGTAAAGTACAGCAAGGTTTTCATAGGAAGCAAAGTGAGGTTCCGTGAATGACCAAGAGTTCCTTATGTCATCTCTTTACATGCTTAAAATGAAAAAGACAGAGTGGGTCTGTGGATGCCCTTTTTTAAACTCTCTTGTAATAAAAAGAAACATTTTCTTTCTGATCTGAAGTGAGACTAATGTACTGCTAACCAAGCTGGGCACTCTAGTTAAGAGCTGATAAGTAGATGAAAGTTCAGTTTTACTTGTAAGCAGACTAGGTAGTTTGGGGATCCAGTCCCGGCAACCCTTGCACATCTATGCATGTCATCTCTTGACTTCAGTGAGCTTGATCTGAATAAGTTTTTGTTTCATGAGGGCTTGGAAACCCATTTCTGATACCACTGATCCCAGAGCTCTACTACTAGTTGCACAGATGTTGAGCAGCCACTTTTTTGGAATTCAGACATGTCTAGTATCACGTCTTAAGCAAGAAGGTTGACTTATTTGACCACCATCTCATGATCTGTCAATTCACACATTTACAATGCAGAAGGTATTTGCAGAACATCTGGCTTCACTCACCCATGTCCTGGGACTACTTGGTGTGTCTGTGACCTGCCGGACAGTTGCATGTGGCCTGTAGGCTTGGGCAGTACAATGGAGGTCCCGCCACTGTGCTCTGTGACCATGGAGAAGGAAGGAGGGCTTAGGACTTAGCATTCTGGGCTACTGAAAATGACAACAGTGCCACTGCTTGCCACAACAGTTCACCCACAACTGCTCCATAGTGGGAATGCATACTTGCTGGACTCTCATGTATGGCATATTCCCCAGCTAGAGCTGTAAGAACGCCTGTTTATTGCTGTTACCTACCTTTCATGACTTATCTTAAGGAATATAATCTCTTACCAAAGGGTAGAAAAGTTGAGAGAGGCGTGAACCCTGGCTGAGATCAAACTGCAGCAAGAAACTCCTTTGTTCTTTCAATATGAGGCTCTTTATAATGGTGCAATATGATGGAAAACAGATTTTGTCCCCTTGCATAACTTTCTCAGCTGTCTTGGCAGTCAGCTAGGAGAGCAGCTGACTTGCAGGGTGCCTTGAGTAACAAGTGGCACTCTTAAGGAGAAATGAATTGTGCAGGGAAACTGTTTTTACAAGAGCAAGACAATATGGTACAGATGGTTAAGTATATCAGACAGATAAAGACAGCAGAAGTATGTGGGGGAAAGAGGTTGCAGGACCTGATGTAACCGGAGGTGTTCAGATGCAATCTCTGTAAGGGGAAACACAGGCCAAGGCCCGTCAGTTCTTTATGCTTAGTCATGAATTTTAAGTGTTGAATTTACGTCTTAAAAACATTCACAAATGTATGGTAAATAAGCGGTGACTTTCAGATACAGTTTTTTTAGAGTACTGGAGCTGGAGGGATCTCACATAGGGTGTACGAAAGTGTACAAAGCCCTCTGGGACCACACAGCCAGCCTTGTGCTTCCCCAGATCTTGGATGAAGGGATGGCAGTGCACCTCTTGTTCTCAAATCCATGTCGGATCTATCAATGAGAAGTGTAGAAGGGCAGGTCACTGGCACAGGACATGCCGTCATAGGTACTTCACCAAATAGAGCAATGTCATTACTGGGGAGGGACGTGGAAGTCATGCTACCTTCTTCAAGCACAAGCATGGTTAGGAAAATGTAGCAGGTCATCACAGTGAGGACTGGAGGCATCACTCATAAGGCAGGTCTTGAACATACAGAGAAGGAGAAAGCTGTCAGCCATAAGTAAGACGCGTACAGAATACTGACACTGCTAGAACTTGACCCAGTGGCTGCATTTAGCCGATGTGTCAGATCCCTGGTGCCAAAATACATTTTTGAGAAACAAACTTTTAATTACTCTCCTTGCTCTTCCAAGAAATGCACCTTATCTTGGTGCCCTGGTGTTGTACTTTCTCACTGCCTTTTGCACAAGAACCCACCTGTCATTTTCAGGAATCTTGTTATTCTTCTAGGTGGGCCATGGACAACATTATATCCGTATTTCTTAAGCATCAGACTCAAACCAATACATAGTACTGTGTGAGTCCTCCCACTGTGCAGCATCCCTGCATAGTTGACAACAGATAAGCCTGTCGCAGACTGGCTGATGCCCTGATGGGGTTTTTTTTGTCATGATCCATTTATTTGGTTGGTCCCACCTTCTTTTGGATATAGGCCTGGCAATTCTCTGTACATTTAGAAATAAGGATTGGGGTAATTTTGGAATTCCGTATTGTGTCATATGTGAAAAATAAGGTTTTTTCCATACTAATTTGCAGTCTTATTTTCTGTTATATTTTGCAGGAGCATCCATCTCTTGGGCAGCTCTCTGAAAAATTGATTGACAATAACATCAATGTTATTTTTGCAGTTCAAGGAAGCCAGTTCCATTGGTATAAAGTAGGTTAGAAACCTGATTTTTTTTTCCAATTTTGAAAGCACAATATTTATATTAAAAATTAAAACTGTGCATAAATGATTGTATTTTTTATAGGATCTGTTACCTCTGTTGCCTGGTACTGTTGCAAGACAGATAGAATCACAAGCAGCAAATCTCAATGACTTGGTGGTGGAGGCCTATCAGGTATGGTATGATGAGAGTGACAATGCTGTACGCCATATTTGTACAGGGATTCTTCACCTTTCATAGCCTAAAGTTTGAATTTCCAGGAACCTGGTTTCAATCTGAAGTCCACAAGGATAATTTCCCTACTTTTATGAGTGTCCAGGTTGGTGGGTAACACTATCCCACGATAGCTCTCAATTTCCCAGGCTGTCAGGTCTCAAAGCCAAGGGCTAGCACTTTTTCCTTTCTCAGGATGCTTCTAAATACGCTTTTTTGGTTGTCTGCACCTGCTGCCATATAACTTCAAAAGAAGTGCCTGATTTATTTGAATTTTTGCATCTCAGTTCTTTAGTTACAGACCAGACACCACTGTCTAGGCACCATACAAATTCAGAGCAAAAAGACAGTGCGGTATCTAGAGGGGTTTACAGCATCATTCTTAGAAAATGGACAACAGGTGGGAATGTACAATGAGATAGTTTGACAACAGTGGATGTTGTGGAAAGCAGGATTTGCACTGCATGAAGTAGCGTAATAACTTGGAGTTTTGAGGTGTGACAGTAAAGAAGAGTTTTGATAGGAATTTGAGAGGCAACAATGGAAATGGCTTTGTGAAATCTTGCCTGGAGTTCTCAACTGAAAGTAATAGTACAGGAAAGAGAAAATAATAGTATGGGAAAGAGCATCAAGTTGTTCTCCACAAATGCTTTACAGGGAATGGAAGCTTGAAAGTGGAAATTGGCATCTTGATAATGAATGAAAGATAGCCTGGGAAGAGGGGGGCATAAACAGCTTTGAAAATGAAGCCAGGTAGCATACATTTGATGTACGGCACAGGGAGCCCACAGGGCAGCATCAAAATGAACATCATGGGTTAAATAGTTGAATGCTGTTAAGGTGTGCAAGTTACAAAAATGCAGGTTCCAAAAGCTGGAAAATCGGTTACAAAACTATGTGCAAGGTATGAACTTGTATCACATTATTTTTAATTTATTGGACATGGTGGCTGAAATTTTCCATTGTACAAGGTTAACCACCTAAATCGGGCTGTTTGCTTTCAGCAAATTGGCTATAACGAAGAACCAAGTCACATCTCTGTTCCTAGTCAATAGAGTGGGTTTGTGCACATTTTTCTTACTGTCATGTTGGAAACATTGTGCAGAAGGCAAATACATTCAAAAGCAGAGGAGGTTAGGTGTGATCAAACTGCAGAGGACTTCTCACTGATAGTGTACTTTCTCTTATAAAATCAAGAAATCTCATTCTGAATATGGAGGTTTGCAGGAAAGTACTGGCAAAAAATGTTGATGATCATATCCTTTTGCATGGCTCTTTTACACTGTCCATCCTAAATTGTATCCTGGTTTTCAGAGCGCAGTGCAGGGCAAACATTCAAGGAGAGGAAATGAAAATTTACAAAATAATTATTTAGTTCAATGGAAGATTCTGTGGGACTTTCCTGCTCCATCCACCCCCAGTTTGCTCTTGCCTTATTTTCATTTTTTAGACAGTATCTTCCTTCCCATCCTAAACTTCATTGGACTTGATAGTTTTAGATTTTTATCATACTTTTAGGGGCTTGTAATATACAAACACATGGTGAACAGGGCTTGAATGTTTTGCCTTCTTGAAAGCAAAAGTACTTAGATAAGAAAATAAATATAGTGTTGATGTTCAATGACAGTGGGCCTCTTGCACTCTTGTTCTAGGCAAGGAAACCTTAGGCTTAGTTGTGGAAAACCCTGGCTGAAAATCCCTGTCTAAAAAGCCAACGATGAGTCACTAATTTTCAAAAAGCTACTAAGATAAACATGTGTTCAGATTCATGTAATTAAATAGCCATTTATAGCAGTAAAAATATCCCACTAAACTAATTTTTTTAATAGTAATATGCCAGGAATTTTAATAATATCTTTGTGCAATTTTCAGCTTACAAGTTTGTACAGAGCTTTAGTGAATTTTTAAAAGGTTAAGAAGCAACATTTCTTCTTGGAAGGAAGTAGCATTTTAGAGCATGTAGTAAATACAAGTTGCAAAGTAGCTAGCTTTTTCATTATTTCATATTGCAACAAACTCTAGAGGGAATCAACCAGTTGTTGACTTATATAGCCCTAGCTGACTGAAGTTAGTCAGTAAGAATAGTCCCAACAGGCTTTCAATCATCCTAAGGTTTGTTCAGAGAAAACTTTTCCAAGACAGATGCAAAATATCAGAATTTTATAAAGTGTCAAGTCAATTAGGAACCTTTTCTGCTGGATAACAATAGTTGTATGTATGTGTACTCTTTTATTTTAAATGTGTGGCTAAAAGGCAGTGTTGTCTCTTAAACAATAAGCAGTTTTTGTTGCACACAGTTAGAATAGATATTCAAATTGCGAAAGATAGTCTCAAAACCATTTTAGAAAAGCTGAAAATGTTTTTATCTGGAAAATGTAATCCTTTTTATCAGAATTAACAGTTCACTGGCTGTGTGTATTTGGAATGTAATCGGGTCTTTATATGGGAAACAATGCTTTAATTCATTCCTTTATTCACACAGACAAGCTTTCTGCATTTTCAGTCAGCCATAGTCGCCATACTTGGTGTTAGTCACTAACGCACATTATATGTTGAGATGCAACGTGACTAAAACTTGTTTTCTGGTTACAGAAACTAATCTCTGAAGTGAAAATTCAAGTGGATAACCAGATCCAAGGTCTTCATTTCAAAATCACTGCGATCTGTCCTGATGGAAGTAAGAAGACTGGCATGGAAGGATGTAAAAATGTGGGATATAATGAAGAAGTATGTTGATAGCTCTCGTTCTTCAAGGAACTGGAATACTTGTTTTTCTGTTTGGTTTGGCTTCAGTGGTGTGAAATCTTCTAGGGATTTGCTTAACTGAAAATGGATTCATATGATTAATTATCACAGACTCTCTATTATTCTCTGGTCTTACTTTTCCTGAATCTTTTTTTAATTCTCACTAATCTCGTGGAACTAAGGCTCAAAGCTTTTCCTGAAAGCTAAGTCCATTAAAATTCCCCTGCTTTGTCCTCCACTGGGCACAATGACCATGTTCATTGTGGTGAAATCTGTACGTAAAGAGGTTGTAAGATAATCACCCGTACAAAGGAATCACTGGAATTTGTGTTCCTTGGGTCTGTACTGGATGCCACCTTTCCCTTTCCTTGCTTTAGCAGTCTTCATGCACAGTCAGAGTTATTTTAATTAGTTATTTTATAAATCAAATTAATAAAATTATTTATCCCCATTTGGTTTGGTGCCGCCTACAGTACTAAATGAGTTGTAAAACTGGAGCATCATCTACCATGAAAACACAGGGGAAGATATCTGGCTAATGTAAAGAACATGGTTTTCTTCCCAGAACAATCTCTCCATCCTTGATATATTTATTTAATTGCTTGGACTAGTAGAGTAATCCATTGAGCTTGCCAGGAAGAGGTCTGTGTTGTTGGAGAGCAGGGTCAAGGAGTTCTTTCCTTCTTGACATGTACATATGTCTCAGCTGGTATGATTTTGCTTGTGTCTGTGTGTAGAAATAGCAAAAGTAATCAGTAGATTAAATATCTGAATTTTAAATACGTTAATTTAGATGTATTTTATGCTCTTCTGAATTTGGTCTGCGTGACTTGCAGCTGATTAGCTTCTCCAGTTTAAGGAAGATTTGCTGTTTTTCTTCGTAACTCTATTCTCCATTGTTGTTCCCTGTGCATGTCATAAGAAATAGGGCTGGAATTTGTTCTGTTTAATGAAAAGAAAAATATTTATATCTGTTTCTTTTTAATAAAAAGCCAAGGCATTTGATTGTAAAAGATTGCATGTGGTCCTAAACCTCTACTGCTGTTGAAAATGAGCCATCCTCAAGAGATTAATTTATTTTAACCGTAAATCCTCCTTTCAGTATTTGTTTACAGGCAAAATGCTTTTCCTTAATTCTCACATTCCTTTCATTGTCTAATCCTTCTTCCTTCCTTTTTTTACCAAAACACAAAGTGTATTATATTCAGGAAGAGTCCTGCCTCTTCAGGGTGCAAAACTAACTTCGGCTATTAGTGAGTGTCAGCGTTCACAGTGCTGCCGTTATTTAGTCGCAATACGTTTAATCTTTCTGCTGCTGTGTTCAGACCCATCAAATTTTACAATTTGTAACCAAGACATGATTTGCTATCCCCTCTCATCTCCCTTGCGTTCCTCCAGTACTGCATTGTACATGAAGATGATGTTTCCTAGCAGGGCTCTGTGGTGAACAAAAAGCACATTCTCTAGCTGCAGCCTGTCCCCCCTTCATGATACCCACCTGCCATATGAATTAATTGCTACATAGCCACACTTTTGCCCTGTAACTGAAGGGAAGAAGTCCCCTGCTCGAGAGGGTCTCATGCAGCTGAGGGCTTATGTGTGTAGTGCTGCATTTTGAGAAATAAGAAGAAAGGCAAAGGGCAAGACAAAGCCTCTGTGCCCCCTCAATATGACATTAAGCACATGCTTGTGCATAGCATTCTTCTCCTGTTGTCCGTGTAGGCAGCCGCAACCCCGCTCACCACAAAGCCACCATTGTCCCCAAGGGCTTGGCTGTTCTTGTGTGGGGGTGCAGCGGGGGGGTAGGGAGACAGTGATGAGAGATGAATGGTCTTAGTCTTTGCGGGTAATTTCAACCTCATATGTAATCAGTTTCTTAGGTTCTTTTTTTTTTTTTTTTTTAATTTGGAAATCTGTGTTCTTTGATGGTAAATAGTAAAAGTATTTGCTTCTCAGGGGCTCCTTTCTTGCCTTTTCCTCTTGATTATATTTTCTCTGTGAGGAGGTGAAGAAGTGTTGTTTTCTGTCAGCAGGCTAAATAGCTTTAGTGAGAATACCCTGTCAGAAGCCTACTGGTCAAAAAATCCCCCCAAACAATTGTGAAATGCAAGATTGCTATCCAGTGAAAGTATCAAACACCAGAGTTTTCAAAGACTTTTAGTAGCAATTGATGTAAACACTATGGCAGTCATCTAGCCACGAAAATGATCCAGGGTCCTGTGCCAGGACTCCAGAAAGCCACAGGGGCTTCTGCTGCCATGGGCAGTACTGGGATGAGGACCTGCGGCATAGTGGTGATGGCCATGACACGGCCAGGAACTAGGCGCTGGGTCCGCCCTGAAGCAGCACTTGGTCTGCCCAGGACCACAGCAAGAGTAGCCGGACTCTCTTGTTCTGTCCCCATCGCAGGGGTTGGGAAAAAATAAGATGCTACTAAGGTGTACGCTGTTTCTGTGGTTTTGTAGGAGTAGATAGGGCCATCCAAAAAAACTGTGTGGTTTCTAGTTGCACAGACCATTTATGCAGCAATAACATTCGTTATAGGTTCTTTTTGGAAAGAGTATCTGTTTCTGTTGGTGTATTGTCTTGCTCAGTCTAGTCCTAATTCTCATCTGAGTATTTCTATATTATAACAGAATGTATAAATTAAATAATAACAGGAGGAGGATAATTCTATTACTATTTAACTTGTAATAAACCTGTATTTTGTGATTATGCTTTCTTAACATGAAAAGTAGACTTCTGTCAGTCTTCTATTGTTAGGATTTTAACTATATTTGTGATACCTCTCATTACTGATGTATCATATTTGACAAATGGCCACTGTGTATTTTTTTATTATTAGCTAGTGCACACTCATATACAATGTAAGATGCTACTTTATTTATGTGTTAAAAATTATAGGAAATAATAATGATGTAAAATCTGTCTTTATTTCTTCTTAGGTACTTTTCAATGTATCAGTTACAATGAATGGATGTGATACAACTGGAGGAAAAAAATATGCAATACTTAAGCCTATTGGTTTCAATGAAACCGCCATCGTTAATGTGCAGAAAAGCTGTGCCTGTCAGGATGGAGACAGTGCAAGGCACAAAAGAGTATGGGCTGATGAAACTTTTTCTGATGACAAACAGTCCCATTGCAGTGACAACAGCTGTAGCTCTAGTAGAGAGACGCTTCCTTCTGAGAGGTGCAGACAGTACTGGGACCAGCCCATCTGCAGTGGTCAAGGAAACTGCATAGACGGAAAATGTTTCTGCTACAAAAACAAGCTAGGCAAAGTATATGGCAAGTACTGTGAAATGGATGATTTTTCCTGCCCGTATCATCAGGGACACTTATGTTCTGGTAAGCTACAGAGTTTCTGCCTGTATTTTCTCTTTTGTTTTTTGGTTTGGTTTTCTTTGGTTTGTGTTCTGAAGCTCATATACATGATGCAGCTGAAAACAACGATATAAAGCTGTCAAGTACAAGAGCTGTGTGTGCAGAATTAGTGTGTGAAATGTCCTGAACAGCCTGGTAGGAATCCATGCTTCTGGGCTTTCTTCACCACAGAGGTACGCACTGTCTTCTAAACTTCAAGCACTGCTTTTTGGGGGCTTTACTGAGTTTTTTCAAAGTTTAGTTTTTAGATTTTATCTTAGATTTTAAGATTTAAATCTCAAACTTCTTCAGAAGTAATAATACTGATATCTCAGATAAAACAGTATCATTATTCCAGAAAGTAAGATACACTTCAGTCTAATGCGAATATGAGATACGAAGATATTAGGAAGGAGTCTTCTGGACTGAAGGAAGAAAATAGGAGGAAAACTTCCAGATGAGGTTCAAATTTTCTAACACCCTAAATCAGTCTTGTGAGAGATACAGTGACACTTGATTTCAAATACTGATACATATGCTAACACGGTTCTGAACACCTGCTCCAAAAAGGAGAGTATAAAGTGAAACATCAACAGGGAGAACTGTTAGAAATTCTTATTCTTTTTGTGGCCTACTTTATGTTTTTAAAGAAATGAAAATTGCATATGAACAAGATGCAAAACATCTACTTCTTAAGTTAGTGTTACTAAGGAAAATGGGTTTGAATCACTTATCATTACTGTATCTCTACCAGAATTTTTTTTCCCCTCAGAAGTAATTAAGTACTTTAAAATCTGTACTCCTGTCCTGCCTGCTTTCATTTCACTGTATACTGACCAATGAGTGAATTGAGCGACCAATTTTTTTGACCACAGTTGGATAAATTGAGATTAACTCTAGGGATTTAAGTAAAGTTGTTTGGGTTTTCCTCTGCTGGTGATCATGAACTTCACATAAAATGAAGAGAAATAATGTTACCTATTTCTTTAAATACTTCATTCCAACACAAAGTATTACCATTCATCTTCTTACTCTTCTTCCCAACCCACTTTGCAAATTTGCTATTTCTTAACCGTAAGCAGACCTTTCAAACCTACAAGCTCCTAAAGCCTGAGATGTGGTGCCCTGGTCAGCTTGGGAGGCAGGAAGAGCTTTGTCTAAGAGGTGTTGGAGACTGTCACCTGTGATGAAGTCCTGCCCTAGGGTACCACAAGGGGAACCTGCTGCTCAGGGCCATGGCTGAGCAGTGTGCCTCTTTGTGGGATGTTTCCCAGTGCAGAGCCTTGCTCTGGTATGTCTGATGAGCCCCTTTTCCACTCCATTTTGCCCAGCCCAGGCAAAAAATGGGGCAGCCTTTACCTTGGCCTCACTCCCGCTTAGGGAATCCTTTCTGTTTGATGGGACTGTCTCCCTGCAGCTGCTCTGTGGATCCCTGCAGCACAAGAAGGGCCGTCACAGTCTGTGTGAAACTTGGGTACTGCTGAGGCACAGTTGAGGAGACCTCATGAGATTTGCTACACCTGCCTGTGCTTTATGCACTTTCTATTTCTATATTTCCTAAAGGAGCTCTCACACACTGTAAAAATATGGCTAACCGTTATCAGGATGTCAGTTGTGCACCTGTGTAAATGCTACAACATGGAAAACACATGGGTTTTGCCCTAAAGCTCCCACTGCTTTGCGTGGAAAATTGTAAAGGCCATCAGAGGTTCTTCATAGCCTTTGAATCCTTGAGGCTGTGCATTTTAAGTTCTTACTAAAAAACCTACAGTTCATAAGCACAGCGTATCCACCTGTCCAGCTCAGTCGCCTGCCCTTTAGAAGAGGCAGAAAAGCAGTGCTGTCATGTGTGCTTCTGAAAAGAGAAGAAAAAAACCAACCTGGCATATGCAGTTATTATTCCTTCCTCCACTGAATCTTGCTGTTTATTTGATTTGAATGCGTTCTTACTAAGGAAAAGTTTGTTTACTTTGCCTGAAGACTGTTTTCCTGATTGTTGTGTAATTTTTAATCCCCACTGCTTTGATCCAAGGCAACAGGGGAAAAATCTGGTAAAAGGTTTTAGGATGACATCAAGGTAGCAGCTTTTGTTCAACAGCAAAGAGCAGCCATAAATATGCATCATGCTGATAATTTCAGCCCAGATTGTTAACTTAAAAAACGAATTAGCAAACCAAGGTCTATAATAGCTCACCAGCAATGCAAAATCTGCAAATAAACATTTTCTTTCTATGTTTTCATAAAAGCATATGACTCAAGACTTACCTTATGTTGTAGGTAATGGTGAATGTGAAGCTGGTACATGCAAATGCTTTGCTGGCTGGGAAGGTGACCGTTGCCAGTGCTCATTACAATCAGCAAAGCACTGCCTGAATTCAAAGGGTCAGATTTGCAGTGGAAGAGGAAAATGTGTATGTGGAAAGTGTGAGTGCACAGACCCAAGAAGCTTTGGCCGTTTGTGTGAATATTGTCCTACTTGTAACAAAGCCTGTGAAGAAAACTGGTACGTTTCTTGTGCGAGATTTGACTTTTTAACTCTGTAGCTTGGCTAGATGTGTGCTGTATTTCTTGGATATTTAGACTGTAGGAACAGTTTGTTCTTGAGACTTTTCTCTGTGTAGCTGAGGGGTTCACACTGGCAATTAAGAGAATTGCATGTCCGTATCTCTGTTCGCCAGACCAGCTTTCTGGAGTCAAAGGAGGTGTGTCCTGTGAGTATCGGTTTTTCATACAGTTATTAAAAGATGGTTCTTCATATGAAATCTTCCGGGTAGGAAATAAGCCCCATAAATTTGGAATTTTTAAAATGGATTTTTAGGTCCATTTCAAGAGTAAATCCTACTCTTGAAGGCCACCAAGTCCAATAATGTTGTCCAGATTTGGTTTGCACACTCCTTACGCTTCTCGGCTGCAAGAAGGAGGTGTGGAACACGAGCAGATTATCACTGCCATTGATCAGCAGAGCAGGTCTTACCAGAAGAACATTCTCCTTTACTCAGTTTTAAACCACGTAGTCTTTGCATTGCTAGTTTTAAAGCATGTCATTTTTCCTTACCCATGTAAAGGAAGGGGCAGTGTGGAGGTCGAAATGAGCATCCCAAGGAGCAGAAAAGCTAGACCAAGGTCTCAGTGGCACACTGACCGGTGCTGGCTTAAACAGTCGATGAAGCCCTGTCCTTGGGCGCAGCTGTTCTATGCCCTCCTGTCAGCACATATAATGTTCTGCATCCCACTGTGGCAGAGAGGGTGAGAGATCAGCCTTTTATTGGAATGGGAATTGGGATCAAAACAGAGTTGCTGTTTATTTGTATTCACTTGAATTATAGCTCATCTGGTGAATATGCTGGAAAGCCAAGCTGGGCCATGTCTGAAAAGGTGACTGCTAAGACTTCGCTAGATAAAATGCAGTTGGCCTTCTGGCTTACACTTGCTCAAAGCTGCTGTGAAATGTGTGCCTTTAATAAATTCTGAAGAGGGAAGAGCTTTGTTAAAAATTCAGTCAGGGCTTTTTCAGGATCACGTGACACCTGTGTCACCTTCTGCAAGACTATACAGTGAAGATGGCAACACTGACAGCGCTGCATTCCACTGTGCTGCTGACCCTCTGAACTGTCCTGCAACGGGAGCTTAACGTGCCTTTCTCTTAACATAGCATCGAAAAAATTATTAACAAAGCTGTGTTTCCTACACCTGTCTCTACCTTTCAGTTCTAGCGCGCATGCCAATGAGGCATAGATAAGGAAAGACTGGGACTGATCTGGAGGCTGATAGCTGACGTGCTGGATCCTTAGCTACACCGCCTGAAAAACTCACATCACGAAATGCAGAACAGGGGCCAGATGAAGGTGGCTTGAAGCCAAGAATATGTTTTACTTTACAACTTCTGACTAGCTGGTTCTGAGAAGCATCACAGGGATAAAATGCTGAGAGAAGCATCACATTTCAGAAAAAAAAATAAATGTCACAATGTTTTTGCTAATAACAGGAAAACATTATGTGCAAGTGATATGTCAGCCTGTTGATATGATCTAAGGGAAGTGCAGAGAAAGACATGGGGTTTTAATTACATTTTTATTTCACAGGAATTGTGTTCAGTGCCATCATTCTAACAATGCATCTCACACAAAACTTGACCAGTGCACAACCTCATGCACTTACTTGCTGCATTATATTGACCAAACTTCAGGTATGTGACATTTTCTAGGTAATTCTGCTAAGAGGTGAATTTCTGTTGCAATTAGTAATTGAATTCACTGCTGTTACAATGGCTTTCAAATGTGCATCATATTATTACAATAACAAAGAAAGCAAGCAGGACAAAAAGAATAATCACTCATAGCTTCAGGGAAAGTAAAAGATAAATAATAACAGGAAATGTGATTGGCAAGCATTGCTAAATCAGATTTCCCAGCTCCTTGAGAAGTCACATCTAATAATAATGAATCCTTCCTGAGCAATGCTTAAAGAAATATTTATAAAAATCTCTTATGGCATCTGTATGTTTTATTACTTGGAATATACTGACATTATTTGACATTACCAGAAATGAGGAAGAATGAAGTAAGAATGTTTGCCTTATGTTCAGTAATGTTTAAGTATTACTTTCAAGTACAAAAAGCTGCACAGTTGTGAGGGCTGTGGAAGAGTAAAATTGTTTTTAATAAAATCTCATAAAGCTCAATCAGACCATGCTTCAAAAAAAATGTGGGTAAACGGTTACCTTTTTTCACTTCACATTTTTGTATGTCTTTTTATCTTACTGTTGTTGGTAAATGAGAAAACTAACTGTGAAGAGTTTTCTCATGATTTTAATATTAATTAAAAAAAGCTTACTGTGTGAGAGAGGTCTACCAGTGAGGAGAGCAGTGGACAAGAATTCATCAAACCACATTTTCCTTCATATTTCACCAATGATCCGCACTGTAATCTTGTGAAGATTATAAAACTGTCTTGGCCCCATACATCTCTAACATTTCATTCTGTTATTCTGTTTCAGCTATAAACTCACTGGTTTATGGAGAATTTATGGTGGCCAACACAACGAAGCCTGAGTCTTAGTTCTGTAGCTTAAAGGAATAATAGTTTCACCCTTTTTCTACCATGGATCTTAATCAGAATTGCCTTTCTTGATATGCTCCACTTTAAAAGCTTGCATATGGCATTTTTTTCCCCGTAACTTCCCCAAAGTTATTTTCCTTTGACTTTTATCAGGCTGATGTTACGTTTATGTGACATTACTATGCAGCGGTAGATACACTTGGGTTTGAGGGATGTGCCTATTCCGTACATTAGGCTTTACGCTTGTGTTTTCATTTTGTTGCAGAATGTTTCTCTGGACGAAGCTACTTTAGAGTCTTTTCCATAATCTTTATAGTTACCTTTCTGATCGGGTTGCTTGTTGTCCTTATCATCAGGCAGATAATTCTGCAGGGGAGTAGCAATAAAGTTAAATCTTCAGCTGATTACAGAGTATCTGCAACAAAGAAGGTAATTGATTTCAGAGCCATCATATTCAGTATCTTTTTGTTGCATATAAAAGTTAGCTAATTGTTGATAAAAATTGTATCTTCTCCTTCAAGGATAAGATGTTTTTGCCTACTGTTTGTACAAGAACAGTAACATACAGACGTGACAAACCAGAGGAAATAAATATCGACATCAGCAAGTTACGATTAAACGAAACTTTCAAGTGTGAATTCTGAAGACAGTGTGTTTTCTGCAAATGTCAATTTCCATCATGCTCGACTTTTTAAAAGTTACCTTTTGTACTCTGTCAGAGTCTTGACTGTTGCCATATGGGTTTGTGTTTTGTGTTTTGTTGAATACTGTAACAAAGTGACATGTAAGCATATTCACGTAATGTGACTATGTTTGAAACTATAGCTGCTGTTTTAGGGTGGGGTTTTTTTGGTTTGGTTGGGTTTTGTTTGTTTTTTGTTTGAAAGAGAAATGTGCATTACTACTGTTGAGGAACATTAGCGTCGATGTAGCACTTTAGCGTATTCTAATTTATTTAGTTATGGCCTAGAATGTAGACATGAACTGGTCTGACAAAGCACTGATCTCACTCTACATGTAGCTAGTACTGATGTGCTCTGTGGGAATGGACAAAAGCTGTGACTGAAATATTAACATTGCTATATATTATAGCAAGAGATGAAACTATTCAAATGCTCTTAAATAGAGTAAATGGTACTTTTATATTTCTCTCAGTTGACAAATTCCACTGATTTGTCTGCTTTACCCTCTTAGCTTTTCCTTATTACTTAATAAAAATGACTGGATTAAATGAGTGCTTAGTTACTGGTGTGGGTGTATAGTTGTGTGTGTATACACACACACATGCATGCACACACACACAGGTAGATAATATATATATAGTTTTTTATATGTATGATGTCACAAAGATAATTTATACTTGTTTCAACATAAAAACTTTTATACAAATTTTAAGGTATTTGGAAGCTGAGTGGCTGCAGAAAACAAGAGTTTCTCTGTCCAGCAGCATAATCTACATGATGATCACTGCCGGCTGACTACACCTTTGGAGTCAGCAGCACCAACTCCATTGCAAGTAGATAAATTACACCAGAGCTGGTTTTGGTTTGCTAGCTACATGTCAGTGTTTTGCCAAATAAGAGCTTTGTTCTTTTTGTATGACGTCAGACATAAGTCTGATTTCACACACATGCTCTTTTTTTCTATGTAAATTAGTTGACAGGATTACTTTTTGTGAATTCTTACCTAACCACTTCAGGTTTTGTGACTGTGCATTGGGAAATGTGTCCAGTGTGATGTGGAAAAGAACCTGCAGTTTGGAAGAAGGTGAGGAAAACAGGAGTCTTTTTTGTCAAGACAACACATTAACTGACTTCATAAATGTCGGATCAAATTCTGCCTTCAGAAATGGGCAAAAAGTCTTCTAAATACGGTGGGACCAATATAAGCTTATCTGAGAGCAGAATTTGAGCTACAAGGTCAAGTAGAAGCATTTTCTTACCCCTGAAACCTGCTATAGTGGTATAAGACATGTTATTGTTATATGCTAGTTGGAGAAGTCAACCTGATATATTAACTTTATACTGCCAAAACCCTACAAAAATCTGACCAACTTCCAATGCACTAACATCTTGCTGGCAAAAAGAAAAAATCATCTCAGAAGACAGTGTGCAGTGTATCATTTTAGCAACATTAATTACTGATACTAAATATTAGTCTGTACTTGTCATAGATAGGAATTACAGAAACAAAGCAGGACGTCTTTATATGCGTTTTTTAGGAATTGATATATATTTGTATTTCCTATTCTGTTTTTCTCCTGTAAATTCCCACTGAAATCTGAAAAGTATACATGTGAAAGGAAGGCAGGACGCAGAACAAATGATCAGTGTTATGTTCACAATTTCTTGGGTCATGGATTAAGTGAGATTGAGAAAAATAATACAGAGACAATGAGCCTTCCAGAAATTGTCATAAAAGCTTTAGTTCTTAGGGATTGTTTTTTAAAAAAGGTAAACTGGAGTATTAGATTCTCTAAAGCAGTCTTCAGTGTAGCCCCTGAGCTTTCCACCATACAGGTAGAAGTGTCTCATTTAAAGAAAAGGGGGTTTCATTACGCTGACCCTGATTTTACTGATAGGTTAATTGTATTATCTTAATTATAGATTAACTCTGCAATCTATCAAGTATACCTTAAACTTTCATTTTCTTTAAAATACGTAGAACGGTTTTCCTCCGGTGTAAATGAACAGATTCTAAACAATTCATTTCAGTGGGTTAAAGAGAAGAGATTGATAAAGGTTTATCTGCTACAGCCCTTGTCACAGTTCATTAGTATTTTTAAGTGAGTAGGAAACAGTCTGTGGTTGTTTCACTTAACAAAAGAAACAAACAAAAAAAATTAAAATCTCAGCAGAGAATATCTGAGTATATAACAAAACATGTGACTATGTTCTTTAAACAGCATGATAGGTTTTTTTAACAAAAAGAAATCCTCAGAATGTATTTCTCATAATGGCCTTTAAAGTGTTTACTGAAGTGATAGCTAATGTTTTTTATTTTGAAATTAATTTTCACTGTTAGAGTGAGTTAAATTATGTAGGTGGGGGACAGCAGAGCTGAGTTCTTTGTGGAAGAAAGAGCTGAGTTGTAACAGCCGTCTTCCAGACACATCTCAGTGCTAACTACTTTTCTTCTGTAGCACTTAGTTGGCATTGCAGTGCTGCCTGTGAAGGCGTACGGCCAGTATTTCCTTATCAGACACCTGTCTGAATGTTTAAAATGCTCTGGTCAATTCGAGCAAGCTCACAGGACAAATTGCACTGTAAGCAGCTTGCTGTCCTGAGGTTAAAAAAAAGTATACTTTTTTAAAAAAAAGGTTTTTAAGGAAGGAAAAAAAAAAAAAAAAAAAGCTTTTTTGCATCTCCCTCATGGTTTTGCTGCATTGTGGAGGAGGCTAGTGAAAAAGAATAAGCTGCTGCTAATGTGACAGGTCAAGGCTTTTAGAAGGCCCATGGGGAGCTTACACAGAGCAGGATCCTTGGGAGGAGGCTTTGTTTCTAGGGATGGAATCTATCCATGAGAAACTCTGGCTTTGCTTGGTCCTTGTTTCCCTCTGCCTTTGACCATGTTTTTCAGAAGAGCTACTGCAGGAGATGAATAGCCCAACAAAAGCCTCACTATTTAGGGAGCTGTGTTCCCTCAGCACATGACCTTAAATGAGAAAGCAGCCTGTAATTCACAAGGAATTTCCTTGGCGATTGCAGAAGGACTCTGCTTCCTATAGTGCTTAATATGGGAGATGTTAAAGACGAATTAGTTCATATTAATTTTCAATGTGTTGTGCGTCAAAGATGCTCATAAAAATGTGTGTGTGTGTGTGTAATATCTAACCTCAGAATAGAACATTCCAAACTTCTTATACTGGTCTTCTTCAAAAACTGAAAAAAAAAGTCAAATAATTCAACTGTGTGCCTGTACCCAAAAATATACAGGCAGATACTGTTGTATCTCATCATTGGTTTGGAGAGTTATTTTTAGATTTGCTCCTGCAAACAGAACACGTGCATGACTTTTCACAGCAGATTTGTTAATGTTAAAATCCATATGTATACTTTTGAAATTCTAGTCTCACTTTTTTTACCTTTAACTGGCTACTTGTCTAACATTTCAGAAATTACATGTTTATGCAATGAAAAAGCATGCATTTTACTTCAGATATTTTTTTAGAGACTAAAATGAAGAAATGCTATGAATTGATTATTTCCAAGCATGGTGAGTACATTAATAACATTGCAGCAGAAGTGTGTGGGAAAATAGCTGGTTCGTCCAGAAAACGTGCACATGGTATGCAAGGAATTTTCATTGTGCCCAGCTGAAATTCCCTTACGTTCACAAGGAATGTTGAGAGTGAACCTTAAAAAGGAAGGACATTTGTATAGGCATAGTTTACATTTTATCCATTATTTTCAACTGGATTTATTTTTTCCTCTCAGTGGTGTCATGAAAACCTGCTATGTAAAGTATTCTTCGGACTGCAGTGGAAAAAATCATTTTCCCAGTCTGGTCATATATAATATTTGTTTCCTGCATGGTGTGCATACCTAAATGTAGATGTGTTGCAAACCGTTGGAGTGACCATGTGAAACAGCTTCAGGCAACCGTAGTCCTAAAGCAGCCGTAAGGCCTAGGGATGCCCAAGGCAGAGACACGGCTTGGGTGCAAGTGCAAGGGCACTGCTGCTGGCGCAGGGACTTGAAAAGGGACAGCATCCTCAGCAGGCACAGGGTGTCCTACAGTTCCCCACAGCATCCCCGCAGAGATGGTGCTCTGAGACCACGCTCCATGTGTCGGGGCAGGAAGCCTGGCCAGCGGGCTGGCCAGCAGGGCTGCTGCGGCTCGTGTCCCAGGCGCTCGGCCGCGTGTTGGCACCGCATCGCGTGCAGCCGCGAGCCACAGCACTGCAGCTCTTCGCATCTGTACTGCTCGAGAATCCTTGCACATGACCTAGCAAGGGACTGCCTGTGCTGGTACGTACTGTCAACCTGGGTGCTGCAGACCTCCGTTAGAGCTGCTGAGAAGTCTTCGGGCATCTGCCCTTCAACTTCCCACCAGGCTGAGGATGCTCACCAGCCAGCCTTAAGGAATGTAAGCTGTAGCTGGGGAAGGGCACTTCTTCAGAGGCATTTGTGCTGAGTCAGTGCTGAGCGGCACTTACTCTGCTCTGACTGTGAGCGAAGCATAGTGCCAGTGTTCTGGCTCTCTGTTTGCAAGAGAGGGGAAAGATTTATTTGCTAAGCAGAAATGGAGCAGTAGTTAAGAAGAACACTACTTTTTAACGATGATCTTGACACTGCTCCAATGCACAGACATCTCGTGGATCTCACAGAGAATTGAAATTCATGGAGAGGGAAAAAAGGTTAAAATTAGCCAGCGTGAATGCATTTCTATAGCGAGCCAAATCAGTGGGGTTTCGCTGGGTGCAAGCCAGCTCAGAATGGTTGGCCTTTATGGGGGGAGGAAGGGGGGAGAAAAAGAAAAAAACTAAAATAAGTAGATTCTTAAACTTTGGAAACACTGCTCTGGATTGCAAGTTCTCTCTGTTTCCTTTTCTGCACACACTCAAAAAAAAAAAGGTACCTACTTACTAAAAAAAAAAAAAAAAAAGTCTGGCATTTGTTAAAATAATGGCTTCTACCCAAATCCTAACATTTCATCCTGATATCTATATTGTGTTTGGGCTGTTCCAGTTATATTTTGAAGGTAGATGTTGAAAGGTGAAAGATTCTTTTGGGAAGGCATTAGCATTGGATGAATTCACTGTGCTAGCATCTTCTTCGCTTTTACTTACTACTGCTTCAAAAAATAAAGCTACTTTAAAGTGTCTTATTTAGCAATGGTGTGACAGCTATTAATAATACTACAGTTTTTAACTTTCTATTTAACATATACTACCTTTTGTAAAAAAATATATACAGATAAATAATGTTTCTCTAGATGTTATGCATAAAGAATGTTAGGAAGGGAAGAGGTTTAAAATAAATTTATAACTTCTTACTGTTCATTTTACATTTTAAATGATACCTTTAAATCACTACTTCTGTTTGTCTGGAAATATACTGAATATTTTATTATTTAAAATAGTATACTTTTATAGCTGTTTATTAATTTCAGTTGACTACTAACTTCTATTTTGATATTTATTAATGAGTTGACACTGTAGTATATTGAGATGTTTATTTTTCTATCAGTCAGAGCTGTAACAACTATGACATAGCATTATTTTAATGCAACATCATTGTACTTGCTCTCTAAAAAATAAAAATCGGTATTTAATCCATATGGATTTTTCATATTTTTAGTGTTCAATGTCTGTGATAAGTTAAAGAAGAGATGCTCACTTCCTTTTAAAAATACAAAGCACATTCATTAAGGTGCACAGATGTCTGCAAAGGGAAGCATATGACTCCAGGCATTTTAAAATGGAATGATACTGTTTCAGGAGAGATAAAATATGAAGAATGCCATGTTTATCAGAGGTAGGCACACAGATGAATGCATGCTCTGGATGAAGGTTGGGAAGGTGGGGAGGAACACAACAGCAGTTAGCAATTCGTAGGTGCAGCTGGTTTACCTTGCCCAACCCAACTGAAAAATGAATGCACCACGAGGTGCTAGCACTTTGTAGGGGACAAGAAGATACTTCTTGTAGAAATACAGTCTGTAGATTGATAGGTGATTACAATAGCCTTACTTGTGCGTTCCGTTGTTGGGTGGTAGAGGAGCTGGTTTTCGGGGAAGGGTAAATCACAGATGCCTCATCTATGCTGCTCACTGCAGGCTTAAGTTGCTTTATGAGTACTGATGAAAGCGCACCACTGGATTGGGAACGTGACGCATGTTCTGTTCTCAGGCAGTATCAATAATAGCATTTGCTTTGCACAGTGCTACAGAAGCTCTCATGGAAAGGACTACAGACATTCAAAATTTGTGCTGTAAGACTATGATGCCTCAGTAAGAGACAGTGGCACTAAGACACCTGACGCATCACTGGTAAAACTAGCTGTTCACGCTTCTAACATACCCAGTTTTTGCTCTGGGGGTGAGAAAGAGAGAGCTAGAATCAAGTGACAACTGATACATGCTCAGTCATCACGTCGGTTAGTGTCCAGGACTTAACAATGTAATAGAAAAACTCTGGGAAAAGGTATACATCAAAACTAGAATTTAAAATAAGTATCACAAGGATGATCTTTTCATCTTTGTTGCTTCTTCTATCAAGGTATGGAACATAATCCCAATATGTCTGATGAGACTGAAGGCTGAGAAATTTCCTTTCACAGAGGCAGGAATCATCAGCCTTCACTGACACACGGAGCAAGCACATGCAACCAGTCCTATGAAATGAGAAATACACATTTTCCTGAAAAGTGCTTTATCGAGGGAACATTAATGTTATCTCCAACTGAGAGAAAACATAAACCTAGGTCTGAATTTCAGACATGTGATTTAAGCATGAAACGTGAGCTACAGACATAGGGTTTAATTTTGCCATTTGATAATAATCTTGAAATCAAGGTTAGTGTTAACACTTCAGTTGCCTATAGACAGTGATCCTGGCACCAAGGTGTATTGCATACCCTGCATGTTACGGAATAATGGTAAGTGATCTGTATGAAGTCTCTTTTTTTCCTTCCTGTGTCCTGAAATCCAGCAAGTAAATCACACCTATATACCTAAAAAATGTCGAAATAATGACAGATAGGGTTTGTGACACTAGTACCATTGTATTTAATCAAATGTTATTCATATCCACGAAGTTGTAAGTGAGGGCACAACAGTGCCCTAATTTGGCTCTAATGTAATGCAACTGCTATTTTGTTGCAGATACCATTGACAAGAAAAAGACTTGCTGCTCAGTCTCTCCAAAGAGGAAAGAAACCTAAATTACAGCCTCTAAAGCCGGAGGAGGAAAGAGATCCTGATTTCAGCCATTTTTTTGACACCAGTCACGTAGGTGCATGCTATTACAGAATTTCTCTCCCTGCATGATTCCCTCTGTGGAAGGTGTAGAATTTGATCCAGTATACAGAGAGGGTGGCAATAGGGACAGGCGGTTTGAGTGAAGATTTGAATATGCTTGATGACAACCAAAAAGCAAGGATTAGAATTATGAATAAAAACTTTGTTAACAGACTTATTTAAACTAGTAAGGAATTAATCTGAGAAGTGGGTTGTTTCTTCTGCTTTCAGGTCTACAACAAAGACAAGAACCTTGGAAATACATTCCTGCTACCCTGGGTTTAAAACCAAACAGTTTTAAATGTATTGTATTAATTAAATAAAGAATCTAGTTTTACAGAATCCCAAATGGTCTGAAGCTGTGTTTAGAGTACAGGTACTGTCAGTGTGGTACAGGGGCTTCTGGCTGCTCATCTTCTGCTTGGGAGTCTTGGGGTGGTCCAGGCTGGGCTGGGCTGTATAGAGTTCGCGTTACCTAGACGTAGGCTGCCAGTCTGATTTATTAGCACTAAGAGGGCCCAACATTACCATCTCCTGGCCCGTCATCCCAGGGAAACTTCAGTGGGTGGCAGAGAGCAGTATCTTTTTGCAAACCATTTTGTCATCTACTCAGCCCAGAGCATAATATGGCCTCTGACTATTTTTTTGGCCTTGAACTGCATGATTCATGAAGGACAGTTACTGTTTAATAAAGATGATGTGTATGCAAGCTGATAAAACTAAATGATTAACCACAAAAGCATAATATTGCCAAGTTATATCACATATGCTTATTGAAATCAGTGCATCTGATGTATCTCTTTCAGCCTTGCAGTTTGCCAAGTCCCCCTTTTGGGGCCCGAAGTCTCATCCCTAAGCCTCCTGTTTATGCCTCAGCAATCTGCAGAGCCCAGGACCTGTTCCTGAGGGAGGTTCCTCTGCTCTTAAGGCTTCTCACAGGAGCAGCCTTTCCCACAAACTCACATCTGACTCTTTAACCTTTGACCATAGCCTTAACACATCCATCCTGAAAGCATCATCAAGGCTGTAACTTATGTGGCCAAACTACTGAGGAGCCAGGGGACATGTCAGAGGATGGGTCTTCCACAGAATTTTTAGACACACACCTTCGCTTTACTCTGCTCTGGACAAAGCATGAATTTCAAAAACTTCTGAAACTCAGACGTGGGGATCTCTAGATTATCCTTGTCTTCAGAAGTGTTTAAGGTCAGCTTCAGTCCTTGAATCAACCTGCAGCTGCACCCAGGTTCCGGTGGGGAAAAAAAAAGAAAAAAAGCCAACTAAAATAAATACTTTCAGTCTTTCTCAGCTTCTTGTGAATCTCTCCATGTCTGAATTGGGCTATCAGAGAAAATTTCCTCACTGTGTCTTCTTTGCAAATTGCAGACACTGAATCAGAGGGCTTCATCAGCAAACAGCTGATGAATACAGCTTTTTTATTTTTGGGCAGACAAGAACAAGTTATAAAGTCTGTAGTGCAAAGCTAAACTGAGCATCTCTGAACCTGGTCAGGCACAGTCACATTCCTCTGCTCTTTTCCAATGCTAAGAAGTCATGGCTATTTCTTGGTGAACTAGCCAGTCCTCGGATACCCACAGGGATTCTCCTGCTGTAAGCTTCTGCAGGGTGTATGCAACATACAAAACCCAGAGACACGTTTCCTTTCCAGTACCACCATTCCAAAGGCAATTTCTATAATTTGTAAATATTTCTTTGTGTATACCTTCATATGTGTGTGTATCTGCATATTCCATCCAAATTAACTTTTCCTCAGCATCAGCAAGTCCATCTCTGATTGCTAAATAGCCTGTCAGACTAAATTATGTCCATGCACTATGTCTGCAGGTATGGTCTCACATACCTTCTTTATATGTATTTAAAATGGGATTCCTACCATAATTTCCGACGGATAGCAGGATCTTCCTTTAAAACTTCCTATACATATCCCAGTGTCTGTTAATACCTAAGCTGCTATCGTGTTGAAACCATGACTTGAAGTGCTCCCCAGTGTTCATCCCCTTGAGTCTTTGTGCATGAAACACAGATGCAGCACCTTACACAAGGATTCTTGGTTCACAAAGAGGTTCTAATCATTATGTTAAAAATAATAAATCAATATTTTTTTTAGTCAGTTTATTCCTCATGCCTTTGAAAGTGGGGTCTTGCTTTTTAAATAGGAAAGAACCATTAGGTCAAAAGAAAGAAAAGACAATGCATCAGACCATTTTGCAACTAAAAAAAAGTGGCATTCTCAGAAGGAAGATTTATTGTCATATGACAGACTGAAAGTGTTTCACACTGCCTAAAATGAAAACCACAGAGATTAAATTCCAAGGGGAGGAAAAAGAAAAAAAAAAAAGGGGGGGGGGGGGGGGGGGGGAAAGAACAAAGAAACCTTTAGTTTCAACTATTTTGTCAAAGGTTCAATTCTGTGAAATTGCCGGGCCTTTGTGGTTTAGCTGAAGACTGTGTTAGGAGTGAACATGCTAAACATCTTTGAATAGTGAGTCCGTAAGGTCCCCTTTGAGATCAGATACAAAACAGATTAGTAATATTAATATAACATGTGTTATATTCCTTCTTCAAAAAAAATTTGTATCTTACAGAACCTGTTTGGCAAGCTGAAACGTAAGAATCTTTATTTATTGTCTTAGCTGATGTTCCCTCTTGGATTTATGCTAGCAACTATTGTGGAGTGTTCTTACATTTTCTATTTATCCCTTTTTCACTCACCAAAAAATAGTTTGGATTTTAACTACATGAAAATAATGTATAATGCACTAAATCCCTGTACTACCCAGGAATTTTGCTTGTCTAGTTAGCTGGCTTTTTGTCATGTGTTAATGTACTCAGTTATTTTTTGGGTGGAGAAAAAAAGGAAAATTTAACAAATGGCTGTCAGCATCACATGAAATGTCTTGAAAGAACCTGTGTTACTGAGGTTTAATTGCTATCAATTAAGCTGTTTGCTACCTTTGATGACCTAGTTCCTATGGAATTCAAGTGGTTTTACCTTGCCAAATTTTACTCCTTACTTGGTCAGTGCCCAGCTACTGGTGCTTGCCCAGGCCAGTGCAGGTACTTGCCAGCACAGTGAGGTCTGTGCTGTCCTTTGAACCAGCAAGATAAGGGAATTGTTATTCTTCAGAAAGCTTTGGCAAAGAAGACAGTACTATAATTTTGCCATGATTACAACTCCTGGGTTATTGACGTTTTATTGGATATAAAATTTATAGTCAATTTATACACAGCTACTCCTGAAGTCACCAGTATAGCATACCTGAAATCTTGTTGATTCTAAAGGATTTTTGTATGAGGGACTTGCTTGAAGAATCTGTTTGTGTTTTTTTAAATTAGAATCTTTTTGAGATATCCCTTGGAATGATATTTTTCAAATACTCCATTTCCCTAGGGTGCTTCCTTACAAGATGTTAAAATAGGATTTCATTTACAGTATTCACAAGGAAGGTTAGGTGGCACTGTGCCTTTCTCACCTTAGGGATACAGAAGCGACGAGTGCTCTCACAGCACCAGAACCATGTTCTGACAAGAGTATGTACTTTTTATACCCGTCCCCCAGGAGAATAGCCAGATTTTTTCAGACCTAGAGTCCACCTAGCCCAGTGTGGCTGTCAGCAACAGTGGAGACGAGCTGCCATGGGAAGTGTAAGTACACTCCCAGCATATATTACTTCCCTGAACATCCAGTCATTTTTCAGCTTAGGGAATTTCCTACATCTGATTAGTTTATTTAATCAGTAACCCTCATTTTCAGGTATGTGCCATTGAACTTACCTTAAAAAAAAAATTCCACCGTTTGGACAGCTGCATGAAGAACTGCTTCCTTTTGTTTTGAACCCAGCATTTCGCTTGGTGGCCCATACCTCCTGCACTCAAATGAAAAGCACATTTAGCCCTAGCCTCTGTCTTCTGTAGAACTTGTCACATCTCCCCAAGTCACCTTTCCTGGACTGTAGTCCAAGCATACATGGCCATTCTTTATGCTGAGGCCTTCCTTATCTTTGATCATCTTTCTGCCCTTTTCCGATACTCTCCTATCACTGGCATCCTCCTTTCCTTCCTTAAGGATGAGTAAGCTATTTTCAAGATTCTAAATGTAGATGAACCACCTATTTACATAGGGACATAGCGATGTGAATTTTTTCTCCTTCCTTTTATAATGCTTCCATTTTTTGTATGACTTCATTTGATACAGAATTTTCATGTCTTTCTCCTTGACAAAAGTCCTATACTAAATTACCATCCTACCACATTTAGCTCTGAAACCACTGAATGAAAAAGCTGCTCACTCACAGCTATCTTGAATGCAAATGCTAGCAATCTGGTTCCCCTTTCATTCAAGCGGAATCTCTCTTTTTCATAGCTTCTGCTTAGGCTGCAAGTAGCACCTTTCCAAGTGAAGCAGAAATCTTGTCCAGATACCACCCTTCTAGCATTACAGCTCTGCCTTTCTACTTCTCTCTCCAGTCCTGCACAAGGTACAGTAAATATTTTAGAGAAAGTTCCCACCAAATTCCTGGTCTCCAGTTTTTGGGTTTTTTTTGTTTGGGTTTTTTTTCAGAAAAAAAGATCTTTTGCCTCCAGAATTTCCTACCTTTCCTCTTCTTCATGAGGTTGATGCTCACCTAAATACTACCAGCTGCAACCCACAGCCTCTGAGGTTTACCAGCTTTACACTAAGCAGGCAAACATTATGTTTCTCTGTATGTCTGAACCCCTGTACATCTGTTTGCTGGATAAGAGCATCTTCCTCTTCTTCCCTTCCTGCTGGACATCCTAATTCCAGAAGGGCACTTGCATTAAGAGAGGGCACATATATAATCAAGCTAAAAGAAACTTGTTACTGTAGTCATGTTTCCTTTCACTTGCTAGTACAACATCCCTGGATATCTCCTCTGTCAGCCTAGTTCTCAGCAGTACAATGCTTTTTTGAAGAGTAAACTGTTCAGCGTCCCCAATGTGTCCTCAATTAACATCTCCATTAGCCCACTTTCCTCTGCGTCAGCTAGCCTACCCTGAGACCCATACACCCACATGCTGCGCTTCCCGCAGGGGAAGCACTGTTGCAAGTCTCCCTCTCCCCCTGCAGGAAAAGTACTTCCAGTGCTCTCCCTTCTTTCCTTTCACCTTTCCGAGTAGGTGCAAGAGCAATTCCTCAAACAGTCTCTTTTGCCAGCTGCTCCTTCTTCCATTAACCTCCCATAGCACAAAAAAACCAGAAAGCTACCAACCTCTTCTGCTCCTGCTTCTATATGACAGTGAAAAAACTTGTCCAGCCACTTACTTCTAGACTCTTACTCACTCCATACTAGAGCTGGCCTTAACAGAGTAAGGCACCTGGGCCTTGCCTTTAGCTTTATACCTGTGGGTGGCTGGTCTCTTCCCACTCCCCCCCCACAAACTCCTCCTAAACTGGGTTGCTGTCCTTGAATGCCCTTGGCTGGCTATTTAATTGCCTAATTAGCACCTTGGCACTATGCAGAGGGTTCTCGAAAAGGGAGAATTTCTTAAATGTGATATTGAATTAGCCCTACAACCTGCGGGGTTGTAAGAGGGATGTTGAAACAAATTTTATTTAAGGAGATTATAAGATTTACAACTGAAGTGATTGCAGCACTTTTAATTTTCCTGTAACAGAGCTATGTTCTTTAGCTCCTCACTCAGCCTATTACTTCTTTTTAGTTCTTCTACCTAGTTAGTCCACAACTTCCCACAATGGGGAAGGTACCTATAACATCACAATTACCCAGCAAATCTGCTGCCTGGTGGCTAAATTTCTCTGTCCATTTGCCATGCTTCATAGCACCACAGCTCCTTCAGTGTCTAAGCCTGTGCATTGATTCTGCACCCTTTGGGATCTATCCCTTCCTATCTCCAGAACTTCTGCAAAAGTATTTTCAGTGGAGGATGGAGGGGGCAAACAACAAAAAACCCAGCCTCAATCTGTGGTTGGGTAATTTAGATTCAAACTCGGTAGATCTTAGAGAAAGGGTCTAGAAATCTGAAGAGATTTCAGAGTTGGGGGACCAGAGATAAGGGATTATGCCTAAATAGCAGAGATTAATGTTTTATATACGGGCCCTAAACTGTCCTGCTGTAAATGGTATCATCTGATAAGCAGGTCATTTGGTAAGTGAGGCTCCCCGAATTATAAGATGAATTTTTAATTAGACACAACTCTGGCAAGGGCAAGATTGTTTCTAAGACAAAAACTAAAATGAGACAGAAACAAAGGTGCATCTGAAAACAGTTAAAACCAGGATTATCATATCCTCTGTTATACTGACTATCACCTTAGAAATGGCCCTTTGGGGGTGGGAAATCATTATTTCACTCCTAGGCTTTGACAAAGTCTAAAGTTCTGATCTTAAGAATTTTGGCAGAGATTCCTCCAACTTTTGGCACAGCACAGGCCCAAATGCACTCCTACGTTTGTTGAATCCCAAGAAGTGGAAAATTGAAAAACAAGAAAAGACTACTGGGATAACTCTGAAAGTAAAAGTCAGCACAGCGGGTATCTATTAAGATATTTTCCACAGTATGAATCTCTAAGGCTTTTCTGCATGGGGTGAGTATTTGGATGAAGGTAGACATCTTGACAGGCTGGAGGAATGGGCTGACAGGAGCCTCATGAAATTCAGCAAAGGCAAATGCCATGTCCTGCACCTGGGGCAGACTGACCCCTTGCACCAATCCAGGCCAGGGTCTGCCTGGTTGGGAGCAGCTCTACTGGAAACGATCTCGGAGTCCTGGTGGACACAAGCTGAATGTGAGACAGAAGGGAGCCCTGGCACCAAAGCAAGGCAACAGCATCCTCGGCTGTATTAACAGGAGTGTAGCAAGTGAAATGATGGAAGCGATTCTCCCTCTCTGCTTAGCACTCATTAGACCACATCTAGATACTGCATCCACTTTTACGGCCTCAGTTCAAGAAGGACATTGAGAACCTTTAGCAAGTTCATTGGAAGGCCACTGAGGTGGTTGGGGCTGCAGCATTTGCCCAGTGAGAAGAGGCCAAGGGAGCTAGGACTGTTCAGCCTTGAGAAGAGGTGGCTTCAGGAGACCAAAGAGCAGCCTGCCAGGCCTATGGGGAGTTTATCAAGAAGATGGAGCCAGCCTCTTCACCAAAGTCCATGGTGGGATAATGGACATAAGTTGAGACAGGAGACTGAGACTGAATATATGGGAAAAGTGCTCATTCTGAGGAAATTAAGCATTGGAAGAAGTTGCTCAAAGCACCTGTGGGGTCTCTGTCCTTCAGAGTTTACAAAACCCAGCTGGACAATGTCCTCAGCAAACCTGTTTAATGCAGGGTTCACTCTCCTTTGAGCAGGAGGTTGGAATAGTGACCTTGCAAGGTTCCTTCCAACCTGAATAGGTCTGCAAATCCATGATAAATGTGGAGCCTGCTTAACTCCCAAGATGTTGTTCTTCCCTTCCATTACCTACATGTACTTCAAAAGGCTTACTGTATGCAAGTGGTAGGCCTTCTGCTAGCAATGGTTTACTAAGAGTCTGCTGAGAAGGAAAAGCTGTGATTTTGAAACTCCTTTACAAAGCAGACAGATATTCATTAAAGAAATAGCTATATAAGGAAGCCAAATACAGTGAAATTTATAGCATATGTTGATTTTTGTATGTGTATTTCTCATCTGGCCATGGATGAGTTTTGCTATCTAAAGCTAGGGACTGTATTCTGCGCTAAGGCATGTAAAAATCCCCTTAGCTTCAATGGGAATAGCATATACATAGCTGAGGGCATAGTTTGGCCCATGGTCAATAGCCTCCTAAAAGCTTTTTTCCTTTTTTTTTTTTCCTTGCAGTATTCGTCTTTTTCCTTTCCAAAGGTTCTGATGTCATTCCTGTTGCTGCAGTTATAGAGTTCAATTTAGTGGGAACATCTTTGAAGTTTAATTAGATTTCTTGAGAAAGAGCATGGGTAATCTGAAATACAAATTCACAAGATTGCTTCAGGCTAAAAGTGTCATGCAGCAATATTAGACCAAATATTATGCAATTGCTCTGTAATTCATGCTCTCTTCCCACTCATGAGTTGGGTTTGAAAAACTTGTGGAATATGTATGACATATCAGAGAAGTGCCAAATGCTCCTCATATAGTCCATTTTCCCATTTCCTATGGAAAACATCCCTTCTCACAATCTTCCCTTTCCCACATTAAGTTGAAGTTTGTCCATTACACCAGGGTAGCATCATCCATGTCCATGGAGTTGCAAAGCGTAACTTGGTTCAACTGCAATTTAGAAATAATGTGAAGGGTACTGTCAGTTAATAGGGAAGTTGAAGGGGATATTACACACGCATGAGAGACGCCACCACAGGCTGATGTCCACCCTATGTTGGCAAAGCATGGAGTACCGGTGCAGAAAATTTTCTATACAGCGTCAACATTGGCTAGAAGTGGAGACTGCCACAAGGCATGAGAAAGTAACAATACAGGACAAAATGTGCTTGGCCTCACCTCACCGGCACCAGCTCCACAGACGGGATAGCTCCTGTGGCTTTCCCAAGGAAAGCCTCGCCTGTACGTGAGATCTGTTCTGACTGCAGCATCCAAGGTCAGGTACAGACTGCATCCATAGAGCAAGAAGATGAAATATTATAAAATAGACATAGCTGGCATCTGTGCCCTTTTTCTAGACACACATAAGTGATTATGCAGAATTATTCACATGACCATAAAAACTTGAAAATTGAACCTTACAGCTGTTCTGGTCTTGTCTGTCTGCTATGGTGCTTGTGGTTGGTGTGAAATCACGTCTGATTTGCCTCTGGAGGCAGGGGCAGAGGGCAGGGAGAGGAGGGAATGAGATTACACACGCACATGCCCATGCGTGGTGGTTTGGCCCTGGCTGACTGCCCACCAAAGCTGCCCTGTCACTGCCCTCCTCAACCAGACAGGCGAGGGGAAGTACAAGGAAAGGCTCTTGGGTCGAGGTAAGAACAGGGAGATCACTCCACAGTTACTGTCATGGGCAAAACAGACTTGACTTGAGGGAATTAATTTATTAACATTTAAATTGTTAAAAAACCCACCTTCCACCCACCTCTCCCTTCTTCCCAGGCTCAGTCTCACTCCCAATTTCTTTACGTCTTCCCCCTGAGTGGCAAAGGGGGACAGGGAATGGCAGTTGTGGTCAGTTCTTCACATGCTGACTCTGCTGCTCCTTCCTCCTCACGCTCTTCCCCTGCTCCACTGTTGGGTCCCTCCCATGGGAGACAGTTCTCCATGACTTTCTCCAATGTGAGTCCTTCCCACGGGCTGCTTTTCTTCACAAACTGCTCCAGTGTGGGTCCCTTCACGGGGTGCAGTCCTTCAGGAACAGGCAGTTCCAGCGTGGATCCCCCACAGGGTCACAAGCCCTGCCAGCAAACCTGCTCCAGCCTGGGTTCTTCTCTCCGTGGGCCTATGGGTCCTGCCAGGACCCCGTTCCAGCACGGCTTCCCAGGGGGTCACAGCCTCCTTTGGGTGCATCCACCTGCTCTGGTGGGGGTCCTCCATGGGCTGCAGGTGGGGATCTGCTCCATTGTTAACCTCTGTGGGCTGCAGGTGTAGATCTGCCCCACCGTTAACCTCCATGGGCTAAGGGGCACAGCCTGCCTCTCCGTGAGCTTCACCAGGGGCTGCAGGGGAATCTGCTCTGGCACCTGGAGCACCTCTGCCCCCTCCTTCTGCACTGACTCTAGTGTCTGCAGAGTTGTTGCTCTCATGTAGTCTCACTCTTCTGTTCCTCTGCTGCAGACTTTTTTTATTATTCCCCACCTTTTTAATGTTATCCCAGAGGCACTACCACCATCGCTGATGGGCTCAGCCTTGGCCAGTGGTGGGTCCATCTTGGATCCAGCTGGCATGTCCTCCATGGGACATGGGGGAAGCTTCTGGCATCTTCTCATAGAAGCCACCCCTGTAGCCCCCCCCCAAAAAAAAACCTTGCCACACAAACCCACTGCACCACGCTTTACTCAGGTGACCCTTCACAAGGCACACTGGGCAGTGCTGGGGAGAGACGCTGTATCCCTCCTAGCATCACTTTACTCATGACCAACAAGCAAGTGCCTCGGCTTTGCAGTGCAGAATGGAGTGTGGCATGGACTGCTTTTATATTACAGCAGCATCTTGTTTGCAACTGCAACATTTTCATCCCAGAAGATCCTGAAGTGTATTTACAATCTCTAAGGTAAAATTTACGCATAGTAACTTACTGTTAAGCCATATTCAGTCTTCAGTGGAATGAGGACAGCAAAGCTTGCATCAGGCTTGTCCCAAGACGTGACTGTCTCCATGGGCTGAGCCCAGCCATGCTCATCTTGAAACACCACAGCCACCGAACAGCCTAACACTGCTGCACTTGAGGAGGGGGTGCTGAAAGAAAGGCTCTCCTGGCTGAATTGCTGCAAAAAATTAACTAGAGAAATTGTAAGACCACAAGATGAAATGTCATTGACACACCAGCTTTAACAGCCCATCAGCTGAGCAAAGAGCAGGGCACCTCAGTGGTGGTGCACGTCCTTGGTTCATGTCTGCTCAGCACTGTCGCACTGCTCTGCCAGGGATGGGGACTCCAGGGCCACCTCCTACCAAACCCTTTCCCTTCTTACTGAGGCACCAAGCAGGCGGGACCCTATTAAGATATCAGGAGACTGTATGTAGCCTAGAGTTGCATGGCCACAAGTCATTACTAACACGCACCAAACAGTCAAGGAAAAAACAGCTGAGTTTTCCATATAAAAACCTTGAACTGATACAACAGAAACCATAAAATGGGTATGCATGTTGCTCAAGGTCATACAGAAATGTTTCTTCTTTTTTTTTGGTCTGTTTATTTGTTTTCTCCCTCTGGGCATCTATAGCATTGCCTAAGCTATTGAGATGCAAGAGTAAGATTTTTTTTTTTGTTAAATTGGGATCCTAAAGGGGAAGCTCTTCTCATAAATTCTTGAGGTGAAAACAACTGCAGGGATGGGCATAACAGAGGGAGAGACTTAAGCCCTTAACTGCTGTCTGATAGTTTAGAAAAAAATATTTTGGCAGGGAAAAGTATGATTACAAGAAAGCTTAATCCACTGTCAAATATTTTACCATATTTCAGAATCAAATTACAATCTCCAAGCTATTTTAAACATTAAACAGAGGAATATAACAGAGAGATTATATAAACAAAGCAAAATGTAATGCTGCTCATAACTTTAGGAAGGCACTCTGGTACTACAACAGTGAAAGTGGGGGGGCGGGGGGGGGCGGAGAGAAGGAAGATACACTAGATATATGTATATTCTTATTAATGATTTTCTTTTCCTGTCAAAAAATGGACTGATTGATAGTCTAAAGTGAAACTGCAGTAATGTTGATACTTCAAAGAAAAAAACATATTTAAGATCTCTCAATCTGGTACTAATTTCCCATCTTATGTAATAAAAATGTCAAGAATGAGGCTAAAGAATAGCATTGAGTTTAACTTAACTTTTGCATCTGTGCCTTCTCTGATGCTTTGAGATTGCTTTTTAATTATTTAAAAAAAAAAAAAAAAAAAAACAAAGAGAAAGGTAGAAGTACCAGATTAAGACACAAACTGAATATTTTTCAAAAATAGCATTATTAACTTGATTTGTAAAGGACAGCTCCAATAAAACATTTTTTAAAATAAATTCTAAATTAATGCATATTCATTCAATCTTATCTAAAATTCAAGCTAGAATACAGCACATACCTGTAGGAATTGGAACTAATGGAAAATAGAGTTGCAATTAACTTTGCAATGTTTAAAGTTAACATAAACCAGGCCTGCTTTCAGTTACTTTATTTGCTGTATATTTATAGAAACACATGTCATCAACTTACTGGCTTATGTTTTTCCACATTTTCAAGCATGAGTGCAACAGCTACATCTTACAAAACTCAGCCTCTCTGTAACTACTCCTGTCCAATGGGTCAATGTATAATTCCCTGGGCAGGGTCTGCAAGGAGGAGACTTAGAGAGGTGACCAGTGACCCACATCTTTATCAGCAGGTCATGATGATGGCAAATCATGTGGTTGCAGTCCATGATATTTCCTTTCTTTAATGAATATAAGGAAATTTAAGATCCCAGAAGATAACTGGAGGTGAGATGGTATTTCTTAAAATAAAGGGAAAAAAGAAAAAGAACACTTTTAACTTTTTTTTTTTTTTCTTACAACTTAATCCTGCAATAGGTTGTGTACTAACCTGGAAACAACAGGCACAAACCACTCCTGAGTCCAGTGTTCTCCATATTGGCAAAGTGCAGGTTCTAATGTCTGCGTTGTTCACTTTGCAACAGGATAGTAAAACGGAAGGGCGAAATCTCGCAAGACTTAAGTCAATAGCAGGTCTCTCAGGTCAATAACACTACGCTTTCATCAGGTGGACAAGAAACTCAATGTTGCAACCCAGGAAGGTAGCCACCTAAGGACAGCTTATACTGGCTTCCTTTGCACTGTTTTGTCACTGGTGTCAGAAGAGCCCTTTGTGCCTCCAGCCAGGATGTTCACTTGTAAACTGTGTAGCACAGACCTGTCATTTTGGCATTGCAGGGAAGGTGACAGCAGTGTGTCATGAGTAAAGTTGTCTCTACTGGGAAGCCACTTGGCTTGTTTCAGATGGACATGAGCCTTTTGGGTGACCAGGAGAACATGGCTTTGAAGCAAAACATGAAAGACACCAGCTTGCCAGTACAGATGCACTCATTAACTTCCTATAGATGCCATATTTACATCCCACAAAGCTATCACACATTTAAGTATTCACATGACAAATTAGCACACCATGAAAAATATTAACTATCCTGAATACATTGCCCAATACTTTGGTTTTATAACATGTTCCAACTCTTAGTCCATAGTCACAGTCCTTTTCTTAGGCAGTGGTAGGAGACCTGCAGTGCCTTTCTTCTAGTGGACTCATGGACATGAACGTTGCACTCAACTGTTACTTTTGAAACAGGTAATAACTCTGATAGTTAAGGAAAAACAAACTATTAAACATTAAAAAGCCAGGTCCATCCAAGCATCATTCAGTGTTAATCTAAGTGCCATTTACAAAACTGGAGTTATGCCATAATGAATCGGGGCTCAGAGCTATGCACTGTAAACAGATGGTTGTAACCAAATATACGCTTTAATTTACACAAAGGGATCTGTTGCTGTTTGTGGGTTGCGGCATCAGTAAAGCTCTGAGAATAAATTAGGGCTCTACAGTATATTTATTTTATGGGCTCTATCCTCCTGACAATTGCTTTAAATTCTTTATGAGAAATAAGCACTGATAGTCTAGAATGGAAGGCTATTATGCTCAAAGCTTTAAATTCAGGGACACCAAAAACCTGCTCATTTTGCCTGCAGTTTCAGTAGATCCAAATAACTCTGAGTGTACCTTTAACTCCGTTCAAACTGGGGTTACTAGTTGTACCACAAGACCAGCCCAGATCCTGGTTTATCACCCATTGTGCCGTGGGCAGCACAAGCCCCAAACAAAAAGGCAGTCCCCACCCCAGGTGTCCTCTGAAGTCAGGATGATCCATTTGGGATGGTATGGACAATAGGAGCATTGGTTTGGGGGCATTCGGTAGTAACCCTGGGGTGACAGGTAGGAACCCACTCTCCATCATTTGGGGAGGGCCATGCAGACAGGCACGGATGCATGCGGAGCAGTGGGAGGGCAGGAGGGTAGAGTGCTGCATAGGACCCACCCAGCCAAAAAAAAACCCCAGTTGGACCTCTCTGACCTATCATGCTTTCCTCCCCACTTTCTGTAGCAGCTGGTTTATAAACCGGGAGGAGGATGAGAGCATCATAGCAGTGCCAGGGGCCAGGGCCAGCTCGGGCCAGCTCAGGAGGAGCCCCATGGGGGAATCCCAGCCCCAGCTCAGGATCTGGGCACTTCAACCAGTGCCCCATCATCACGGCCCCTCTGCTCAGCAGCATACACACGAGCCAGCCGCTGCCCTCTCTATTAGTGTATCACTCCTCTTTGCCTCTTTTTCTGTATTTTAAATGTTCTGAGGAGAAAGAATGAGGATTCCTAACTCATATGCCTTCTATAGGAGAGCCGACTCGTGCGCTAGAGACTGATGGTGTGCTAGGACTTTTCTTCTCCTTACAGAAAAGTGAGCTCTTCTTTTATGCTCATGCCTTGGGTTTGTGTAGGAGTCTTTGGTAATATTAAGTACAGGATTTTTTTCAGTTTCATCCAGTGGTTTTAGGTCTCGGGTACTACTTCTTTTCCCTGTCAAGGGGATCCCTCCTCCACACATGAACCGGTCAGCTATTCATACAAATACCGTTTATTCTTCTGGTTTTGAATTATGCCTATTAAAGAATTTATTTTGCTCTAAGAGCAGTATCTCTGGGATTTGGAACTGGCCACGTGCCACCGTTTCCACATGCGAACCCTTGGAGCTACTCTCAGCCTTTCCATCACGGCATTGTGCTTCTACAGCCTTCATAGGGACTGTTATTTATTTCCTTGTATTTTGATGTGCATCTGAAACTAGGCAACTGATTGTACCTTTCAGACTTTAAAATAAGTCAAAAAAAATGAGTCATGGATCCGACGAAGTCTCCATCCACCAGAAGTCTCCTCATCTTTCCATGTTAACCCCAGCAGCCTCTCTTGTGTCCCTGGTTTTTTTGGGTGGCAGACCAGAGGCTGAAGCAATGCATGCGCTGATCGTCAGGCTGGTGTGCTGACAGGCCAGCCACAGCCAGCTTGCGGAAACAGTAAGGGGACACTGCTGTTTCCATGTCTTCTGTCCCCAGGTACCGTTTTATTCCACCCCAAACTGGGAGAAATTTCTATATTTAAGAACTGTAGGCTGCTGTCATCTTTCAGAAGTTATTAAAGGCAAACGGCCAACTGAAAAACTATGTGATCGTGCAAATCTCTCTTTCTCCTGCTTTTTTTTAATTGTTATTTTTCAGAAAACCACAATAAAAGTTAAATCAGCAGTCCTTAAGCTTTTCTGTGTGGTTGATCTGAGCAAACAGTGGTGCCCACCCACTTTGCAGTTGTCACTGGGTTTGTATCTCCCCATGAAAACAGTCAAAATCACAGCTGAAAATGGAGTTGGGGAGGAGGGGTCCCATATGAGCAACAGGCTGCCAGTAAAGCCCATCAAAAGGATGCTGCTGCTCTTGCTGTGTATTATTATTGTACTCCCAAGGTTGACTATCATCCTTATATGTCTGCATTTTTCGAAATACTGCTTATATAACTACCAACGTATCTCACTGGAGGTAAACATCATAGCCTTACATGTTATGACTTACAGAAATCTTACCCGCTTTTCCGCAAGGAGGAAAAAAAGGTGTGGATCCAAAGAATGTCAGCAAAAAAAAAATCAAGTAATTACAGTACACTGAACACCATGAAACAGAGGCCTTGAAACAAAATAGGCAATGATGTTTCAAAAAACTCAACTGGGAAATCAGGGACACTTTCATAATTTCAATGTTTAGACCTATTAATTGTAACTTATTTTTTTTAAAAAATAAGTATTTGGTCAAGAAGCTTAATTTCATTTTCTTAGTCCTTTATACTTCTACATGTTCATCCATTTTTTTTTTTCTTCTTTTTTCTTTTTTTTTTCATGACTCTCAAGACATTGGAGCTGCATAAGCAGGAGGGAAAACAAAGTTCAGTGTTATTTCAATTGCTCAAATAGTTGTTTTGGTTGATCTGTTAAAGCAGTAGTGTTTGCGGGAAATCATAAATAGTGCAATGACAAACTCTACTTCCTACTTGGTGTATGACTTTGGTTTTCTAGTTTGGTTTATTAGACTGTAAATAACTACCTTGCACCTGGCTTGATTTGTTTATTCCCTTGCATCTGAAGAAAAAAACAACCCAGTTTTGCAATAGTTAAATAGAGCAATTGTGCCATCCAGTGGCTAGCTAGGTTAACTCATTTCTTCTCCTTCCACATGACCATTTGGTATTTCTTGTTTCTTATTCAGAAAGTCCGTAATTACTGTAATTTACAATGTTCATTCTATTGCTGCATCCCATTAATACATTATAAAACATTTATTCTAGTCACACTTTTTTTCTAATATCCTACTCAGGCTGAAGGCTCAAAAGAGAAGAAAGATGTGCCATATACCCTTCTGGATTAATAAGAGATTAAGTTACAGGTTACTACACATCCTATCATCAAATGTCACGGACCATTGACAACAGTGAGCCAAGAAAAACATAGCTCTTGACCTAGCTGGTCTGCTGTGCCCACAGACCATGGCAGAACCTTTGCTGAAGTGCTCCCAGTACAACTTTTTGTAATAATAACCGTAACTGAGTTTATAAATTGGTTTGTGAAATATCTCTGTGACTGAAAGGAAAAGTCAGAGGGGGCAAAGAGTATGACAAAAGAATCCTGCAGTATGATTACATTCCTATACGATCAGTCTCACTCATTTCACCACCGTAATTTCTAAAGTAATTCTGTGGAGACAAGGTGAGATCTGGTGCTGCCTGAGTCTGTACGGAGTGCAACAGGAAACATGGCCATGAGTCACAACTTGGGAAAGGTCTTCTCATTTCCAAACCAAAGTCCGCTGTACTCACCGCTGAGGAAGAAGGAGCTTCCTGGTTGCAAAGGTTTGCTGATGAACCACAAGCCTGTTTTGGGGGGAAGCCTCATAGCGCAAATCGATTTCTGGCATCCACGTGAAGCCTCCGATTTGGACGAAAGCAGCACATGGGAAAGGAAGTAACAAGCAGAAGGTGCTCAGTGGAGGGGAAATGCAAGGGAAGAGGCTCAAACATGCATAACGCTACGCAGTTGCTATGGTGTTGAAGAAGGGGAAGGGATTCTGATGGACTATGCTGGCTCCTTGTTCCTACTACTGTGCTTTGAGACTTTCCATTCCCCTGAAACAGTAGCCTTGCGCAGGTAAAGTTGCACATCCCAGGGACCGTCACCTTGAGAAAAAGTGCGTCATCAAGATAGAGCGGGGTCCTCATGCTGTGAGTGCAGCTCACGAAGGGAAATCTCACCGTCCCAGCGTACATCACAGCTTGATTCTCCTACAGGAGCCCTGTGCTCTCCATGACCCTGGCAGCAAAGGGGAGGGGAATGCCTGGCCACCTCTCTCTTAACAGACAGACCGTCATCTATTTTCACTTGACTCTAGTTGCAGTTTTTCAGTTTCCTGGTCTCTGCACAGTCCAGCTGTGGAGTCCTTCCAGGAGTGGCATAAACACATGCTGTGATCCCAAGCAAAGCACCGGACTCCAGCTACAGCAGCCAATCCAGTCCCCATTCTGGAATGTCCTCCCCAACCCCCTTCTCCACTGCATTCCCAACATAGGCGTGACTCACTGTATCTCAATGTGATTCTTCGAGGATTATTTCCCAACATATTTTCTTGAACACAAGCAGCAACTTCCCCTATGCCAAGAAGAACTTCCAGGGAAATCTCTGTGTAGTGCTGCCCTGCCTTCTGGGGACATGAATCACTGCACATCAGTGCCTGAAGTACTCCGCCATGCTGTGATACGAGAGATTAGTTAACATGCTGATAATCCTTTTGCTACAGAGACACAGGAAGGCTTTCCCACAAGGAAACTCTTTGATCTAAACAAAATTGTATCTTGGCCTGAAGTTTAGAAGGTGGCTATAGATTTAGAGAGTGTCGACTTCTAGAGGGCCTATCTAAGAAGGACTTCAAACAACTTTTCTCCTGGCAAGAATCCAGCATTTTCAAGGCTTCTTAAAAACAAGGCAGCAAAATCACTGGTCGCTTTTGAAAATGTTGTGTGAGATACTTTGCCCATGATGCACGCAGCGCATTTACAAAACAGTGCTTGTTCACACCATGCCTCCACACCTGGAAAGAACGTTCATACTACCGCTTTTATTTTAAATATCACTAGTTCTTCACATGCGAGAAAGATTACATACAATATACTCTATATAGATTATTTATATTATGTTATGCTATGTTATGTTGTATTGTATATATTACATTGTATCATATTATTTATAATATATATAAATCTATCCTCAGAAATAGATAAAGGGGGGCAGAGGGGGAAGAAAAATCCTCCCCAAGAGCAAGACCCAGCCTCCCAGGGCAGATGAAGAATTCACTGTTCCGGAGCCCTTTGAAGAAGGAAAGCGCTGACAGTCGTCACTATTTCACTCCCACTGAGCGTGTGTCTGTCGGGCAGACCTCTGCCACCCCTCCTGCATGGAGCACGTTGATCAAATCCAGCTGAAGTTGGAGCCAGGTGTGGAAACAGATTTGTGGCTGAGATCAGCTTTGCTGCAACGACCATGGTTCAGATCAAAGGAGAAAAAAAAAATCAGTTTGAGACCTTTTGAAGAAATGTTATTGAATTTTTACTGAAGAATTTTTACTGGACAGATGACCTACTGTGGTCTGGGAAAGCTTAACTCTTTCTTACAGCCTAGATGAGTATTTTATGGTTCTATAGTATACTGCACTCATCATATTTAGCACCAAGAGAAGAAAGCGGTACTAGTGTTTTAACATGGCTAATACCCTGGCCATGCAGTTAATAATGAGCCAAATGAAAAGAAGTGCTGGTAGGGATATTTGTCCATTCTCACCGTATTGCTAGAAGCATTGGCACAGCTTTTTGAGTCAGCTCTGAGTAGGAAGGAGATAAGGCCTTGATGATTAGCTAGAGCAAGTCTCTCTCACGGAGGTTGTTACAGGAGCTTTCCAATTTGCATGAACTCCTGAGTGTTAGACTTGGTGGGGGACATTTCCTGAAAGGCCTATAAAGGAGTTTGGGGTTTTTGAAAGTTCTCCATGGTATCTATTACCCAGAAAAAACTCAAAGCCGGTCTCTTCATGATACTTAGTGGTTTTCATAATCTTACATACCACCCCAAGCTGGTGCGGTCCCTTGTGGCTGCGCATTATTAGCAGATGAATTGTGTGCCTGGTGACAAGAAAGTAGAAGGGGCAGAAGGCATGCTAAACGCCCCCTGCCTCATAAATGCACCCTGTTGATGCAAGGTTAGAGCTAGGCTGGACCTGCAAGCAAGATGGGTGAGCTTTCAGTCCACTGGGTTATGCGTATCTTCTGTTACCCCACTGTGTTCAGATTCCTTGTGTGCTGGGTTTTCACGGTTCTCTAATTAAGTCCCTCCACTCCTTTCCTGTTCTTTTTTGCCTTCCTAAGCCTGGCTGCCCGTGTCCCTTCTCAGGGAGTTCTTGGCTCTGCAGGCATGAACTCCTGTTGAAGTTAAAACTAATCTCTAACAGTTTTGATATGCCTGGGCCATCTTCCAGGGTCTGCTCTGTAAAAGCAGAAACACAGTGATGAGTCAGGCTCATGCTTTCTAGGACTGTTATGTTTGTCCCATCTTTGACTTATCTATAGCAGAAGACAACAGCCAAGCCTGACCTCTTCTCAGGACACATTTATTAGCACAGCATGAAATGGATGTTTTCATTTATTGTAAAAAGAAATTGTCATGATATCAAGTTTGTAAGGAGGAAACTTTGTCAAAGGCAATAATCAGAGATGATTCTCTGTCCTCTTCCGGCTATGAATTCTTCTGTGGCAGTAGTATTTGTGAGTTACTCTGACACAAATTACTCTCAGTAATTAATTTCTCTTGCAGTGGTCACCACCCAGGGGAGGATGCCAAACCTCTTTTTGTGCTGTCTCATTATTCAGAAGTAATGAGCATGCGTACCCATTGCAGCTCTGACTCCTAACACTTCGGACAGGAAGGCAGCTTCAGGAATAAACTATCAGAACTCAGCAACAAGCTTGCTTTTGGATGCACTGTTTCGTGTTCACATCCAGATCTACAGCTACTTGGTGACGTGTTCACTCACCATCTAAGGTTACGGTAAATAGACTTTTTCCTCATTTGTAGTACTGTTGTCCCACATATAATTTTCCTGCTGTGTTTTCCAGTGGACTTTTCATGTCTAAGATTCTCTTGTCTTAGGGATTCATGTTCACTTTTAGAGAAATTATGGCTTTACTTTAAAAGTCTTCAGTAGTATGTTGCATCAAAAGCTCAAGACCCAGTCAGCAGTTACTGCCTGCTTTCAGTACTGGTGCAGAGTCTCAGAGATGCAACAGCTCTCCAAATTCTTTCTAACAGTCCTGTTCTCCTAGAAGTATTTCTGTTGCTGTGATTACTGATTTATATAACATAACTGTGAAGAGAAGCAGACTACCTGAAGGATAATCCAAATTTGTAAGAGGCTACCTGACCTTAACCTTTCATGAAGCTGCCTCCAAAACTTCCCATTCTCTCATTGCCTTCTTCCACACCTGCAGCATCACTAACCTTTTGAAGAGGAAGTGGAACAATTAAGTAGACAAGCTATGGGTTATTAAAAAATTGATAGTGTTAAAAGGTACAGGCTTTTGCCCACCACATCTGGCATTGGCCTTCTTATGACAAAGCAAGGAGTTTTGTAAGTCGTCTCCTTAAAACTATTCCTCTGCCCCTGACAACATCTAATGTGTAAAGTGTTGGTTCAAGGACTGGTTTTTATACATGCCTAACCATGATGAGCCATAAACACACATAGTCTGGTTACAGGTGGAGTTACCAATAAGGCAAATGATTACAAATGATTACAAGAGGCATAAACTCTAATTGAGAGATGATCCTCAGTCAATGTTAGTAACAACCACACACGGTGTAACTTACAGATCAAAGTAGCCCCAGCACTGCTGTAGCTTTCATGGCTTCTAAAAAAATTTCTCCCATTGAAAGCTCGCAGGCTTCATTTCTGCCTGATTTTGGTTGATTCAATGAATTGCTATTTATTTTGACAGGTTTGATTTTCTGTTGTTCTTAGGGAGTTTGATACAATTTCATACTGCTTTTATGGGAGATCTTTATGGAAATACCTTTGTCCCATTTAGGGATGACTCGCCCCAAGGTCCCCAGGCTCAGGTGAGCAAAGTGCAAGTAGGCCTTCTGGGGTCATCCAGAAAGAACCCAGCAGTGGGGCAGATGTGCACTAGCACATGCTTCCATGTGTGAGGCCAAGTGGTGACTGTCCAAGGTGGATCACCAGCAGGAAAGAGAGGCCCCGCGCCCCATGGAGCATGTCACACTGCATACAGAAACATCATGGGGCTAAGGCTGTGTCAGGGCAGGGGCAGAGCAATGTGGAAACCAGGCCTTTTTCTGTAGATACACTTTAAGTCACCAAAGTGCTTTAATTTGAGCTAGTCCAAAACAGTGAGAGTACCAGCACTGCGAATACTCATCACCATGAATGATACAATGTGAAGATGAAGGGCAAAACGATGAAGATTTTCTGGGGTAAGGTCAGCAGAGTAAAAAGAGAAACCAGGCACAAAGGAGCAAGGTTAATGCAAATTTTAGCTCACCTTACTGTAGGAGTTCCTGGGCAAATAAATTTTTACCATGGATCAAAAGTGTCGCAAAATAAAAGTATTTATGTTTTGAATGAGAGGCAGATATCTCCCACAATTACACAGATATGTAGTTCCCTCTCTTGCAATTCCCTTCCAAACCGTTGGGAGCTCCTCTGTCCAAATAGACATTTCACCCTGATCCTGTAAATTAAAATTGGTAACAGTCAGTTTGGTGGACATCACCATCAGGCCAGCATTGGGACAGGAGAGAAAATCCCAAGGGCAGAGTAGCATTATGGGCTCGGTTTGCCTATGATCTCTTGTAGCTGCTGTCATGTCACTAGCACAAAATGCATGTGCAACAAACAGGTTGAACAAAGTTCAGCTGAAAGTTTTCTGCCTGCAAAAATTGACTGTGCAAGTTCTAATGGAGTTTTTAATTCCAAAATCCTTTTGTAAAATAAAATGGGCACAGAACCATTGCCAGCTTCTTCTGAGATAAAATCACAGGCTTAGGAACTTGTAGTGACATAATCGGTTATTCATTTACTTTTTTATTATTTTTTAATGGGCTGCCTTAATTTCTCTCTAAAGACTAGAACAAAGGCTATTTCTGAGCATTTTCTGGCAGGATCTGGGAACTGGTGGCACCACATCGAACACTGCTGTTTAGCAATCCAGTTGTCTTTTACCAAGGACAATGGGATTGCATCAGTGTATTTCCTTTACTTCTGTTAAAGTGGCAGAAAGATGCCCTAACCAACATCCAGACTTTTCATGTCAGATGCAATACATGGAGCTGTATGACTTAAATAAATCTGTTAACACAAGGTAGGAAAAGGAAGTGTTTAATTTTAGGGAGAGAAAGTAAGGAAGTTAGGGCAAGGCAGCAATGAATTTGTGACAGGGGACACCCAAGAACAAGAACTTGTCTGAGGTCAGCTGCAGGGATGTGGCTTTGCTGGCAGTGAGTAGGTAGGTTCCTGCCTGCCTCAGGGTGGATTAAATGCTGAGTGCAAGCAGATGTGGAGCTTATTCCCACATCATTGCTGCTTTTAATTGCAGATATTTCCAGAGCTGAAGGTAGTTTGTTCTGTAGGACTGGAAAACCTGCTGTGCAAGAAGCCCTCCTCTCCTCCCCCACTGACACTGAATTTATGAGTTCTGAAGAAAAATACAGCCATTCATACTGGACAGCACAGTCTGCTGTGCCTGTCCAAAATGCAATCACAGGTACCAGTGACAACGTTGACAAATGTGTCTGCTCCCAAGTATAAGGTGGCATTTTCAAACATTCACCACACAGCAGCCACTAGTCATTAGGCACTTGAAAAAAACCCAGCTTTTTCCATTAAGAGTTCTTCCTCACCATACTATAAGCAAATTCAACAGTGAATGGGCTCCCAGCCTTGTTCTCCACAATTAGTGAATAAGTTGTTGATAAGTTATTGGAAAAAAGAAATAAACGATGGAATTGTTCTTCTTTCCATTTGAATAAAGTACAGTAGCAGGTTTGGGGAAATAATCGGGTTTGGGGGCCAAACCAAGCTTAAATTCTCTTATCAAAACAACCCAGAAGCTGAAAAAAATTTTTTTGACAGAAGTTTGGACTTGTTTCCCCAGGAAAAAAAAAAAGTGTTAGAGTGCTATATTTGAGGAGAAAAAGGAAAGGAAAAATCTATTTCTAAAAAATCAGAGGAAAAAATGTAAGAAGCCATCACCCAGAATTGAAGAAAATCAAAATATCCTACTTTTGAAATCCCAGGTCTGATTTTCCCTTTTTAGGGAGGGGGGCTGAAGTACATGTATGACTTGGTAAAAGCTTACAAACTGTTTTGGCCAGCAGGAAGCCACATTTTTCCGTAGAAGAGAAGGCTTATTTTCAGTTTGGATCCACTCTCGGTTGGGAGAACTTCCCCAGCCATCCTTGCGAGTAAAAGGAACATGTGAACTACGCCTCACTCACCCTCTCCAGAACTGGTATTGCCAGCTGTACCCCCAGGCTAGCAGTACAGGAAGGCAGAGCCCTAGAGGCTATCCTTCCCTTCCAGCCTCTGTATTTGTATTTTAAGTTCAATCAGCAGATGAAGAGCCTGGAGCAGGGATGGGTCTCCAGGACCTCAGTGCCACCCAGCAAGGGCCCAGACCTCAGAAAGACAGCGCAAGGCTTGATCCTGTTGCTGCTCAGCTGCACAGTTTGCTTTCTAACCAGCCTCATCAAACTGAACAAGTCCTGTGGTGGTTTGGAGGCACTGGAAGGCTTTGGGAAAACTCCAGGCTTCAAATGCCAGGGATACTTGTTCAATAAAAAAGTACAAATCACCAGAACAGGTGAGAAGTTTGATTTGATTTTGTGTTGTTCCTTTTCAAATGCAGTCCCATTCATATTTTCAAGTTATGGTTCCTCGTTATCACAAAGGGCTTATTTGTACAGCACTAGAAATTCTGACTGAAAATGTGTTTGCTTTCTAAACTTCACCCAACAGTAGGCTGGATAATTTTTCCCTCTTAGAGCTTCCTCTTTTTTTTCCCATTTTACTCATCCAACAATAGCTAAGCTATTTCTGCATATGTTCCGTATACTTTTTCAGTGAATTTCTTGATTTATTTTTTACAGCCCAAAATCCAGTCAATGTGAAAAACTGGTTAATTATGGCATTTACACAATACTTAATCTACTCATCTGGAGTCCTTAACATGAAAAGATAAACCTTCTATTATGGCAAACCTTCTTTTTCCCCCTTTTCTTCTGGGGATCCCTCAGAGGTCTTCCAGTTGATACTAGACCCATACTTTAATGACTAATCCAAAGCAGCCTGTACTTTTGTATCATCATTAAGTGCTGTATCAGCTCAGATAACATGGAGTAAATATTATCTCAAGCTGCATAAGGTATGAATTTCATCAGATCATAGTATTTTCTAATATTTTTTGGTCAAATTAATGTGCTCTCAAAAATGTAACAAAAATCTATTTGGAATGGCTCAAGCTACACAAACCAAGCTGATGCATCCCAAGCATCCCCTGCCTGCAATGGGAAATGCAGAACCTGACAAGGCTACTCGTATCAAAAGCCAGCTTCAACACAGCTGCCACATCAGCCAGCTGCCACTGCCCTTGAAGCTACGTAGCTTTCCTCTCTGCACACCAGCACTTCCCCTCTCCTCCACCCTTCAGCTACAATTGCCCGCCTCTTTGTGTTAGCTTCCTACATGCTTGTTGCATTATGTGGCCTCCTGTTAAAGAAAAAAAAAAAAAACCAGCCCCAAAAATCATTTACAATAGCATCAATCCAGATATGACCAAGTACTTAAGAAATGTTCATATATGCTCATTACCTAACAGAATATTTTCCACAATATTAACCTCAGCCTCCTTCATTAATCACATAGAGCACAGTATCCTTTAATACCTCTGCTGCTGTCAGCTGCACCACTCTGCAGGTGCAAGTAGGTTCAACAATTTTTTCTCCAGTAATGTAGGAGGCATTGGTATCTGGCTGAAATGTACTATCCCATGGAATTTGTTACTTTGCTGCAATTTAAAAACTGTTTGTGTGACAGGATTGCTAGACTGAAGTGACAGGTGCTAGACAGGTGCTTTTAGCAAGGTGATCTGTGGACCAGCCTTTGCAGGGTTGGTTTTCTCTTCCTCTCAGAATACATAAGTAGAAGGCTAACTGTGACTATATAGGCTTGGATCATTTAAATTAAGAAGGAAGATGCTTTTTTTTTTTTTTTTTCAAGAATATTTCATGTTTTTCTGCTCCCCTCCAACTGATTTCAGCATAAAGAAAAATCCTTCCTGAATAATATAATTACAGAATTGTACCATGAACTGTGGTGCAACCTGAAAAGCACTTCTAACTGGACATCCTCAGGTTGCAAATGGAGGCTATAGTTTTCCAAAGCAATCTTCCTTTAGAGATTTAACTGCACTCTGTGATATAGAAATACTATAAGCATAATTTTTTCCGACAGCATTTTGGCTTTTCTACTTGCAATGCTAGCTGGGTCCTTCAATTTTGAGATAAGCAGATATGAAAAATAAACTTAACTAAGAAGACAGCCAACTTAAGCAAACCTCCAAAAATGCTGGATACTGAGTTTGGGATAAACCCAAATACATTATTTTATGTCATGGAGTTCCATTATCTAACATTTGAATGGTGCATCAGAAAGAAATCGGCATTTCAGTGAAAGCAACAGCAGTAAATGATTAACTTTCAGGAAAAGCACTATCTGCTGTAACATTTCTGGGCCATTGGTTTTCATTTGTTTGGGGCTGTTTTTTTCTTTTACTCCTTTTTTTTGCTCCTTTTCATTAGTTTCCTGAAAGTGTGCAGTGTGTCTGCAAGTTCTCTGAATTGGCCATCTCCTCTTTACGTGACTTACACAGTAGAGTCTGTTTTCCATGTTTTCTATCTTCTTTCAGGTATTGAACATATAATAAATACAAAGTTAGAAAGCCCTATGATTTTTTCAGTGCCAGTGAGGTCTCATGATTAACCTGATGACTAGGGCATGAAATACTAAGAAACAAATGTTCCACGAGACAGGAACTGTGCACAGTAAATGGAGCAAACCATGTTTTAATGCTTTATATGAATGGTTCTGCTTTGTTTTCCCAAGGGCAAATGAATATTTTATTATTTTTGGTTGTTATACCAAAACTGATAAACACACTAATGCTAATCATTGATAACAGCTTATGGACAAAAATTATGCAAACTACTTGTGTGGGAGAGAAAAAGACATACAGTCCTGCTGTACTTGAAGTTAAATACATGAGTTTCAAGCTTAACTAAAAAGCCAAACTATTCTGTTTCATTTATGTATCAAGGCCACCTCCATCAATCCTGTAGGCTGGACCAGGAGGTGACTGAAGTTCTAAGTAGCACATATTTCTAAGTAGCACTTATGTTTAGATCTGCCACTAATCTGCCTCCAATAGTGCCTCCAATAACTACAGCTACACATTATAGCCAAAGCCGCAGCCATCCCTAGGGATTTTGCTTTGGAGCCTAAAGATCCACCTGGAAAAGGATCTTGAAGCATGAGAAAGTTTCTGACTAGCAGGGAAGCATTCACCCAAACTTTGCATGACATAAAGTCAACTTTACATAAAGTCATCTTGCGATCTAGCCATGTTTAGGACAAGATAATATATTGTTTTGGGGGACAGCTGTCTCCAAAAAGCAAAACAGATCCTGGAGAAAATTTTCACTGCACATTAAACTTTTTTTCTTCAAACAAAGCTTCATGCTCACCCCCTTTGCTTGACCAGGCATTCCTTCACAAGATTTGTGCAAATTTGCACCTACTCCAGTTTGACTTGCATTTCTCCATGTAGTGTGCAAATGCATTAATAAATGGCAGGTACTCTAGAATTAGCACATTTTCCTCACATAAGAAATCAGTGGTCTAATCAAGAAATTAATTAAGGTCATTAATTTTAGAAAGATCTCATTGTATTTTAATCTGCTTTCCCTTTAACAAAGAACTTGCTGCATTCAGAGTTCATGTAACCCTGGAGTAAAACCCGGTTCTGACAAATGTTTGGCTGCAAGACCTGTGCAAACCTTGTCACAGCCTTCAGTTGTCTTCCTCTTCTTTAGGCCTTTCATCATTACACATTCTACAAAGAGCAAATATTTAAGGACTGGGTCTTGCATGCCTCTGAAGAAGCATTTCTGAACTAAAATATAAAAAATGGAATAATTGAAATATATATAAAATTGAATAAAGGAGATCTCAGTGGCTCACAGAAGATTTTTGAAATTATCTAAAGTCTATGAGGGAAAAATAATAAATTTTCCTCTGATGCTATTTGATTTTTAGGAAGTGGTATGCATTTCAGAAATCTGCTGTCTAGAGACCCTGTCATTTTAAAGTTATTTTGACACTAAAGTCAATCTTACCTTCTTACAGGTAAAGTCCTGCCAACGTAGACATTGGAAATAACAAGGAAATTAGCCACTAGGATAATTTAAGAAAGAAATTTTAAAAATGTTAGCATCTTTTGAAAAAATCCAGCTGAAATGCCACACTGATAGGAAAAACGTTTCAAGTGTTATACAACAGATGTCAAATTTGGCTGGAATGTGTTTCAGTGAAGATAGGTCAGAAGGACAACTTGGAACTGATACTTTATTTTAAAGAGGGGAGAGAAAGCTTTGTGGATCCCTTCTAAGGAAACATGAAACAAGTCTGAGTTTCCTGGGCACAGTTTTCCCAGGTGCTGGAGGCAATGGTAGAAAAGTCATTTTTACTGTGTATTTCAGACTCCCATTTCTTAAGCATAGACGTATCAGAATATGTAAAAGATTTGATTATGGAGAAGTAAACAATAATCCTAAATCCTTATACATATTAAATTATAGGACAACTAGTTAAGTTCTATGGTAGGTCATTTTATTAGAAATAAGTTATAATTTTCATGACATTTCTACTCAACAAACATTAACACACTACCACTAAGCCTGGAAATACTCCATACTGTATGGAAAATTAATTTTTTTGTATGAAATGGGTGGCAAGTTACCAATATTATGTATGAATTCCCTGAAAGCGTTATCATTTTGGTAAGAAGAAAACAATATTTTTTCACTGGTAGCTCTGGAGTTTTTGGGTTTTTTGGGGGGAAATTATACCAGTTTCCAAAATTTAAAAAACAAAATGTTGATCTTGCCACCTCCCTGTGCTTGTTCCTGGACAAAAGCATGCCTGTGTCAGCTAAAGCTGTAGCCTACGATAGAGAAAAATTTAGAAAAGTGTCTAAAATTTCTTTTTAGAAAGGAAATAACTGAGACAATAGACAGACTATACCTCTAAGTTTTTTACGTCTTTTTGCCACCTTTTACAACCTTTTACATCCATAACCTTGTTGTGATGTTATGGACCCTGTTCTGCTTACAGTGCTGTAAGCATACCTCCCCTGGGCTGACTTACAATGCAGCAAAACCCATTGCAATGTGAAGACTGTTCTGCCTGCTGCTGCACATCAACCTGGTAAAACGAGATCAGCTGAGCTGTACCCAGCAATGACTGGCTTCTAAATACTGGCCTTGTGCGCCACGGCCACTCTTTTATCTTCTGCACAGCTAGGCAGCTGTGCAGCTCGACCAGCCCCTCTGCCAGCGATGTTTGTTTGGATTAATTAGTTAACATCAGAAAAGCATGTGTCCTACTCATTGCAATGCCTTGCTATGACTATTCATTATGTCGTGATGGGAATGGAAAAAGGCAGCTTTTCTATACCGAAAAGTAAGCTGAAATTAACCCCACTCCCTGTTTCCGTCATCTTGTATTAATGTCAGGGGTAGGTTCCTGGTTCATAACCTTTTATCTCTTGAAAATATTAAACATAAACCACCCTCTGATAAGCAGTGATAGTGCATTTTGTAAGGGGTTTGTAAAACAGATAAGGCAGTTAAGAAATCTGACTTAAAGTTTTCTCTCTGGCTCAAGGGAAGTTCCTGCTCAGTGCGTACAAAATCAGTCTACAGGGCAGAGAATAACAGTAAGCGAATGAAGGTCTGAGGGTAGGTACCATGCCTCTTGCATAATAATTGCAAATTCTAAGTGATAAGAAGAGACAGGAACTGTGGTTTTGTTTTATCATTTTCTGACTCCCCCAATAAATCAGTAAGTGCTCCCCCTGTCTCTTTATGGCCCCTTTGGTGGACGGAGGCATTTTATCTCTGTTAGTGGTTATATCTAGTTATCTGCCTGCCACTGTATGAATTTCCAGTCTATTTGCTAGTAATTTGTCATCAAAAGTTTTAAGTTCAATTCAATTCTAATAATTGTCATATTAAATGAAGACGAGATTTAGTAGCAAAGTTCAGACTAAACATTGGTCAAATCAGTCACCATATGTATCTGCATATCCCACACCAGCCCATAACCCTCAACTGCTCTGCGGTGAGAGGGACACCATATCCCAATATTTCACTTGGCTACTTCAAATTATATTTTTACAACAACTTTCCAGATTTTAATGCCTGGTTTTGTAGCTGGAGCTCAATGCCAGCACTCAACGTGTCTTGGCAAGGTTTATTTTACTATGATTGACTTAACTGATCCTCTATTCACGTACTGTTCCCCGGGTTTTGATGTAAAATAATGGAGATAAAAGGTTTTGCTGCTTCACTAGGAAGTTGAAACCCAGTCAATAACGTAATGCTTGCAAAACACCTTCAGTCTCAGATGACAGCCGTTATCAAAACTCAAGATATTAAAGTAGTAACAGCTCTGAGAACAAAATTTTTCCCACTGTGAGGTGGCAATGGGTGAATATTAAACATGATCAGAGAGAGGAGGGAAATATGTGGATTTTCCTTTGATGCCCAGTGATTTTTTTGGTTTTTTCTGCCAGTTCTTACGGAGTCAAGATTGATCCTCTGACTGCTTTTTCTGCACTGGTGGCACACAGAGTAGCAGCAAGGGCACGTGCCCTTGGTGACCTTTGAGAGGCACAAAGGACAAACACAGCTGAGCCCTGCCAGTAGCTGCCCAAGAAGGCTGGTGAGGCTGGTGGTGGCAGAAAAGAGGAGCTTTTTGAGGTTGAAGACAGAGGGGAGAAAGAATAGCTCTGGGAATTAGAGCAGGAGGTATCTTGGTTTCCACTGTGCCTTTCTATAGGGTTGTTTATTACTATATAGCATGCAACAGAGGGCATGCCTTTTGTAGAGAAAGGTAAACAGGAGTGACCTCAGCGCAATGTTTCAAGCTTTTTAATTAGATCGCCCTTCACATTTTTTATCACGTTTCAGCTAGAGGCCAGACTGCAAATGCTGGCTGCTGCAAAGCCAGGCTGAGCGTGTTCCTACACGCGCGTGTCCCTGCATATTGATAATTCACAAACTTGTTCAGCTTTTTCTTACAATGTTTCCACCAGTGTGTCCTTACTGCTTTACTGTCGTGGCAGGGCGGCTACTGAACTAAGGAACACTGCTGGCTTCAGATACTGAGATCTTTTTCCTCTCTTTTAAAGAAATTATTTCACATACAGGAAAGCAGATGAAGGATGGGAGGCAACTTTTTCATAAAACACAATAGTAGCTCTTCCACAGTCTACAGTATAGGCAATGCTTTACTATCTGAACTATCTGAACTGTAAACTGAAGGTATGTCCTGCTGTAGCCTTCCAGATTTGCAGAGGTTTTCCTGACCTGCCTGGTATGGTTCTGTGCTTTCTTGAGAAAGGTCAGCAGCTTCTTTCATAGACCATGCAAATCTGAAAGGAGCATACTCATATTAATAACTTCTTTTGCTCAGTGGGAAACTTGACCTTGGCTTTAACATGCCTGCTAACGCCATAGAAGTGCTGGATTATCTCTTGTGGGCAACTGCCATTCCCAATTAAAAATTTGTATTACAGAGCTTTAACCCACACATTTCACCCTCTCAGGAGAAAAGGGGTTTTGGGGTGCTTTTTGTTTTGTTTTGTTTTGTTTTGTTTTGGGTTTTTTCATTTACTACCTGGCATTTAGCATCAGGTACACATCTGACTTTTCTGTCTGCAGAATCTGAGCATTTCACCCTTTCTTTGGATTCTCACAGCACTTCTGTGGATCACAAAAGCTTTATTTCATAAATTCCATGTAATAAATAAAGAAATACATACTTAATTACTTCAATGAAATCCTTTTTTTGTTTGTTTTGTTTTTAATAAATGGGAGAGGAAAATTATCTGCCCAGAACCATGCAAGTTAGGCGTAGAAAAGCTAAAAAAGCAAACAAATCATAACTTTCTAGACCATCTCATTCTAACAATTGTTTTCTAAAAAAATCAGGGCGAAGTTCCTACCATTATAAGCCCAGGGGAGTGATGTAATTACAGGAATAAGGGACGTAACATAAGAAAAGTTTTGTGATGAGTATCAGTTTGATCCCCCATATTCACTTCCTTGAATCAAGGCTTAATCAACCACTACAGCATCTGATTTGCCTCTCCTGTGAACCCTCTAGCTTCTGCTGAAGGAACTTCTATTTAGTTTAATTCAGATATACATATAAAAGCAGCTGCTGGTAATAAAATAACACTCCTTATTTTCCAAGTTCATTTCTCACCTGTACTCAAATACTGTCTTAAGGAAGCTACTTTGAATGTTTGTTTTGCTATATTTTTAGGAAAGCTTTTGAAATGTAGTATTTTGAAGAGTATAAAAATAATTAGCCATTTGGAGAATATAATTTGATAAAACAATATATGAAAAGCCCCTGCCTTTTTGTAGCTACATAAAAATTAATTTGCCCACAAAATAATTTTAAACATATTTTGAAAACTTCCTTGAATGCTGCATTTAGTGCAAGGTGCTCTCCCTACCGAAATCCATGGGAAGAGATGTCACCTTCACAACATGACAACCATGAAGAAATAACCTGAACTCCATTCAATGCCATAGAAATACTGAGGCTGTCATGACAACATCGTTTTAGAAATACTTCAGAAATACATTAGAAAGACTACTATTCACCTGTTTGGAATTTTAAAGTCATAACATGCTTTAAACTATCACTGTGATACTTAGAAACAAAGCAAAGGAAAACAAGATATACCTCTGTCCTTGGCTCTCGACTCAATAACTCTTTCTTGACAGTTACAGTGGCAATATTGGTGTAGATAAATACTATTTTATTTTATTTTATTAAATCTACCTTAATGGATAAGTCTTGCCTATTATACAGCAGTCTTTCTTCATCAATGAAGACATTTTAATGAAGACAGCAGTAACAAATTTTATCCAACACAGTAACATTCCTGGCTTTATATAAAATAGACCGTCTAATCAGGAGAAATTACTATACATGGTTTTAAAACTGTGGATTTAGCTAGTCTCTTTTCATGTCTGTGACCATCGACACAATAAGCCACATGACTTTTTGGCATGTAAATACCCAAATCACTAAACACAAGTCCCTAATGTTTACCAAAGTCACCACACTTTTTCAGTGTTGTTGGTTACTTTAAACTCATAATGTTTTCAAAACACATGTTGGCATGTGAAATGAAAATCATCAGAAGAAAACAACCACAAGCACAGCTTTCAATTATGCAAGGTTTAACAACGTCAGATGTTCTTTTTTGAAAGAGTGAGCCTTATGTACTGAGTCTCAGAGAGCAAGAAGCACAGTTATCCGAAAGTCAACCTCATTTTTTGGGCTCTGAGAGAATGTCAACTAAGACTACTGTGATTCCTCCAGTGCAACATTTCAAGAGGATGCTAGATCTAAATGGATTCTGGATTTCATTTATTTAAACAAATAGCATGCTTATTGAACCATCTTCTTTACAGGTCTTCACCTGGGAAAAAAATGGGGTAGACATTTGCAAAACTGCCATGATGTACCCCTTACATTCAAGGTGGGATACAGTTCCCACATTCAGGCATGTCATTTTAGATGTCTGTCTGCTTGTAAAGAAGCTGTCCAGCTCCCATTACTGTCAGTGAAGATCTAGTCTATAGAGCAAGTGAGATATCCAGTGCAGAGAACTGGTCAGCTCACCTTAAAGGAGATATCTACATTACTGACTAGACTCCTGTTGACTACAATGGGAATTTGGACATACACGTGCAAGCATCAACATGTAGTTGCATAAATGTAGATGTCTGAGTTTGTCAGCTGAATCCCATTCCCAGTGTAGGCTGTAGAGGAGAGCCAAGTGCAGACCTGTAATTTTCCAAAGAGAATTTTAATCCTCCCTCATTAGCAAGGAGAATTTGCTAATCACCAGATGTCTAATCTCACCTGTAAAACCACTTCATGTTGTGCACATAACTCCATGTTAATTGGCCCAAAACCAGGACTCAAAGTGCTGTGCCAGTTATTGGACTTCCCACCAGCACAGCTGTGTCTCCTCTCTCCTGCTGCAGCAAGGATTGTGTCTTGGCACTAGGGCACCCTTTTCCTCTGGGAGACCCACGACCCACAACCAGGACAGCAGGAATTTAGATGTTGTGTGTCTCACAGTGTTCTGAACTGCTGGTGGAGAAGGGCTTCTCACCCTCCCTCTTGATCATTTTTAGCACTTCAGTAAATCTTGGCTTTGTTCTGTTCCATGACTGGACTTCTATGTGCTTTTGGCAAGGAAGGGATTGTTCCCTGTTGGACTCCGGTTAAAGCTATCATAAGCTCATGCTGGGGTCTGGGACTTAGAAAGAGACAATAATAGCTTTCTTGATTAAAAAATAAATAAATCACCAAGATCTCAGGAGAAATAACTGGATCCTGAGCCTACCAGGTTTATAGGTACAGGAATGTTGTAGGATGTTGCATACCACAGCATCACAACACAACTGGCTTGTAATTGTAAAAGTAAATGACAAATATATAAATTGTGTCCTCCTAATGGTTATAGGATAGCATCCAACATAAACAGTAAAAAAAAAAAAAACAACAAAAAGCCTCAATGCATACACAGTGATACTGTCTGAAAGCTCCTCCCGATTGCTGTCTTGGACATATGGTACACATTCACTTGTAATTCATTAAAAGCTTTTTTGAATGACATCAAAAAGGGAAATACACAGCACATATTGACCTCAAGGATATTTAGTAATGGGTAGTGCAGCTGGGATTGTCTAATTATTTCCATAAGTATCAGTTCATCAGAATAGTAAACTGAGTCCTAGTGAATGACACAGACTGTTATAAGAAGGATCAGGAGGGATTTTTTTTTTTCATTGACCTAAATAAATTTGCATCTGTTAATAAATCAAAGTAACATTTGAGTAACAAATATTTTAAAATTTTATCTCTTCTTTGAGTTTACTTTTGGTGAAACTGATTTCAAATACTTACTTTTTAGAATATCTACTTTACTATCATTCTGCTATGCAACTAAAGATGCCATAAAATGAAGTATTTCTTCTCTGAACAGAAGTTATTTTAGGGGCCAGTTAATTAACTGATGTGCTACCTGAATTTATTCCTATACTAAGTCACTCATTAGACAATTCCGAGACCATTCAGGAGCTTCAAACAAATTTTGGTAGTACAGCAGAGATAATTTGCCATACTTTTTAAAAGAATAATTAGCAAATACATGGCAGTAGTTACAATTACTTTCAGCGTTCCTACCCCTATTATATACAAAGGCACGTAAAGGAAGATTAATATACTTCAAAAGCTAGTCTCCGATAGTCTAATCTTTTTTGGCAGGCTGTTGTTAACTAGAAAAGCCTAATCATTTCCTGAATCTTTAAGAGCTGTTCAGGTGCGTTCTTGTGCATACCTTGGAAGCACCAACTCCTCCTTAAAAGGAAATATCCTTCATCAGACCTTTTTGATGCCCATGTTAATTTAGGTCCAACCAGAAGTTCATTAGAGCACTTGTAATCTGTTTAGAAACTAGTACAAGGAAAGTTTAGTGAAAGTCTAAGCATGACTGTGCAGTGATGCATACAGAAATGTAAACTTACATAACTAGTTTAATATTGCAAACACAGTTAGAACTAAAAGTTCAGCACTGCATAAAAGCAGTACAGACAGTCCTGATCTAGAGGTTATGTCAACAGGACAAAACCCAAGATCTGTATGTAACTAGCCCCCTTGGTTGCCTGAGCACTCCTCAGTCCATGTGAAGGGTTTCCTTCACTCTTGTGAGCATAAATTGTTAAAGATTACACTGGAGAAAACATGTCCTAAACTGCCTGTCAGCTGAAGAACTGGATCAGAAATGTATGGGAAAAGGAGATAGTATTAGATCCCAGCCTGCAGAGTATGAAGATAACTAAGGTCAGTGAATACTGTTACTTCTTAGGTGGAAGGAGGAAGTAGAAAAGGGAGATTTTAAGTGATAACTGAGAGTCTACCACACAGTATCCCAAAAGGGAGGATATTTAGAAGATGCCAGCATCTGCCTTTTAAGCACTGGAGTTTGACTAAGCCAGCTTTGGGACACAGAGTCCTTGCTCTGCCTCTCATCACAAGCTATCTGTGTGACAGAGAGGTGTAATACTTTGTTCCTCCCCTCAGCACTCTGTCAGTCTTGTTCCCTCTGAACCAGATCACGGTGCCATGGTAGCCAGCACCAGGAGTAGCCACCATGGACATGGCAGTCTGAAATGCAGGAATCACTCACTGGCAGAAATCCTACTGCTTTTGTCTGAAGTGCCAAAGTATTTTTCCTCAGAAGAGATTACGACTCAGTACATGTGAATGAGCTGCCATGGAAAAAAAAAAACAGCTACCCCAAAGGAAAACAATACTGTGACCACAGAATACAACTTTATGAGCAGAACTAACATCTTCTCTAACACAAGAGATTTAAGCCAGGTTTATAATTAGGGTAATTTATTCTGGTGATCAGTTGTAGTCTGTGCACAAGTACTATAAGGCAGCTGCCTTCAGAAATTTGCCCCATCTCCTCTATTCCAAGATAATTCCTCATTAATCCTAGGATGCCTTTTCCTATTTGGGCCCTCAGGGACCATATAACTTGGAGGTGACTATGAAGTGTAATGTTAGGGGATACCCAGGATTTTCAGTGTTCATGGCATGGAAAAAAGTTTGTGAACATCTAAACAAAGAAAAAAAAAAAAAAAGTGGTTTTGGACTGGGGGAAGTGCTGATTCCAGCTGCACAGGCAGGTGCTGCAGCTCTTGGAAGACAGAACAACCATGGTGTGGAGCTGGTAGGGAAAGCAGGTGATTTAGGAAAAACTGTGCCCTTGAACTGCATGGCATCAGATCTAGCCCAGTCCTGATACAGCCAACCTCTCCATCAGTTGGGAGCTGTCCATATATGTTATTTAAATGGGAAGCCCATTTTTATTTCTCTTCTTAAGAGTTTTATTTCAGTTAAGGTTAAATGCTTTACGCGTATCTTCAAACACTTATCTTTTGCCTCTGCTTTTCAAACTTGCCTTTTCCTGGATTAAATAGTATCAGTGGAAGGTCACTGTTAGCACACATTTGCAAAAAAACAAACCAAACCAAACCAAAAACAAAAGCACCAACTCCATTTTAACCATGGTCTGTCCTGGCAAGGGAAGCACCCAGTGATATGCTCATAGGAGTCATAAAGTGCATGATCGGTGAGCAGGGATGTTTACACTGATCCCTTCAGATGAGAAGGACAGCATTTTCTGACCTTTGGGAGCATATGAACATTTAGTCAGGACATCATTTGGTAGTAAACACATGCTACCTGTATGAATAACACCTGTTTGATTCAGTCACGTTATTTAAATTATATATATGTACAAAATGCCAGATTATTGGAGAGGGAGAGGCTACAGCAAAAGAGAGAAAGGTCCTTGCCTCAAGAATTGGCATTGCATTGAGAAATACAAACAGTTAAAGGAAAGTAATTGTCACTTGGTAATTCCCTCTGACAGTCTGAGACTAAAGAATAAATTAACTGAAATTCTCTGTGCTGTCCACACCCTGTCCAGCGTTGTGCAGTACATTCAAAATGTTGTCAAAGAAAGGGTCTTGACTGATGCTACCCTTGTAGTAAAGACATCTGATATGTTCTTCACATTTTCATATGTGAACTGTTGATTCACCATCATCTAACTCTTTGGTGTGAGATGGCTGAGTCCTAAAAAAGACCCTTCAGAAACAGAATATGAGATTTCTACCCACACAACTTCATTCCCGGGTTATGTCAGTAAAACATTATGAAACCCTACCAGTGAACAAACCACATCAGTAGTTGAATCTACACTGCTAAAAACACTTAACTCCTGAAGAGGTCTATCACCTTCATGGTTTCAACAGCTTGTATCCACTTTGTTCAGAAATAGCCCCTCTGGAATAGCCTGGCCTTTTCCATGGTTTCTATGGCCTACTACTTAGTCTGAGTTTCCTTTGCATCTCATGTGGTGCACCCAAACCCCCAAGACATACTGATTACTCCTTGTCTTTTAACACTCCATAGTGCTGTGTATGAGTGCTGAACTGTCACAATGTCACAATGACATTACACAGAAGGCAAAAACACAGAGAGATATTTTTATAGCCCAAATTGAAGGCTATGTGTTGCATGCTCCAGGATATATTGTGACAGCGTGCAGAAATAAGGGCACAAGGACCATGTTCCAGGACTGCAGAAGATATAAAGAACCAAAACTGTTCTATAGAAATTAGTTCTTAGGAGCAAACGTGGGAACAAACTATTCTCAAAACCAAACCCACTTTCATCTGAAAAATGAATTAATTGGTTCAGTCCAAGAAGCAACCTGGAAGTTAATGTATACTCCATGTCAATGATCCACCCCAGGATATGGACTAGGCAGTGAAGTCACTCTACCACTTGTTCAGTTTTCAACCTCTCACTAGCAGAAATCTTCACCAAAACTGTAGCCACCTGTTCCACAGACTCAGTTTACATCTAACCTCATGTCTTTAACCAAAATACAATTCCATTTTGCCTTTCATCATGTTTATCAGCACAACAGAGAAAATAAAGCCAGTGAGGATCTTGGAAGACAATTCCATCTTTTCCCAGTCCTCAAGTTAAAATCAACTATACAAAAGTTTTCCTTGTAGACAACTGCTTGACTTGACCTTAAAAAAAAAAAAAAAAAAAAAAAGAAATTAACCAACAGCTCCAACAGACACCAACAGCTCCACCAGTAATCTGGCCCAGTGCTTAACTATCCATACAATTAATTGCCATTTTCCTAATTTTTTTTTTTTTCTTACTGTAATTCAGTGCTACAGCAGATCTGGAAGACACCGGATTACATTGCTTTTGCAAGAGTCTCTCATATTTTTCTAAAATGAATCGCATGTTTTCCACTGCACCAAACCCAGTTCCATCTGTTTTTTCTCAGAGGCCATGTCCTTTATACCCCTTCAGTTTTGCTTTCTTCCGTAATTCCTATCACCCATATCTTTCTTGAAATAATCAAAAATTAGACATAGCAGTCCAGCTAAGGACTTAACAGTGCTATGCAGAGAAAAAACTACTCCATGTGTTTCACATATGACTCTTCTGCGCTTTTGTGAATTTTTCTTTTTTTTCACAGCGGTTTGACATTTTTGGCTTTTGTTCAGTTTTCCATCCAGTATATCTCCTAGATGCTATTCTGCAGAAAATCGGCCTACAAAATCGTTCCCAACCTCTACTTATTGACAGACTATTCCTACACGTGGATCTTGTGCTTCTGCATAGAAAGAATGACCTCTTTGTGTTTCAAATCCATAACAAGTTTGTAGCAATTGCCAACTTGTTTTACCCCCTTTGCCTTTAGAGTGCTTTTCCATGAATAACAATAATTTTCTATTCAAACTTATTTTCTTTATTCTGTTGTCATTCCTCTCTTTTTTTTTAAAGAATCATCAACATTATAATTTCGTCATCACTTTCATGCAAATGTTCTTCCTTGATTGCATTCTACTGTAGAAAAACCCATCTTCAGTTACTTCTCTCACCTCTTGAAAGAAAATTTTGTTCCCAGAACTTTCCAAGAATTTAAGAGATATTTTTTCCCTCTTGCCTGTGTTGCCCAACAGATGCCCAGGCATGTAATGGTCTCTCTAGTCCTTTCCTTTAGCTAGACTAATGAAACATCATCTTCTTAATACTCCTGGTCTGATGGACCAAAACCGACTAGTTTGTCTTTCTCCTGATGCAGGGAAAGCCCTAGAATAAGTAACTTGCTTACATAAGGCAGCTCCTCTGCCCTTAACCTTTCTTTCCTCCCTGTCTTTCTGGAATAGGTATATAACTCGACATTTATTCCTGCGAACTCTCTCTATAGGTCTTTATTGACTTAACTCACCATTTTGATAATGTAGGAAGTTTCCCTGTTTAAGGTACACCAAGTGTTCAGCAGAGTGACTGCCTTTAGTGCTTCCTATGACCTTTACTTATACCACTTAATTACTTACAGGAAAAAAGAAAATATTTCTTTCATAGGAAAGCAATGAACCACATTGACTTGACCTTTATTTTAAAGGCAAGAAGAATTATAGTAATCATTTAAGAAATGTGCAAATTCTTCACACTTAGCAGTTAAGTCTTTCCTAAAACAGACATGCAAACTTCATAGGAGGGAATAAAATGCATTGCCTTGGTTTTTTTTTTCCTTTGACAAAACGTGTATTATGGAGAACTTGTAAAACACACATCAGGCTCAGTAAATTCTCGCAAGTTGTTCTGGTTAGAAACAATTATGATTAAATAGCTGTCTTTGATGTAACTCCGTTTAGTTAAAAGAATCAGATATGTTCCCGCTCTCTGGTTTCTGGAAAACCACAAATAATTGTTTTGCTCCGTTACAGAATTAGGACTTTTGGACAACATAGCTCAGTCTTTCTCAGGAAGTTCAAGAAGTGTTGTGACATATTTCTTTACACTACCCGATTTTTAATTCTTCCAACACGCACCTCTAGCCAGATTTTCTCCATTCATTGCACCAAATCCCTGACAGCTCTGCAGGTGCCAATGCTACAGTAGTACACGTCACTTGGTTTTGGTTCGGAGAATTACGACATTTTAGTTAGCTGCTCCCTGTAAAGAAACTAGAAAACTTCTTAACTTCTGGTTTGCAAATGTGATTTCTTTCCCCAGCCTAACCAATGGTGTAATTAAGCTTACCTTAGCTTAACTTAGTCAACAGAATTTACCCCTCTCCCATTTCCCCAGCTGGTATCCTGAAACTATGGGCTTTCCGTTTTGTACTACCCCATCTAGGTTTAGCATTAACTGCTGTGACAGAGAAGGGGCAAAAACCTATAATCTCTGAAGGACACAGAAGTCCACAGCTGCTCCACAAAAGACTCCTTTTCATCCCCTGTGGGTATTGGATATTATCAGTTTATATAGCCCTACTTGGATCAGTCAGGCAGTGGTGGAGGTAACTCTGCCTCTCAGACATTCATTAACCTTAGGCAGAATCTTTCCAATAATTTTTATGTTGACAAAAGTTAACGATGTAGGATGCATTCATAATTCCCATATTCATAACCCAAATGGTCAACATTCATAACCTATTACTCAAGGAATTCAGTGAAGAATGTTGGGTGATAATGAGCCACTCCTTTTATGCCCACGAAAACACGACCTTGTCTCAGAGTAAGGCTGCAAGTACAGTGCCATGACTACAGCTACTACCAGTGTTTATTAACATTACTGTTGAGATTGAGTACAATACATATATGTCCCTGTGCTACTATAGATATGCGGGTGCTGATTACAATTAATGGTGACTAGCCCACAAAGCCTGCAATATCAGTGTTCCATTTTGGTCTGATTTCTGACAAAAAAATCAAAAGCCAGAACTTCTTAAATTTATTTTTAAGCCTTTCCTGGCTGAATCAGAGGCACAACACAAATGCAAAAGTCACAAAGCAACTAACACTAAAGGACAGTGAGTGAAGACCTTTTATAGCTCCGTCCTGTTAATTACAACCCAGCTACATGGAAAAGGTAGGTGTTCACCTGTGATTAAGGTAATAGGTCAAATACTAGCCCTGAGTCCGTGTGTGTTGCTTGTAGGTGCAGGCTGGGTGTTTTGCTGGTGCTCTTCTGGTCTGTTGTAGAAGTCAAAAAGCAGTAATGAGCTACAACGCTTGTAAGATATAACATGCTTTCTTTGTATTTGACTGTTATTTTGAAGGAATGTTCCAGTAAAATGGGGTGTCTACTACTTTTGCATACCATAAATTGTATTCTTTTTAGTGTTAATGCTTTGCTAGACAAATGAATTCTTATTTCTAAGTTGTGTTCTGGGGTGTTTTTTTGGTGGGTTTTCTATTTGTTTATAGTAATGTTGGTCTTATAGTTAATAGTTCTTTAAAGTAAATATCTCTTCTACTTCAGTCAGTTATGACTGGTGTTAATTAATAATATTTGACTGTATTTAATTTTGCTTTTCCTCTCACTGACTGTTTCTGGATAGATGAACAAGACATGTGGAGGCACGGGTGTATATTGTCTGTTTGGAATAAAATACTTTTCAGATGCAGTGAATGTTTTCTAAAGCTCCACACATATTTTTGGATAAAAGAACAAATAGCATTTCTTCTCAAAATCATGTTATAATATTTTACCTTAATGTCACCCTCACCCCCAGAACTATAAGGGCATTACTGTGAGCTATCATTTCGTGTCTTGCTTTGTTGCTTTCTTTTATTGATGGGAGTCTTATCTACTTGACACATGTGTTTTAGTCCTGAACATTTGCTTCTGCAAAATGTTAGACTGTGCTAACTTATTTTTTACTGAAGTACAGAGTAGTTAACTGTAATTAGATTATGAGTTGATGTTTCTCAGTAAGTTAGATCAGGAATCTTTTTCCAGGAGATTTTTTCTTGTTTTTTCTTGCTCCTTTTTTTGTTCATTTTCTTTCTTTTTTTTTTAATCTGCTTGTTCATGGTTTGGTTTGTTTATCATCCTCACTTTGGAGATGATCATTAACCTGCATAGAGTATAACACCACTCTCAAAGGAAGAAACGGTGGGAGGCAGGCGGGAGGAAGCTGCTTTCTTCTCAACACCCCATGCTTCTCTTTCTTGCACTATCGGTTGCTGGCACTGCTCATCTTGCATACCCTTTTTGGACTGAATTCTATGCAGGGGGATGCTGAGGCTTTCTCTTACCAGGCATGCAGTGTGTAGGACAATGGATTTGGATTGTAATTGACACTTAATTGCTACTGTGTGTGAATAACTGATAATGAAGCTTTGAAAAGTGAAAGTGTGTGTGTGTTTCAGAGGTACCAAACACTCCCTAGCTGCCAGTGATCCCCAGTAAGGTGTGTGGGTGCTTAGCAGCCCTGAAAACTGGTCAGAGAGAGTTGTTTGGGTTCATAGTACCCCCATTCTTCTACTTAACTACTTATGTGCTCTGTCAGCTCCACGCTAGCACCAAATCCAGTCATTTGCTTTCTAGGTGGGGTGTTCCTATGCTTAATAATTTAAGTGTGATTATAGTTTCTTCTGAAAATAAGTTAATCACCCGTTCTAACAAAAACTGAGGCACGGTGAGGAGTTGGTCTCACTCCCATTGAGATGAATAAGAAAAAACCTGTTGCCTTTGGTGAAGGAAATACTGTGCACAGCTGTGAACCTTTGGGCTGGGACAGCAAAGTACTTCAGTTTACTGTTTTCTCTCCTGAAAATCTGTAAACTCAGATTTTTTCATAGCAGCAGAAGCCAAAGCTTTTGATAATTCTCTGGAACGTAGCACAGCTGTAGATGTATGTTATGCAGGCTTAATGTTGAGTTGGTAATATAAACTCTAGGTAGTGCTTATGAGATAAAGTAATAATAGCTCTAACATGTAGGAGTTTGAATCTAACTGAATGTATAGGGTCCCAATGTGCAGGAGGTGATGATGCCTAATGCCTTTTATGCTGACCAACATGTAAAATGTAACCCAAATCCCATGGGGAATGCAGAAGAGGGAAGCCTGAATTAGGCAGAGTTACTTGTTACTTGAGAATAACTTCAGCTAGTAACTAGTTTACTTATCTGGGGCTTGGCTTTAGGATAATGGCATTTGAGTGGCTGGGAAAATAACGTTAGTTTCCGTAAACACTAAAGGCGTTAGTGGAAGCAGGTGGTACAGATTCCAGCCCGTGAGGGTGGGACTGGGGAAGGGTTCCTGCTGGCCTGTGAGGTAAATCTGTTTACCTGATTTCTTCCCGGGGGGCCAGGGCAAAAAAAAAACCAAAAAACCAACACTCCCGAGCTAATCTGAAACAAGAAAGAGCCTTACTTGTGCCAAAACAAAGCCCCACACAAATTGCTGGGAAAAGATGGGGACTAAATAAGCAAAATGCAATGCTTTGCTTCTCTTAAAAACAGTGCGTTCAGCTAGTTTTGCTTTTCATGTCATTTGGGAGTGGGAAATGAAAACACTTATTTTTAATAACAATTCTTAGTTCAAATTCATCAGTATATCTTTGCTCTTAGCCAGAACTTGCTGAATGCACTCAAGCCATGCCCAGGTTCGGTACGGCCTTGCAGACAGCTTTCACAGGCCTGACTGTGACAAGTGGCTCTTCTCCAGCTGCCCGCTCACCGCGGCTTGGCGGCGGTGTGCCAGACTAAATCCCCCCTGCTCCAGCCAGGGCGAGACCCGGCCTGGAGAGCGCTCCCCGACCTCGGGGCGGCTGGCGGGGCCGGCGGCCTGCGGGCCCTCGCCGGGGGGGCTGCCGAGGGCAGGCGCCCGCCATACCGGGGGAGCCTCTCGGCGGGCCCCGCTGCCCCGGCGCCGCCCGCCCGGCCCGCACCTGAAACCCGAGCCGAGGGCGGGCGGGAGGGCGGGCGGCGCCCAACGCTATAAAGGCGCGGCCGGGCGGAGCGCGGGGGCGTGGGCGCTGCGCCCCGCCGGGGCGGCGTGAGGGGCGCGGGCACCGAGCGGGCTGTGCGGTAAGCCGAGATAACGTGGGGGGAAACACCGCCGGGAATCTGCCAAAAAAGGATGTTTAAAGAAACTTTTTTTTAAAATGTCCGTTTGATTATTCATTTTGTTATTGATATTATTTTAGCCTTCATCAAATTAATGTGTGTGGGGTTTGCCTTTTTTTTTTCTTTTTTTTTTTTCTTTTAATCTATATATGTGATACATCAAGAAAAGCCCAGGGAAACTTGGAGCATCAGCCATTTACCGCCTCTAAATCTTGCTCTGCTGGTGTATGGTGTAATGTATGGCGTGTGTCTGTAGTCTTTATGGCTACAATCACGCTCATGTTATGACTGCTCAACAAGTTTTAATCAACCATAAGATAATGAGGGAAATCATCTGTTCTGTAATAGATCCTCCACAATAATTTCTGTATAAATGATCTAGGGATTTAGCATAGAAGGCTACTAAAACTGGCTCCTGACTTAGGTTCCATTGGAATAGTCTGCACTGTTCTTAATAAAGTAGTTACTTATCGCACTGTTACGTACATTTCTTTAGTCATTATATTTAAGTAAGACAATGCTGAGAGCAAAATGTAATGTGTCATGGAAAAACCCACAAATATTTTAATGCAAACTCTTTACATATCTACTAGTTCTAAACGCCTATTGCTCTTTTAATGCAGGTTTTGATTAATGTGACTTTATCTCATAAGCATACGACAAACAACAATGGTGGATCCCCTTGACACTGGTAAGCCACAGGTCTGAAAGCTGTGTGTGTTTGAGGGATATATTCCAAGGCTCCAAATCTAAAGGTACATTTTAAGTCTTTACTGATTGCCATATGGTTTTACTGAAGACAATACATTTCTAGTGAAATAAAGCCACCACCTAGAAAATGTTTATGCATGAATCATTCCACCAAGTTCAATAAAATTCATTTACATGGGTAAAACTCTTTAGGTGAGTCCTAGCCTAGGCATGGAAATGCTCCTAAGATCAGCTCAATAAGGTGGAAGCACATCATTGCCTTCAAATGGTTGTCTGAACCACTGTTTATAGACTGATGTTAAAAACAGTATGTGGAAAATTCTACTCGTAGCAAGTCAGCAGTTAAAGTAAAGGTAAACTGGGGGTGGCTGGTGTGTGGAGCCTCTGTTCTCCCCATGCAATTCACAGCTGGCTCCCTACTGTGGTTGCTCATCAGTTTCTTTACCCATGTATTACATCTCATTTTCTGCATTTAGAATCATAAGCTTTCTGGAGTAGGATTCTTCTTTTGTGTAGCTTTCTAAAGCCTCTTGCACAAAGGAAGTGGGACATGTGGCAACTGCAATACAAAGAAATAATTAAGATGGTTATTACAGGCAAAGGCATGATTCTTCCCTTAACTCACATCTATTCCATGTTACCTAGAGCAATTATAACCTTCACTATAAGCAATTCTGCTTGTTTCGGTTTCCTCTTATTTGCATTAAGTTGTGTAGGTGTTTGCAGTTAATTCTTGCTTTTAGCCTTTGATAGCCTTTCTGTATAAATATATTTTAATTGTAAAAAATGAAGCTTGTTTCCATTTGAGAAATGGAGCTGGAAGCTTTTTTCTGGAGTAAGGGAGATAAACTGAAAAGAAAGGAAGTCTCAAGAAAGATTCACCAAGAACATGAGGGAAAAACTGTTCATTAGGATTTAAATGCTAAAGAATCAGCAGGAATAGTTGCAAGAAATTGGTTCAAAAGATGAGTTATTACGTTAAAAAGAAAAAAGTCTGCTTTTTATTTCACAGAATCTGCAAGCAGGGGATATGACAACCCTTCTTTCCAACATGATGAAAATCTTGAACAAAGTGACCAGTTAAAGCCCAAAAGAAAAAAGTAGGTATTCTCTTCTTTGAACTTAACACATTGCCCACTCATGTCCTGAGTGTATGGAATGGGGGGAGTTTAACATGGCTTTGCTAGAAAAAAATCATTTTAACTAGTCTTGTTTTCCCCTAGGAAGGAAAATGAGAAGACAGAGAAACGTGTGGTTGGCATTTGTGAACTGGTTAGTGTCCAGTTTGATGATCTGCGTTGTATTTTCTTTATTTGCCATTGTGAGTTGTTTATGAATTATAATTAATAGGCAATTAAAAATTGGAGAAGAAGCCTGACGCCTATTGATGCTAGACCTCTTTAGAATCGATTAGGTCAGATTCTTCCCTTGGTGTATTGGTAGCACTGATAGCAGTTTACCTTAGTGCTGTTGGAGGATGAAGCTCACCCCTGCTAAGGCTGATCTAGCACATATATGCTGCACCGTCCCTTGCCTTATCTCTATAAAGGATTTTTTCCTGTGTTTGACATCCGAGGGATCTAGTCTTTGAGAGAACCAGTGATATGGTTTTGTGTAAGTTTTCCACACAACAGCTATTTCCAAATAACTTACACGTGGACTTGTTTATTCTGGAACAAGATAAGTTTTATTCTTTGGTTTATTCCATGTCCATTTACACTTTGGAAGAGGGTTAGGACAGTGAGGAATAAAATGTTCTGATTTCAGATTAACCACATCCAGGAATAGCTAAGGCAGTTTAAATTCACATCCTTCTTTAAACCAAACAAATGTTCAAGGGTAGACAAGCCTTAAGATACAATCTCTGCTGCAAACATTTTTCTGCTAGCAGATATAACCCAGGTGCTGGTCAATAACTCATTCTTGTTTACATTTCAAAGGCATTATCTTAGTAAATATGTAACTTTACTGGAACACAAAATGCAATATATTATACAGAGAAGATCATCACTTAGACACATGTAGGTCATATGCTTTGGGGTTTACTTTCCTGCTGAGTTGGGGAAGAACCGTGTGTCCTGCCAATATTCAATTAGCAGCCTTACTAAGTACTGATTTAAAGATGTAAGGGGACCCACTACAAAATTCTGATGTTCTGAATTTACCTTCAGTTGGTGTGTTGTTGCTACTTAGATTATGTAGGCAGAAACAAAGCATGTTCTGTAAGTCTTCTGTACTGTAACAAATACACACGCTCTCAGGCATAACTTCGCTCTCTGTTTTTAATGCTTATGTAGTTTTGCTATGCTGACTGGGTGGATGTCCTTCTGATGGCAGTTGGTTTGATCGCAGCTGCTGCAAATGGTACTGGATTGCCACTTATGATCATTGTCTTTGGAGAGATGACAAACAGCTTTGTGCTGAGTGGTGTGAAATCAAATATGTCAGAAGGTAAAAAGTTAAAACTAGACTTCTGTATTTACCAGTTATGTTTTGGTACAGGGGCTAAGATTTTTTCCCTCCCCAGACTATGCACTGGTGCACATCTAAACAAGCATGTAATGAGCAAAATTCATCCTGCTGCAAATGACCCAGTCATTTTAATCCATCTCTAATGGCTAGGCCAGGAAAAAAAAATTGCATTGGATGTGCTCTTTATGAATGAGCTTCAACATCGGTAAGATAGTAAGGAGCATGACTGCCTTCTGTATTGTCAGTTATCAGGCACTAATTACTGGAAGCCCCTTAAAAATAAATGTGTGTTTTCCAAATGATTTTTTTGTTTTGCAAAACTCTACTTGCAAAATAATAAAAAAAAAATTCCCAAACTGATGACCCTAGATTGCCAGGAGTTATTTTCTACATGTAATACATTGACAAATATTACTACTTTTTTCCCCCTACACAGATACTTCAGTAAATAGTTCCAGCTGTTCATTGATTCCAGGCATAGATATAGAAGGTGAAATGACAAAGTAAGAGTCTTTGTAGTTATTCTGTCAAAGGAGTATTGGGGGATTGTCTTTTACTGTGTTATCCCTTTGAGCAGAAGCCAAATGTTTGATTTCTCAAAAAGGCTTCCCAATAATGTATCAGAAGCTTCGGTATTTACTTTGGTGGGGTAAATGAAGACTAATTGTTGCTTTGTGTGCCTAACTCACAAGATACAGTGGAGTCATATGGCCTTTTGTTACCTTATCACAGGTTTGCTTACTACTATGTGGGAATTGGCTGTGCTGTGTTGATACTGAGCACCATCCAAGTATGGACATTTTTGATTGCTGCTACAAGACAGACAGCAAGGATCCGGAAGAAATTCTTTTTTGCAGTGCTCCATCAGGAGATGGCTTGGTTTGATACTATCCAGATAGGAACTTTGAACACCAGACTGACAGAGTGAGGGCTCTGTTCTTTTTTTTTGGCCCATTTCAAAGAAAACTGCCATTTATCTTCTATGGAAAAAGAATAAATTAAAAAACCACACACAGCCAAAAGAAAAATCAAACAAACACAAACATAGTGTGAAATATGACAACTCTGAGGAAGAAATTCATTATTTTCAGCTTCATTTATGTAGTTTCTGTGATATATGCATTGGAATGTTTTTTGTGTGAGATGCCTGATGTTGGCTTTCTAACGTGCATGAAGTATGTGGCAGACAGTACTAGATAAAAAGCTCTGCTGTCTCCAGCTAGTTTACAAATACTGAAAGCTCTGACACTTAATATTGAGTGGAAATGAGCTTGCATTTACATCCAGCCAGATCTTGGGCTAGACTCCATCCAGTCAAAGTCTTTGGAGCTTTTCCACAGATTTAAATAGACTTAGGGATGAGGACTGTATGCCCCAGGATGCGATGGGACTATATGCATAAACACAGATTTATATATTTTTTTCTGTTTTTTAAGGTAGCTTTGGCTAGAGCTGTGTCCTGAAAGGTGTAAGAGAAGCTTGAATGAAATCACTCTCAGCTCTGTTATCTATGTGTTCTGGGAAGAGAAAATGGGGAAGGAAATGTGTATGAAAAGCAGGTTCTTCCAAATAACAGTTGTTCTGATTGAATGGAGATAACCCTTGATCTGAGTCTGTAGCCAGAACTAACATAAAATACAGCAGGGTGCTGAGTGGGAGGAATCATTTGGAGATGGTCATGGGAGGTGAGGAGGCTGTTTGGCTCTTTACTTGTATTGCTCGATTTGGAAGCTGGATAAGGAAACCAGGTCATTTGTGACCCAGTGTCAGGGCACAGAAACAGCTGAGAATGCTGGAAAATAAAGAAAATGAGCCCTGAAAAATAGGAGGTTTCTGCTGTGTTTTGGCCACACAAGAGGCTAATGGTACTGTTCAGTAGCTGTGGTTAGAAGTTTCACTGTGCCAGTTAGGAAATGGCAAAGCTTCTGACATTAGGCCACACAGTGTGAAACAGAGCCGGGGGGAAGTTAGAATAAAGGGCATTCAAAGCTAACAAATCTTTTTTTTATTATTATTATCATTGTTTAAAGTGACATCAACACCATCCACGAAGGCATCGGAGACAAGATCTGTATATTTGTACAGTTCTTTGCCACGTTTCTGGCAGGGATTATTATAGGATTCGTCCACGGGTGGAAGCTGACACTGGTGATTTTGTCAGTCAGCCCTCTGCTTGCTGCATCAGCAGCAGTTTGGTCAACCGTAAGTGTGGGGGGATTGATAAACAAACCAAACCAGAAAAACATTACAACCCTTATGCACAGGAAAGGGGGAGGAATGGGAGAAACCTAGTGTGGTTTCTAAGTTGGGAAGTTGGCCCCGTGCTTACTTTATGACTTCTCCTCCTTCTGTAGCTTTTCTCTGAGTTCCCAAGCATGTGCTTGTAAGTTATATTCCTTGTGTCCACATACTCTGTCCTTGTGCCATGTGGTAGGAGGGTTATCTGCATCAGCACATCTTCCTTGTGCAGCAATTTCTTCATGCAGAGCACTGGGGAAGCTCAGGCATGCTCATGTGAGCCTCTCTTTTAACACAAATGCTTTCAAGCTCTTTCCATCTGCACATATACAATACAATATCTTGCAAATAATTTACCAAATTTGATGCTGTGTACAGCATAGACCCCAGGACGCATATACAGCTGCTGCAGACTGGAATGATATAAATTAGTGTAATATCTGGAGAGGTTTCACTTTCAGATAAGAAAACATTTTCCCCTTGTGATCTGTTGTAGCCACCCACATTAATGGGTACAACTTGTATTCCTGAGTGGTTACTTTTTTATAGTACTATGGGGTTTTCCTACTTGAAGCACTTCAAATAAGCTAGGAAGAACATTAGAAGTTGTAATGTGACTACCCTGTTTACTTTGATGTCCACTGGTGTTCTAGCTTCTGAACACCTCAGATACCCTCCCAGAGCAGCTGTGGAACACCTCCCTGACCCAACACATGTCGTAATATAGCTTATAGGCTGTACTCCACTTGGGAGGAAAGTGGATCAGTGATGAAGCTCCTCTGAAGCTCATCTGATGCTCATGAGGTCTTTCACTGTAATGAGGACATAATGAAAGAATAAGCTGGGTTTTGGGGAAATTCAGGTCATGGAGAGGAGCTGACCCCCTCTTTCCTAAAACCTCATCTTGTGCCTTGATCGCTGATCATTCTTACTTACCAATACAGTGCGCATACCCTTTCAGTAGGCTGCAATAAATAACATTTGGTTTTCAACTTTCCAGCTCCTGGCATCACTTACTGCTAAAGAGCTGACTGCTTATGCTAAAGCAGGAGCTGTGGCAGAAGAAATTTTGACAGCAATCAGGACTGTTACGGCTTTCAATGGACAGGAGAAGGCATTAGCAAAGTAAGTTTTTGAAATAATAATTATACTTAAAATATGGAAAAGGAGTTTGGCTGTGAGTTGGTTTTGTGGTTTATGGGGTTTGGGATTTTTTTGGAGGGGCAGGGAAAGAAAGAGATTCTTCGTGGTGTCGTTTTATCCTTCTGTAAGTGGACAGCTCACCTGAAAATAAATATGTGTAAATAGACCTAGTCAGAGAATACAGGCAACTTTGTGTTAATGCTGCAGCATAGACTCAAATTTATTCTCTGATTGAGAGCTGGAACTGAATTTGAAGTGAAAGTGGTGGGAAGGTTATCTTTACCTATTAGTCAAATGCAGCAAAGAATGTGATTAATTGCTTAACTTCTAGAACATGTGCCCTGCTGTTCTGATCCTTGATTAATGAGCTTATGTTTAAGCCTCACTGAGTAACAGTCTCAAGTAAAATCACGTTACTGGCTTTTATTACTTTAGTGATTTGAAACTAATACTTGTAGTTAACCTAATCCAGTGTTGGCCCTAGTCCCATGTAAAAGGTTAGGTGGATATGGCTGACCACAAATTTATTCACATGTGTCAGATAACAAGCATAAACAATAACATTCAGTATACAAATACAGGGCATCACCAATACTATGCGGTTGGGAAAGACAAACCAGAAGACCTGATCCATACAATCCATGAACCTCTTTTATCTCTTTGAACGGTCATGTTTGCCCTGGTCTTGTGCAAAATTTCTAAGGTGATGTTAACACTAACTCAGGGTCCTATAGCCTGCTCCTGTATTGTCTGCTTCCAGGGGCTGAGCTCTGACTATCTTATGGCACTGTATTCTGCTTACTGGGACTTGTGCTTAAGTTGCAATAATATTAAGACCCTTTCTGCTTACACAATACAGACAAAAAAGCCCTAAGATGGCCTAGATTAGTTGTCCCCTTCCTCCCCATCTTCTTCTTGGTCCCTGCAAACATCAGTGTCTGAAAATCCAATGATAGGAGCTATTTCAAACTATTGGGTTTTTTTGAGGTCTAGAGACAAAAATAACTGATACCCATGTAACTCCATACTGGTAAGGCCTTTCCTTTCCTCCATGGTTGAGCAATCAGCCTCTTCCACAGCTCCACCTCCATTTAATGTAAAAAAAAAAAAAAAAACCAACAAAAAAACCCCAAACAAAACCCCAAAACCTAACCACGGAATTGGTGGCTTTCCTAGGAACATTTTCTATTTTCTACTAGGGACAGGCAAACTTCTACCAGGGACAAACTAGGGCATTTTGCAAATTCTGTACTGTGGCTCCTGCACAGCTCTTGAACAATGGCCTCAGAGTTAGGAAAAGAAACCTTTCACTGCCCAGTGCTTCCACTGATCACAAATGTTTATGCTTGCAAGGGACCTTCAGTCATCTGTTTCTGGCAGTGGCTTGGCTCTTCCTCTGTAGCTGAATGATCACGTGTACTTGTTAAATTGCTTAAATCCAGTTCTCACTTCCCTGGAAGACCTATGATGCTGCTGAGTTGAAGGTAGGGTTAGTTTTAAGAGCACAGCCAAGCTAAAACATTTAAATATATTTGAGTAACAAATATAGCGGTTTTAGCATGTAAGCAATTTACATGAACATATTGGTTTAAGATTCCTGCCTGGCTGACTGAATTTCATGCCTTCCTACTGTGGGGAATGTTTTGTATAGAAAACATGTATTAGGAAAAAAGTGTAAGCTGTTGAGCATGTTGCTGACAAGTAAAAAGATGCACTATTTCTAGACTATACTTTCTATAATGAGCTTGTGTAAGTGAAAGCTATTGGCTGGAAGCTGGAGGTGAATGAATATGAGCTATCCTTGGAAGAAATAATTCTCACATTGAACTTGTCAGTCTTTATACTGGTGTTCCATGTCCACTTGTTTGCTATATTGCCATATTAATCAGTAAACTAACCGAAGAGAAAGATTCCTGACTTGTCAAAATGACCAGTAAGAAAAACTCTGGCGTTAGAGGGAGCTCTGGGTTCTATTTGTTTACCTGCCTTCATCCATACTGCCCGAGTTGGGTTTTTTCTTGTTTTGCCTTTTTTTAAATGTGGAAGACTAAACCTTACCTTCAATAGGTAATGTTGATAAAACTTTCTAAAGGTTTTCTTTCAGGACTAATGCAAACAAATGGCTCAAGATTGGTATCGTGTCTTCTGTCATGATGATGAAGGCATGCTACTCAATTGTTTTCTAAACTTCCATAGAAGTATAATAATGTCGTCAGCATGTCAGAGGAGAATTATTCAAAGGAATTATACCCCTACTAGTTCTCTTTCAAAAAAAATTAAAAATATCTGTATTCTCTTTGAGACTTCAATTGCTTTTATGGTAGAACTAGCTTTAATTAAGTAAAGGGCACTGGGAAATACCAATCAGAATGGTATGTGGTACCTGTCAAGCTAATGGTTTTCTTATTCACTTTTAGATATGATGCTAACTTAGAGATGGCTAGAAGTGTTGGAGTGAAAAAATCCATTACCACCAATACATCTCTAGGTGTTTCACAATTTCTCATATTTGGATCCTATGCACTTGCATTTTGGTATGGAACCAAGCTCACTGCTGAGGAAGAAAATTATGACATTGGTCGTGTGTTAATTGTAAGTATAGCAATGCAGCTTTGAAAAATGCTGTGCCACTTCAAGAAAAGAACTATGCAAGTAGTGTATATAATTATTTCTATTTTCTGCCAACTGCTTGCTAATTGGTTGCTAGAGACTTGCTTGTTATAAAAGAACTGAAAGGAAGGCATTCATCTTACCTAGCTTTTGATATAACAACTTTGAACAGGGCACATTGAATTCCCACTCTAATCAGTGTAGAGGCAAAAGTATCTGCCCTTCTCACTTGTCCTGGACCCTATTGTGAGGCAGGATGAACAACCTAGAACCAGTGGTTTAGACAGCAAAGATAAGTAACGTGGACTGCCAACAAAATTCTAGCTAGACACTAGGATAAAATTAATCCCACTGGTGTGCTGAATGCGTACTGGGAAGTCTTCGCCATCTCTTTTAGCCACAATGTTTTCTGCGTATTTTGTTGTTTACCTGCAAGTGTTTACCATACACTAACAGTGCTTCTAATTTAGTAATGGTTTGCAGGTATTTAGCTATCTTCTTGCTGTCAAAAGTTTGGCTACATGCTTAACTTGCACAGTCCAGTGACTTCTGTTGTGTTCTCCTCAGTATGGTTCCTCACAGCATGTAAAGTTTATTGTGTGTTGGTCCCACAGGTGGGATTTCAGTTAAAATCTGGACTAAATTTTGCAAGCTAATTTTAGCAGCATCTGGAAAGCAATGGAGAAATTTGTTCTATTTATACGTGATAAATAGTGCAAGAACATTGAACATTCATGCCACAAAAGCATGTGTCAGTAGTTACCATTCACCCCAGGAAAATGAGGAGTGGACAGGAGCAACTGTGAAATGCACCTTTCTTTCACTTTTATATTTAATTTTCCTGGAAAGGGTGCACTAGAAAGTTGTGGGCATTTAACAGCTAGGTGCTGGTGGCTCTGTGGTCACAGTTAACTCTGATAATGCCCTCCATCTCCCACAGGTGTTCTTCTCTGTGCTCATTGGAGCCTTCTCCCTGGGCCAGGCAGCTCCTAACCTGGAAAGTGTAGCTAATGCGCGTGGAGCTGCCTATGAAGTATATCAGATTATCAATAAGGTAAGCACAAAAGAAACCTTTCAACCACACTTTTTTTCCCTTTTTTTTTCCCCCCCCTTGTAACAAAAACGCTCAAAAGCCCCTAACCATAAACCCTATAGATGCCTAACACTGAAACCCATAATCTCTCCATTCATATCAAGAAAACCGCCTCTTTACTTCTTACAGTGAATGCTGGGAAACCTGTCATGTGTATCTGAGATTTGTGGAGGAGGTCTTTCTTTAATATTAGACTTGCAACTCCAAAGGAAAAGTAGTAAGGCACTATACTATTTTTTAAAAGTGCATTTACACACAATTTCAGCTGACCTAGGATTTTTTTTGTGGGGGAGTTGGTAAGGAGGGAATTAATAGTGTTATTGAAAGTTATAATATTATAAAGCTGCAATGCTGGTGTTGCTGTGAAGGGTTTCCATATTGTTATCTTGATCTTGCTGTGTTATGCAGCAAATGGATATCTGTGTACATAAAACACTTCAAACAAGTAGGACTAGAAAGTTCATGGAGAAACAGCTGCATCGTTCTTCCTGATGTGAATACTGAGGGCCATGTTTAGGCTGCAGGACAGTAAAGTTCTGCAATTACAGATTTTCTGCTGTGGTTTTTGTTGTGTTTGAAAATGTACTCTATTTGTCCAAGTAGCATTCACAGTTAGATGCTCCTCTGCATTGAGCATCCTGTGGGTAAAATGCAGCATCTTTGCTATGATATACCACAGTGTAAACTAGCGGTTCCAAAAGTGTGATAACCAGCAATATATTTAAAAACCTCTTTCCAGAAACGGCTCATAGATAGCAGTTCTAAGGAAGGCTACAAACCAGACAAACTCATAGGAGAAATTGAATTCAGAAACATCCATTTCAGTTACCCATCCAGACCTGATGTTAAAGTAAGTGTTCATTTTGGATTAATCTGTTGTACTGTAATTCTGCAGCCTATGTATGCATTGTTTGTCTAATCTTGTTGTTCTTGAACACAATATGCATTCTTGTCTTGAGAGGTGGGACATTATTTTTTCGCCCCAATAGTCCACAAAGACAAAGCTCTAGATCTATTGCCACTAGCTACCTGCTCACCATTCTCTTCTACTGCACAAAGCGAAGAAGAATGTGTTGCTCCTAGTCACAATTTCTGTGAGCAAGAGCTCTGATAAACCAAATAAGACTTTTAAGATCTGTCATTAGAAATTCCAGACTTTAAAGTCAAACCAGGAAGCTGCTCTTTTTCCATTCCCTTGGCTGTTCTGAGTTGCTGTGATGTCCCATGTGAAAAATGACATGTGAGATGGGTTTTACAACAATATGCCATCAAATGGATGGAAGCATTAATCCTAAATATACATTTGTAAGTCAAATGTTATTTTGGGAAGATGTTAAAATTGCTGTTCAATCAACTGATGTCCCATTCTTTGCCAGCTGAATTTCCCTTAATGCCATTATTGTGCAGTGCTATGTACATCATGTCATGGCAGTTACTTTTGTGGTGATACAGTTGGTTTGACTTCCCTACCGTATTCAACAGTTTACAATCTTTCAAGAATCCTGATAAAGGTGATAGGAAAAGGAATTTGCTGCTGCTGTTAATTGATGAAGAAAAAGGCAGAAATAGAGATTTTTAAACGTCAACAATTAAAAGCCAAACATGCCAATTCAGTGGTGAGAATGGGAAAATTCATATTACTGTGGCTATTTCTTCAGATGGCTCTTCCCACCTCAGTCATCTGAGATCTGTCCCATTGCGCATCAAATCCTGTTCCCAGGACACTGGGGCTGCTGAAGGGCGGACCCCAGAGCTAGGCTTTCTGCCTAACTGAAGTCAGTGCAATGCATCATCTTTCACTCTTGGCTCAGAAATCAGAAGTGACAGAAGCAGACTCTTCATTCTTCTTCCTAAAAATGCTATTCAGGCTGATGAGATGTGTTATGAGTCTGCATGCCAAATGGGAGGGGAAATAAGAAATATTCTGTCATCCTTCCCAAATCTACTGATTCAGCAGCTCTCCCTGCTAAAAGCATCAATGTTATCTAATACAGCCAGAAGGAATCAGCAAAGATATGTAGGAGTTATCCACAATCTCAAACAATAAATGCAACACAGTGTAATCTCCCCTGTCCCGGCTAAACCAAATCAAAGAGATCTAAGGAGTCTAGTTATTGTTAGTTTTAATCTTGACAACACCTTGCCTGATAAGAGTTAGAAACAGTCTATTAGATGGTTGTGACTATTTGCATCTGGAGAAATTATGGTTTCCAGAATATAGTTCTTACCTGATAATGCAGGCACCAGGATATCAGCTTCTTGGAGACACAAACCCTGCTAGATGTAAAACAAGTAGAGGAGAGCAATATTGCAACAATTTTAATCTCTTGTAGGCAAAATTATAAATCACCCTGGTATAAACAAGAAGAGTTCCCATAGCAGCCAAATATTTTGGCAACTACACAGCATTGCTAGTATATGACATGGACATCTTTTGAGGTAAAAAGTTCCTAAATGTGAAGATGGCAACAAAGGTGTCATTAATCTGTAACTACTCCCTGGGTTGCTGAGGCAGTTAACAATGAGGGCTGGGATTTCGTAACAGCTTTCCAGCAGTTACCTTGTCAAAACAGCCATTCATATTCTAAAAACAGAAGAGAGGAGGCTTGTTTCTCAGCAATACTGCTTAGCACCTTAGAAATATTTTCCTGTGAGATTCATAAGTGTTATGCCATTGCCTACACATTGGAAAATGGAGGACAGCAGGAGAAAGTAAGACCCCGAGCCTGCTACCAGATCACACAAACTAGAGAAAACGAGCTATCAAGTTTAGAGTACTCTGGCTATGTCTATATAAGTTGATGTAAGTGTGCTGAGGAATTTTCCCAGGCACTGGAATGCAATGGTCTATGCAAGGGAACTCTTAAAATGTTTCTTGGCATGAACTTGGCCTGTTCCAGCTATCAATCTTCTCAAATAATTCCCAGGCTTGGTTTGGTAGCCAGAGGATCAAGGGGCCATTCCCAAAAGGCAGGTTGCATGTAGCCATCCTGTTTCGAAGACTAACACATTTCACAAGCACAGATGCAGGCTCTTTCATATCAGTGCTCCAGAATATTCTCAGGTACGATTAACTTACTAGTATTGGCATACCTTCAGACTGTGCCCCTTACTACTGCTCTGATTATTGCTGCAGTTACCTTGACAGACCATTCTCTAATCAAGTGTGTCAAACTGAGATATAATGTATTTATTTTTCCAGATTCTCAAAGGTCTAAACTTGAAAGTTCAAACTGGGAAGACCATTGCTTTAGTTGGTGCCAGTGGTTGTGGAAAAAGCACTACTGTTCAGTTGCTGCAGAGGTTCTACGATCCTGTCCAGGGAGAAGTGAGTGCCTTCAAATGAGCTGTAAAAACTGAGAACTACTAGGATAAAAATGAGTTTCCCATACTTGACTGAACCTTGATTTTTATTTTTATTTTTTATTGAATTTGAGTATACTTCTACATAGTTCAGTATTTGCACAATTTAAATTTCAAATTAACTATCTTCTCCTGTTGGCTTGACTTCATTGTTCTTCTTGCACTACTGTGCCAGAAATAGTAAATACCACAAATCTTGGAATAGATGCAAGATCAGAATTTAAAATTATTTTAATCAGTAATTGGCTTCTAAGGTTCTGTTAACATTTTTTTGTTAAGCAAAACATAATCCAGCAGTGCCCTGCTGTGCTTCGCTTTCTGTTCATTGAACATAAACTAAAAGCTGGAGTTTTCCTATTTTAAGTGGTTGTTTTCTTGGCTCATTTTCTCTATCTTCTAACCCACAGCAAAAGTTTCCATCATTACACGTTGTACATCTGCTCTACCTCTAAACACTAGATCCAGTCAGTAAATGATAAATGCTTCTCATAAGAAATTTCCAAAGGGAAAAAGGAGGAAAACAAACAATATATTTTTCAGTGAAATGTTCTTCTCATATTTAAAGAATGCTACTTAGTAGTTGTTACTGCAGGTTGAAACTAGGCAAGCATTTCAAACATTAAATGCTGAACTATCACTACATAGTGTATTAAGGTGGCTATCTTATCAACACAGCTGTTTCTTAAAATTGTTGTCTCTGCGACTGTTCATTCTTGTCCCCATGCCTCAGTTTGCTCAGTTCCTCAGTTCCTCCCCTGTGCTAATGTCAATCAATGTTCACAGGACCACACTGCAAATGATCTAGATAAAAAATAGCATTCCCTTCCTTTTTAGTCAACTTGGACTATTTCTTTGATCTGGTGTAAAGTACGGCCACAGAGGCAGTAGTGTAGCCACAACTGCAACGGCAGCAAACTGGCACAGGGGCATGAGAACCGGGTAAAAATATGCAGGAGAGCTGGAAAACTCTTAAGCCAGGTTGGACAGGATGGTTACTGGGGGTGGGGGAGGAGAACAAACCTCTGTTTATGCTGCTGCTCACCATTTACTAGCTTGTGCAATGGATAAAAAACTACAGTTTTAACTCTCCCCCAACACAGTTTTCTGCTAAAGACCTTTTTTTTTTTTTTTTGCCTTTGTAGCTGATATTTAAGTAATAGTAATTAATTGATTTATTATGAAAAAAATGCATTTCTCAACTTCTTTGACATACACTTTTTCTATCAGATTACCTTAGATGGTCGGGATATTCGGACACTTAATGTAAAGTGGCTACGAGAAAATATTGGTATCGTGAGCCAGGAACCTGTTTTGTTTGCAACAACAATAGCTGAAAACATTCGCTATGGCCGAGAAGATATTTCTGATGCTGAAATTGAGCAAGCAGCCAAGGAAGCCAATGCTTTTGACTTCATATCTAGACTGCCTGATGTGAGTTTGTGAACTTCTTTTGAGTGTAAGAATAAAAGGTCCATTTAGGCCAGCGTCCTTTTTCTGAGGGGGCGAGCATGAGTATTCAAGTTGTAGTTTAACTTCTCAAAATACTCTTATAGCCTCCGGCAGCTTTCAGTTCAGGGCCTTTCTGGGCTAGATACTGTGCCTTTGGTTGGTTACCCTCAAAGGATTTATGCCTAAGTCTGGAAAAGCTGCCAGTGCCTTAACTCAGAAGGGAAGCTTCACAGCTGTATTACCATTCCTACCCATCTCACAAGGTGTGGGAAGTGTTGGGCTCTTAAAGAGAAGATGCAGAAATCCAAAACTCTTTGTCAGGAGCTGTCTGCATGTTCAATAGGAAATGGGGAGTGTAGGTAAGTATGCCCTGAACCAAGGCCATTTTCAGCAGCTGGGAGCTTGAGCTCTCCCTCTCTCTGCCTGAGATTCACAGCCTTGAGCCCTCTCCTAGCAGTAGGTGCCTTACTACTTTCAAGGTGTGGGCGGGAAGTGAGATCAGTCATTCAAAACACATCCTCAGGAATGGACAATGATATCTTCTTCCTTTTGGTCCTGCAGTTAAAAAGATGTGGAAAAAATGCCCACCCAGGACTTGATTTCAAATTCTTCTTCTGCCTCAGAGAGCTCATCCCCCGTCTCTCAAGCATGTACTATTTCTAGTGTGTCAATCTGTTCTGAACTTCCTTCTTAGGAAGTTAGTTGACAATATTTACTCTTAAACAACTATATAATAAAAGACTACACTGGACTTTGAGACTTGCCACTTGAATGAGTGACAGTAGGAACCAAGCCATGGCTCTGGAAGGGAGGTGGGTCTTGGGTTCAGAGGAGGCAATGTTATAGGTCCTGGTGAGTCTCTACGATCCCAACCCTGTTGGACAGGTAGGCAGTCCTCAGTAAATGGAGATGCCTTTTACAGGCTTGTCTTGCAAAAACCCAGGTTTTGAAGCACTGCCTGTGCAAGCAGTAAAGATCAAGATTTGAAGAACCTTAAGTTCAAAGTTAGGCATGTAAAGTATGTAATGGGGGTGGGAGGGCTTGGCTAAAGGCTACGTGGATAGATGCAGTTTCATGTGTGCTATGCCCATGCTCAAGTTAGCCAGATAAAGCTACCACTTGTCTAAAAGCTGAGTACTTGTGAGCACACAGAGAAGTGAGGATTTCATTTGAGATGTCCCACAGCTTCTGTTTTGTTTTCTCCTTTCTCAGAAATTTAACACCATAGTGGGGGAAAGAGGGGCTCAGCTGAGTGGAGGACAGAAGCAGCGAATAGCTATTGCCCGCGCCCTAGCAAGAAATCCCAAGATTCTTCTTCTGGATGAAGCTACATCTGCACTAGATACTCAGAGTGAATCCATAGTGCAAGCAGCTCTTGATAAGGTAGGAGCCACAATATTGAAGCTACCAGTTGCCATGAAAAGGTGTAATAGCACTTAAGAAAAATTAATGTGCAGTTTGCAGTGCAGGTTTCCATTGAAACCAAGAACACTGGAAAACAAAATTTGGCTGGATGTTCCAATTTCAGTGTTTTGACAGGGAGTTTAAATGATCAAAACTCTCCTGAAGTATCATGTTTATTTGGGTTTTTTTAGCATTATTATGAATTACCAAGACACTTTATCATGGGTAACTAACTTGGGTCTCCTGCACTCCCTTTTTCAAATCACAATTGTTCATTTGCTGGTGAAATATGGATGGCAACTTACCAAGGCAAGGTATGAGGACCGACTGGCGTTTCAGGTGAATTAATAGAAATGTGTGATATTCCTAGTATTCATTATTCGTTGAACAGTTGCTTCCTAATTTTCAGAAAGCTCTTGGGATTTAGCCATTTTCTTTCTTTACAGACATTGAATGGGAATCGCAGAACAAAAGCAGAGCCAGTTACAAATACTAAATTTCTGCCCCCTTGTGTTTTTTATCAGCCCCACAGCTCTAGGGTTGGCACTGCTGCAGAGCAGAGCTGTCAGAACTTCTAACCATGACTCTGTCCCATCATCTCACAGTCCCTTCCTTGCAGCCCTCCTTTGTCAGCAGTTTCCACCAAGATGTAGTGGAACCTAAAGGCTTTGATTAAAAGAACTTCATGGTTGGGCTGGAATATTTTTTCATTTATCTAATGTTTATTTTAAAAGTATTCTTAAAAGCTAAGTGAAAAATCCTGCCTTTCATTTCAGTAGTTATGCACAGAGAAATAAGAGTTATTACAGAATTTATCACCTTCATTACCAGTCCATTTTAAATCTGAGGTAACATGTAGTTGTTGGTTATATCCACATGATTATACTGATATTAATATTGAGGTAACACATAGATGCAAAAATAATATTAATCTAATCTAATTTTTATATAAATAATATTTTGTTGTGAAGTTAAGCACTAAATGATTGCTGTTTCAGCTGTAATTTAGACTTCTTCTGTATGTTCTTTAATTCCATAATCAAATACTGGACTTTTCCAGAAGCTTATTGCTTCATTTGGTGCATAACGTAGAGGGAGATCGCTCAGTTAACGTAACTGTTCTGTTTTCTTCCTCATCCTTCAGCATGTTCCCAGAACACACCAAAATGAGCCCTGAATCATAACTTACTAATTTTTTCACAACTTTTTGATGTTTACTGGTGTAGTCCCCAAATGGGATTTACAAATTTCTTCTTAGTATCCCTGAGTGGAAAAAGTGGTCTAATATTGTTCAGTATTTTTACAGCTGAGAAGCAGAGATATTAACCTCACAAATGCACGCTGTTTCAGAGCAGTCATATGCAGATACTTGTAGTATGCTGCTGTTCAGATAACTTTGCATCTTTTAAAGTATTTTGCTTATGCTGAACACAGCTCCCAACTGCAGCTGTGAAGGCTACTCTGCACCTCTGAACTTAGGGCACAGGCATGAAAACTGCACTGAGGCAGACCTCCTGCAACAGATTTTGAGTGACTTGCATCAGATCCATGATAACTAGATAGCAGGTGTAGGGGAAGAAGCCAGATCTGCATGGAAGCATTCACCTACTGAAACTGTCCTCATCTTCTGCACACTCCTGTTCCTTTGCCCATATTATGTACGTTTTCTGTAGCAAGTAACTTCCAGCAGACTCCTTGACTGCAGAACATATTTGTTGTGTGAGGTTCTCTTGAATTTCTCCTCCTGCCCCCAAGCTACCATCTGCTGCAGGCATCAGCAAGCAGGAAAGCTGCACTCTCCAGCAGCTGCAAGCTGGCGTGTGCTTATTTGCTGCATGAGAGCTTTGAACATCACTGGTCTGCATGTGAGAGCTGGAGAGGGATGGAACATGTAACCTGCAGATGGAGGCTTCAGCAGCTCTCCTCGCCAAATCTCACCAGGCTCCTGACTTGAGATGTAGCATACTTCAAAAGACTGGGAGAAAGCTTTAGGGAGTGGCTAAACCCCATTTCTGACCCCAGATGTGCTCTGCTCCTCTACACTTTCCTGTAAAGTCTTGTCAGAAGTCATGCTAATACTATACTTCCAAAAATATGCATGGACAGTATATAAAGAAAATAGCCTTTATATGCTAGCTATACTAGCTTTATTTTGAGAAAAGATCTAAGTATTCTTGCCATGTTTCCTTCCCATGCATACACATGGAAACACTTTATGGGCAACTTTAACTCAAATCGTTCAAGTTTGGTAAAAAGTCAAATAACCTTAATTACAGCCCGCATTGCCTGTCTAACAATACTAATGTGGTTTTCTCTGCCTGATTTAGCCAAATGAAAGTATCCTTAGACTGTTAAACAAGAGACATGAAACCAGGAAAAAATGTATCTTTGCTTTTAGAAAAAAAAAAAAAAATTAAAGTTTGGATTTATTTTACCTTATAAATGCCTAAAATAATTTTGGGGTTTTTTTCTGTGCTGTTTTCTTGCACATTTTAATGTAAACTTCTTCTGTTGTTTTACTGTAAGGCTCGCGCTGGACGTACCACTATTGTGATTGCTCACAGACTGTCTACCATCAGGACAGCTGACACTATTGCTGGATTTGAGAAGGGCATAGTGGTTGAACAAGGAACACACAGTGAACTCATGTTGCAGAAGGGAGTCTACTATTCCCTTGTAATGCAGCAGGTATGGGCAAATTTATTTATTTTCTTTCTCCATTTCACAAAGTTGTGAAATGCTGGTATGTGGAGCCATTTTCTCTCTGTAGTTCCTGCATGTTGTCCAGCTGGCAGCTGCTCAGTCACTCTAGTCTGGGCATGGACACAGGCTTGGAATTCTTGGGTGTTTTACCCATAAAAGTGTTCAAATTTACGCAATCCAATATGTCAAAAACATAAGTGAGTTGAAGACACAGACTACATAATTATGGCACAACCACAGAACTGTTAGATTCCAGGTGGATTCCATAGACTGCTTAAAGAATAAGAGAAAAGAAAAAGAAAAAAAAAATCAGTACCAAATAGTCTACTGCTCTGCCATTACAGACTGAAATATGTGGCCTATAGGCAACAGCGATCACATGATTAAAACAGCAGTACTCATGAGAAAAATATACTCTTCCTTCTCCCTGCTTCAAAATACCTTGTGATTGTATTTCCTGAACTCTCACTAGGGTTGTAGCAATAATGTTCAAGATGATGGGACATCAGAAGACAGTGAAGACACAGGAGGTGAGGAATATGAGGAAAATTACAGAAATGATCTTGTGGAGGAGCTGACTCTTCAAGATAGTTTTGAAGAATCAGTGATCCCTGGGAGAGGCAGCATTCGAAGAAGATCCAGCAGATATAAGAGCAAGAGACGCTCTTCTAAGAAAAAGTCCTCTGGAAAAAAGAAAAAGAAAGAGCTGGAGGTTGGTTTTAAACTTAAATTTAAAATTTTAGTGATAACATGTAAGCATAAACTCAAAGCACATAGCTTTAATTACTTTTACATAGCTGGTTGCCAGTGCAACGGGGCTGAGTATTTGTCCTAGGAGTATGGGGAAAATTGTGTACAACTTACTAAAAAAACTTCATTTTAACACTTGCTGACTTAGTGTGGAGCTGGAAAAAACTTGTGCTGTTGATTTGTCATGTTTCATAAAATTAAGTGCATTATTTCAGTGTTACTGATGTTTTAATTCCATCTAATTAAAATTAGTTGTGAGATTTCATTTACAGGTTTCATTATTTCCTGACAGTCACTGTTGTGAATACTGGTGAATAATGTAATCCCTGGATTCTGCATACCAATTTTTAAGGCACTTTGGAATATCATATTATATTTATGGCAAATGAGGAAAAAAACATATATCAAAACCCTGACATTGTGAGGTGTATTAAAAATAAAAGAACCATTATTCTCTCTCCCTCTCAGTCTTAGCATATGCTTTAAAACATCCAGTTCTGGAGGTATTTTTCAGGTAAAACACTGTAGTTGACAAATGTCATATAGAAATAAAAGCTATATAGGAGTTCAGGTTTTAGAGACAGAAATTTGGTTTTTTACCAGTTGGGTAAAGCATGTTCATGGCAATCAATAAAAGCAGATTTCTAGTGGACTCTGGATCAGACTTTGGATAGGGAGGTCAGCAGAAACTTGGTTTTGTTTTGTGGTGCTTAAACTACAGCAGTTTTTTGCATGAAATGCATTGGAAGAGTGGTTTTGGTGGGTTGTTTTGGGTTTTGGTTTTTCTACCTGGCTTCAGGATGCCTGAAGTGAAGAAATAGAATTTTAAATCTGAAGGAAAACTATGGATCCTTTCAAAGCTATGAAAGTTAGGAACTCATCTGTAATACAACATCTGATTATTTAAAATAGTGTAATTTGTATCTACTGATATTCCTTCTCACCAAAATATAGCTTCCAGCTAATGCATATTTCAGATAATAGGAATGGATCCAGCTCCTTCATGCTATCACAAAAAAAGTGAATGCGACTTCAAAAGATACTTTTTGTCTGTGTATTAATACTGCTTAAGACTTCGGAGGAAGCAGTGTCTGTTCATGTTCAAGACTTCAGTATTCATTGTATTCACAAGAAAATTAAGAAACCAAGCATCCAGCAGTTGTAATTGTTTCAGGAAGCTCAGCCCACTTTTATGGTTAAGGCTTAGCCACCTTCATTCAGCATCCAAAACATGGGATAATATAACCAGGAAGCAAGAACAACTTACTCATAATCCTGCCTAATATTTTGTCTCATTTCCAATGTTTTCATTTTGTGCTTTTCCAGAACTCCCCCTGTGGAGGCATAGGCACTTGAATAAATTAGTGAAGCAGAACAGGGCATTTTTTTGTACTTCAAAGGCGATGCGGGCTAACTGACTGTTACATATGCCTCTTTCATGCTTTGGTAATGATGCATAAGCTATAGTTTTTAAAAGAGAAAGATGACCCCTCTGCCCAATTGCATTCCTGCCAGCCCACTAGTGTTTAGCTGAATGGGAGGAATCTTTTCTGTGCTCCGAACAGTGAGACTTTTAGTTCTTTATAAAAGTTCAAGTGTTATTTGTCATTCATGGTGACCGCTCCTATCTGACTTTCAATGAATGGTCCTGGCCTTTCTCCCCTCCTGACTTCGCCTTTTAAGTTTTTTGCCTCCAAACTTTTACAGTGCAGTTGAAGTTGTAGGGTATGAAACAGCAAAGCAGCGGATCTCCAGCATGTTTTCTCACTCTGAGTGCACAGAGAGGGCTTTCAGTAATTTACCAAGACAGTTCACTGCTCAAAGCCTAATGAACACCCACTGTCTGAGGAATTTAATGTTCTGCAACTTTCCACGGAAAACTTGCAGCTTTCCATTTCATGTAGGAAGAAAATCTCCCTGTTGTGCCTTACTCAAGAATCCTGGCTCTGAACAAACCTGAATGGCTGTATGTACTTCTGGGAGTGATTGCTGCTGCTGTCTCAGGTGGGGTCCATCCTGCATTTGCTGTTATATTTGGAAAAATCATTGGGGTAAGTTTGTGAATTTCACAAAAGGGCATCGCAATTGTGAGCCTCCCTCATGCTCAGCCAGTTCTCCCCATGTAAGACTGGGTAAAACTCACTTGTATAAATGGATCCAATGAAAAATGGATACGTGTTGGTGAAGTGACCCTGTAGAGGCAGAGCCTGGTGGAGCTGCATCTAACTAGCAGAGGAAAGGAGGAACAACAGCTGGAGCTGGAGGAACAAATAAACGAGATGTAGGTTAAATGGAAAGCTGGACTGTATTCTGGCCCTCGGCAAAGTTGACTGCAGACAGATTTCAGGATCCAGGATACTTGCGAAGAGAAATTGAAGTAGACAAGCTTCTTGAGATGAAGGCTGGTTTATGTAACTGGCACTATTGTCTACATACTCATTTTTGTGTTTTTTCTTGCATAGGCTTTTCAAGAAACAGATCCAGAAAAGCGGAGTAAAAACACTTTGGTGCTTTCTTTAATGTTTCTTTTACTTGGAGTGATTACCTTAGCAGCATATATAATCCAAGTAAGTGTCACTACACTGAAATTTTAGAAGTTAACTGCCCAGCATATCAATGCAGTCTGAGAAGCAAGATGCCAATCAGAGCTTACAAATACATGCAGAAGTGCCAGGGTTCTTCCTGAGATATGTGGGGTTTATGGGTGTGTTTTCTTAAAGACATGTGTCTATATTTGCTGCTGGTTTAGATAAGCCACTGAAGGCAATATGAATTCAGCATGATTGAAATCAAAGCTGAGGGTCTGGCCTTAGACTGTCATTTCTCATTGACAGTCTATAGGCTCTTGCCAAAGTAAGTACAAAATAGACTCTTCCCATAGCAGATGGTATTTTTCATACCATCAAGCAAACTTTACTGTTTGTTGTCTTATGAGTGCTTCACAGCTTGCAGAAAAGTTACTGCACATTGGTGTCTGTATTGTAAAATCCATTGCTATGACGGCTGCGAGCGAGTGTCTCTGGTAGCAGAGTAGATAGGCTGATTTATCTTCTAGTGCTGTTGGGGTATACAAAGAAGGTGTTACAACGAAGCTCGTGCCTTCATTGCCGTGTTGCTTCTTTTATGTGGGGAGAATAGTCTCAGGTCCCAGGAATGTGAATGGTGCTTTTCCCAAGATGTATACATGCACAGGGGGTCGTAGGAGACTTTTTGGTGTCATTGCTTTTGCTGTGTGGCTTTATGGACAGAGTTAAAGTATCAGATGAGAAACTGTGACTCTTTCCTCCCCCAGGGATTCATGTTTGGGAAGGCTGGGGAAATGCTAACAATGAGACTGCGTTCTTTGTCCTTCAGAGCACTGCTTCAGCAGGTATGAATTAGGCAGCTAGGGTATCATGAGAGCCAGATGGCTTTTGCAGACTGTTACAAGGTACACATTGGCTTTTAATTGTGTGGTCTGGAGAAAAGAAAACAAAAATACATCTTTTCTACCACTAGCTTAGGAATAAGTACGACTGTTCTGAAAATCTCCTAATCCACGTGCAGTTGGCCTAATACTGCTACTACAGATAGTCTAATATTTCAAATGTGTGTATTTCTGGCATGTTAATAGCACACAAATTTGCGGAGATCTGTCTGTGCAAAGATGACCAAAAAGGTTAATCTCCCCTTGCTTGAGTGGTCATGATGCAAGTATGTAATATATAGATTTAAGGGTAATCTGTTTAGTTGTTTAAATTTAAATCTACATGCTGCAATCCATAGCAAACAGACAATCTGATAATTTTTTGCTGAAAAAAAGTCAAATTGCCCTATTGCATCAAGAATTACCTGTGAGAAGAGTACACTTATATTAAACCTTTCCTGTTAATTTGTGCAATTTCAAGTTACTTTTATAGAAGTCTTGAGAATGCATAACTTGGCACTGCACACATCCACTGGGATCAAGAACCTGTGTGTTCCTAGCAACATCTGAAATATGATAGGGAAAATTAGTGATTAAAAGACCCAAAATCTGCCATAGCCTTTAGAGATAAAAGAGCCTCATTTCCTTTCTGTATGTACAAATATAGATAAGCAAGTGCTCTTCTATAGTTAATGGAATAAGTAACTTATAAGAAGGCAATAGTGAACTTTTTCAGGCCCATGGAAGGACTGAGTGAAAGGGGAGGGGTTTATAATCAAAGTTTTTAAATAGGTACATTCAGAAGAACATCACAACTTTGTGAACAATTAGATGTTCATAACAGAATAGTATTTAAGCTTTTTCTTTTAGTTTGCTTGGAAGATGCTGACTGTGGAGGAAGAATATTGCAGTTAGCCATCATGACTTGTACTTCTGTTTCCCTGTATGCTACCTGAGCTGGAAATATTTGTTCATTTTATTAGTAATCCCGATAAATCTGAAATACAGTAAGAACATGTAATTTTTAAGAGACAAATTAGCATCTTTTCTTGCAGGAGGTTGGATGGTACGATGATCAGAAAAATGCTGTTGGTGTTCTACTAACTCGGCTTGCTACAGATGCTTCCCAAGTCAAAGGGGTATGCTGTTCTCTTTTGTGTGCTTATTAAGTATTTTTTTCCTTACAAATATTAATTCAAATTGTCAAGAGCCACTAAATTATTTCAAAACACAAGGTAGTAAATCTACTCCACACACTGGCAGGTGCATTTACATAGCATGCTGTTGACACTTTGGAAATGGCTTCCCAGCCAATAATTTCTGAGAACTATAAAAAAATCCAGCAGTTGTTCATGTACCTTTCATTTCCTTCCCTGTAAGTCTTTAAGCTAAACATATAACTTCTAGACCACTTCACCATGCAAAGTGAAATCTGTATATGTGCTGGGGACCAGAATCAGTGGACCCCATTTTTTTGCATCCTATGATGGGTGTCACCTGAGTGCCATGAAAAGGTTGCATCTGCAGATGATACAAACCTTTACTGACCTTAATGAAGAGAATTCTTCCCATTCCCCACCAAATGCACTTCACACACAAGCAGACCAAACTGAAAGAAATTGCCCAGCATTAATAAAGAATACCAGGGAGGGCAATGACCAAGGGAAGGAATGACTCAAGGTGCTAGTATGGGAGAGGTAAGCAGTGGACACTGGTGGGACAATAGAGCAAATTCTGACCACTTCCTCCCACTGCTTACCTCATCATCAGTCCCTGACAATCTGCCAAATGTGTCTCTGTTTCTTCCCTTTTCCTTAAAAAAAAAAAAAATATCACTGCACAACTTGTGGGGGAAAAGTTTACTGGTTTGTTTTAAGTTGTCTTTGTTTCTTTCGAACTTGTACGTCAAAACCTCTTTAATCCCTACATTTTTCAGTCTCCATAGACTTTGGTTTCTCTCTCCTGTCCTCCTTCCTTATGGGCTTATAGTGAGAAAATAGTCTTTGAGAAAACGTAGTGATTTTCCTCTTTTAAAGTTCTAGCTTTCTTCAGTGGTATTGAACTATATCACCCTGTCAGGGCAGTAGAAAGGAGGGGTGTGTAGAGTCCCCTAACTACAAAAGTCAACTAAGGCCATGAATTGGTCTCCAGAGCTAGTGTGTTCTTTGCAGCACTACAGTGTCAGTAAGTACCGTGCCTCATGCTGCGCTGGCTGAAGTTTCCAAATCCATCTTTATGTGCAACCCCTAGAACATATGGCAACAATTCACCTTGGCATTGGTTTAATCATTACTATTTTAAATTCTATTGAACAAGAAAAGTCTTTTCAGGGCAGGAAAGTCTTTGGCAAAAGGGAGAAGAATTTTTGCTTCCCACCCAAGGATTTTTGTTTTTTCCATCAAGCCAAATTTTGGAAGATTAACTATTTCAACAGGGTTGTCTTCAGACCTTTTTTCTGTAGATCAGAGCCCACCCGGATGCTGGATGCTAACCATCTCTCATTTTAAAAGTTCTTGATGAAAAGGTTACACAGGCTGTGAGGAGGTTAGAGTTCTTCAGTATGAGTTCATCTTTCCCACTCGCTATCCAACTCAGATAAAACATTTCTGCAGGGTCCAAACCCAGATTGTTTTTCTGAGAACCCAACCCCAGGTGTAGCAGTGTGAGAACGTGAGAATGAGTACTTTCCACCACAGTTAGTGGGACAGGTCAGTGGATGGCTGTATTTAGAACAGCCTTCTTGCCTAATGCTGGGCACCTAACTACCAACCTGCCCTACTGTGACAGTGGCTGCAGTCTTCTGTGCCTCAGGTAGTGTGGGAAGTCCCAGATACATATTTCAATAAACAACTATTATGGCCAACTGTTTAGACTATTTCAACCTCGCTTGAAGGCCTGAATGCCGGCAGGTACAAGGAGTGTCTAAGAACAGTTATGTAAGGAGGTGCATCATGTCCACGCACATGACCACACATGGTTTCATTTTCCAGCTGAACTGTTGGCCTTGGCTATACAGCAATTTGAAATGGTAATATAAGTAACAAAAAGAAACTCGAGTGACTGATATTTGGGGGTTTCTGGGGTTTTCTTAGGCAACTGGAAGCCGCCTTGGACTGATGACTATGACTGTCTCTACCCTTCTGACTGCCATCGTTATTGCTTTTGTATACGGCTGGCAGTTAACTTTGCTTATCCTGGCCTGCATTCCTTTCGTTATTGCTACGAATGCTGCAAGTGTTAGTTCTGTGTCTGGTCATGCCGCAAAAGATCAAAAAGCTCTGGAAGAGGCTGGAAGAGTAAGTTCTCCAGTTTTAACTACAGGGTTATGGTGTGAGATCACTGTTTAAGGACAACATTGTAGCTATATTACAGCTGACTCAATTATCCAAGCCAAATGAAGGAGGGAGAGGGCAGGACAGGGTGGGGGATGAAGGGAATGTTTATATTTCCCCAAGAAAAGCAAAACATAGATAACACAAACCATCTGTAAATTAGGAAAAAAAAAAGGCTTTTAAAAGTCTCCATAGTGGATTGCTGGGTAGGGACAGCTTGTAACAGAGCAGCACCAGCGCTGGTGTGCCTTGTGCCTAGGGTGAGCAGTGCAGCCTGCACTGCTCTGTGCTGTGGCCAGCAGTATTGCAGGGCTGGGTTGTCAAGCCCTGACATTGCATTTTGTGATGGAATAAAGTAGCAAACCATTAATGTGCTCAAGTTTCAGGGTACTGCCGTCATTTACCTGATAGCACTTCGCTAGTAGACAGAAGTAGTCCATGCAAAACTGCAAGCTGTGTCCAGATGACTAGGGTTTGTTCCTGTTCTATAAATGATGTTTAATTCATCGGGATCACAACCATGGGTTAAGGCAGGGGCTGTGTGCTGGCCCAAGGTTCTGAACTTTAAGATGTTGTTGGCTTCAGCCCCTTCCTTGTCTTGTGAACATGGGGTGAATAATCTCATTGCTCTGGGCTTTCCCTCACGTGGTAATAGGCCTAGATCTCCTCTCTAAAGCAAGCACTTTCTGGTCTTAAAATAACAAACACCTGAGAAGAGATCAAGCATTTAGGAGATAAGTCGTAGACTGCGGTTGTAAGGGATTAACTCTTACTTGTTTATCTCCTAATTTAGATTTCAACAGAATCGGTTGAAAACATCAGAACTGTAGCTTCATTGACCAGGGAAGAAGCATTTTATGAAAGATATGTGACTAGCTTGAATGGTCCATATAGGTGGGAACTTTTTCTTTAATAATTCTTTCTTTGTAGATTTCAGTCTCTCAGATTTATTGTAAATACATTTCTTGCAAACTATCCAATACCCAAAAGATTGGGAGGGATATCAATAGCTGTTTACATAGTTTTGAAATTTGTTCACTTGATACATTTTAAGATACATTCTTAAACGCAGAGTGAAAAGAAACATTTACAGAATTTTCCTTTTCATTATGGAAACACTTTGTAAACTGCATTCTCTGTGTGTGTTACAGAATATTATTTGCCTGTGTATGCCTAGAATGTAGGACATATGTTTGCTTCATTTCAGTGTATTGCATTGATGCTAGCTAACTCAGGAACTGACAGTTAACTCCCATACCACAGCCTTTTTAACATAAACCAGTTTTATTCCCCTTTTATGGTTTTGAAATCATGAAATGAACTTCATATGTTTCCCTTGTTTGACCTGCTACATCCCACTGACTTGTCTCCACTGAAACACATTTGAATCATCAGGGATGCCAGATTTTTCAAGTTACATTTTATTTAAATAAAATGACGCAAAATCTAATTTGTTTCTTTCCTTCTTCAAGGTAACTAATGTAGAAAAAGGAATTGAAAATGATGCATTGCATAATGTGTCCTCAGCCAAAACTGTTACAATTCAGTGTCTGGTGATCTGGTAATACCCAGATATGGGCAGGACACTCATCCAGACTGTCAAAGGTCTCTGATTTACAGCTTGGACGAGAAAGGAGATTTCCATTTCCTCAGAGACCATCCGAAACCATGAGGGCAGAGTCCTCCAGACTTTTATACAGTGTGCATTGAATTAGCTACACAAAATGAAACTCCTCCAGAAGGATGGATTGAGAAATAGAGGCTTAGTCTGAATCCCTGCAGGGGATACCCAGCAATACATCTCTTTCCGAACTGGGATGAGAGGTCCCTGCTCAGATGGGAAGACCTGGTGGAAGCCTGCAGGCAGCTCTTAGGCTGGGCTTAACAAAATGGGACATATGTGGTAGTTATTAAATTTTATTTTTTTTAACTGCTCTGGTGACCTGCCCTGCCATAGAAAAAGCAAAGGAAGGGATTCAAGATAGCGTAACTGAGGATAAAGGATCTCATTGCTTTCTGTCCAAAGAGCAGTTCCATGTCATGATGCAGGATGCTTCTAGGGTCTGGCAGGGGTTGTTTGTGAGTGTGCATGTGTTCTGGGCTGATTTGTTGTGTTTTCAGGGGATGCACTGTATTACTTGAAAACTTTAACCCAGATATCTGGCCATGCCCTAGCTAGTGTCTGCTGTTTTGGTTATGTTTTAAGTTATTTATGGAAAGTCTCTTCCTTTATCAGAGATTCTCTAAAAAAAGCCCCTCTCTATGGATTTACCTATGGAGTAGCTCAATGTGCAAACTACTTTATTGATGCAGCAGTCTTCAGATTTGGGGCTTGGCTCATTGCCCGTTGTCTGACCAACTTCGAAAATGTATTTATGTGAGTATACTTTATAAAATGTAAAAAAAAAAATAATTATACACAGGATAGTGATTTAATGCATGCAAATTATTTCATCAAATTATAGAGGTAATGGGGCACAGACATTCAGGAATTCAGCCTGGTTGGGAGCACAGTTTGGGCAGCGGTGCTGTTTTGGTGGAAGGTGCATATTCAGGCAGTGAAGCTGCAAGGGTGAGCAGCAAGCTCAGCTCACCTACTTTGGAGAAGTCTTTGCAGTTTGATGTTCCTTCTAAGCAGAGGGTATTATATAGAAAAGTGATGTCATGCCGTTGCTCATCTACGAAGTAGTTACAGGAACAAATAGAACTTCCTAATACTGGATGACATTTCTGGGCGTGAGGAGCTCTAGAAATGTCATAATCTAAAGATGCTGAAAAACTGTATTCTGAAAGCTTGTTTTACACATGAGGAAAACAACGCATTGCTCTACCTCAAATGCATGATGCTTTGTCTTTGTAGAGTCTTCTCTTCAATCATATTTGCAGCTATGAATGTTGGTCAGTCTGCTTCCCTGGCACCAGATTATGGCAAAGCTAGAGTGTCAGCCCAAAGAATCTTTCAGCTTTTGGACAGAAAACCTCTAATTGACAGTTACAGTGAAGAAGGTGAAAAATTGGTAAGGGGTTTTATTGTTTTGGGGTTTTTTGGCTTGGTGTTTTGGGGTGGGTTTTCCGAAAAATGTTGAAACAAACTAAACCAGTAATATTTTATTGTCTGCAACTGTAATAGCTTTATAGGGGTTTTTAGGGTGTCACAAGAGATTGATGTGTTACAAAATAGTGGTACCAACTCTATTTATTGTCCTTTAACAGACCATATTATTTTTGTTCTTCAGTCAGAAGTGTAGTTTTGCTCTGAATGGGCTTTAAAAAACCACTTTTCATTCTACTGACCCACATCTTAAATGGTTTCAGGAAAACACTGACAATGTCAGTTCCACTAACAGTTCTGTTGCCTTTGTAAGGGTTTAAAGGAGAAATAAAACATAAATGCATTTTTCTAGTCTTCTTGTAGATAAGAGAGACTAGTTCCCTCAGAAACAGAACAGTTCTGCCAAGAGCTGTCCTCTTACAACTGTAAAAAGAAACCCTTACAAGTAAAAATGTGCTCTTGTGAAGTCAAAGCTAACAATAAATAAATCTAGTTTGCTCTAAAGTGGAGGAGAGGAACAACAAGGGAAAAAACAACAAGAAAATAACCAAAACCATACTCCAAAAATCCCTGCAAACTTACCTCTAAACCAAAATTGTCATTAAGGAAACTGACCTTAGCACTTGTCATACTCCTGCATGAAATATTTTCAGTTTACGTGATCTGGAAGGATTACATTTGCAAATTCATCTAAGTTTAAAATGAACTTGCTGTGTAGGTTTTAGATGATAGCCCCTACTCAGGAAGCTATAATCAAATTTCTATAACTTTAAGCTTATACATAAAATTACATAAAGGATTTACAGCCTTTAAAGTTATGAGCACACTTACATTTCTTCTTGAACCAGGCTCCTCTGGCACAGATGTTGAAAGATTTGGCAGAAGGTCTCTGGTAAAATAAAACTTAAATTAAAATATATCTCATATAGACTGGACTCAAATACCTGTGATGCCTGTGACTTCAGCAAAACAAAGCTTTGAGTCCATTAAATTAGATAATCAGCTGCTGTGAGAGCACTGTACTAGCAATGCTGCTAGTATGTATGTAGGGCTGGCTCCTACCCCAAACAATAGGAGAGGCAATAGCCTCAATGTATGCCTCCTTCCTTCTACGTGTCATTAGTAATTGGCCTGGCTAGAATGGCTAATTAATAATTAATGTTGTTTATTTAAAACACAGCTTGTCCTACATGCCTGTATATTACCTACCGAAGAATGTAGCTCTGCTATCTTAATCTTGACCTTGTGTTACATTCTTTCAAACTGTGCTACCTGCAGTGTGAGATCAGGAAAGCAAATGCTATAGATCAGGGGTCCTCAAACTACGGCCCGCGGGCTGGATATGTCCCCCCAGGGTCCTCAGTCCAGCCCCTGGTATTTACAGAACCTGCCGGGGGTTCGGGGGCAAACCAAGCGGCCGCAGATGACTGCCTGCCACTTCATCCACGCGCCGGCCCCCTGGTTAAAATGTTTGAGGACCCCTGCTATAGATGATATCGGGTATAAGTGCCTCAATTACATTGGTCAGAAATGAAAATGTTAACGTTGGTTTGTTTGTGTAAGGATATGCTTTTCAAACGTGATGTGAAAAACAGATACAACAGATGCAGAAAACTGTTTCTCCAGAAGAGTCTAGTAACTTACATCTGCAGATCATCCCATAAATAATGATAGTACAGTCAGTCCAGTATATATCACAGAATGGTTGGAGTTGGAAGGGACCTCTGGACATCATCTAGTCCAAGCCCCTGCTAAAGCAGGCTCACCTGGAGCAGGTTGCACAGCTGTGTCCATGTGGGTTTTGAATGACTCCAGAGAAAAAGACTCCACAACCTCTCTGGGAAGCCTGTTACAGTGCTCTGAAATATGTAATTTAAAAGACTTCAAAAGCAGTTTTGTAAACACCCTCCCAAACTTTCTTGTCAGTTCTTTCACTTTAATAATCAAATCTAAGTATTATTGTACTGTTATTATGGTTAAAGCTAATAAATGCTAATATGAGCATGTGAACTCTTACTTTTCAGAGCAATTTTGAAGGCAACATTGAATTCAGAAACATCCATTTTGTATATCCAACAAGGCCAGAAGTTCAAGTTTTGCAAGGACTCAACATGAAGGTTAACAAAGGACAGACTCTGGCATTAGTAGGAAGCAGTGGCTGTGGCAAAAGCACATCCATTCAGCTTTTGGAGAGATTTTATGACCCTGTGGAAGGACAAGTGGTAAAAATAGACTCGAGTAGCCATTAATAGCAATTAAATCTACAGAACTCTCTTTTTCCAAGGTTTCAGGGGCTTTAAACGATGCTGGCAAGATGACTTTTTTTAAGATGTGTGGGTTACTGAGGTTGTGGCTGCAGTGGAGCTGTAGACAATCTCAAGAGCCCTGCGGTTGCCTGCACCAGGCATTCACCACATGTACCAGCAGTGGCACCTGTGGTGGCACGGTGTGCTGGCTCAGGGCACAGATCTCACTGAGTAAAATGACTGTCAGGCTGCATTGCCTCCCCAGAGCTGCTCACAGTCTGGTCTCACAGGGGCATGACATTCACGTCACTTGCTTGTCAGTGTGTAAGTCATCTCACCAATATGAATTCACTCATTAGGAATATAGATATATGCTTCAGACAATACAAATGTAACCCTCCAGGGGTGCTACTGCATCACCGTCAGAAGACTGCAATGGGCTTTTCAATGCAATCCCTGTTAATGGGTATAGAAAGTCCAAAGAAACCTCCTTGAAGGTTTGAAGGTTGAGTTAAAGGCCTACAACTGAGAACATTGTCGTGTTCAGCTTCTTATCGACAGGCTTTCCCAGGAGGTTCCTGGTGCTTCTTGTGGCCAGTAGGGATGGCAGGACTGCCTGTGATCTGCACTCTCTTTCTGTCTGCTGGGAAATGGAAACAAAACCACATACAAAATTAAAAATTAATGAAAGGAAATATCTAATCTATACTGTTACTTCTTTTCTATTTTGCCTGCAAAATTTACTTGGTTTTGGCTGGGAATCTAACATATAACTTCCTTCCTCTTACAATTTGTGTTTCGGGTTTATAGTGTGTATCTGTGGATGAGCTCTGTAGTCAACTTGGCATCGTTTTTCTGTTGCTTTTTCTAGTTAGCAGATGGATTTGATACCAGATCTTTACATTTACAATGGCTGAGATCCAGACTGGGCCTAGTGTCACAGGAGCCCATTTTGTTTGACTGCAGCATTGCTGAAAATATTCGATATGGAGACAACAGTAGGGCAGTTAGTCAGGAGGAAATTGAAGAAGCAGCTAAAGCAGCAAATATTCATACCTTCATTGAAAAACTACCAGAGGTAAGAGACAGTGATCTTCTCTTCACAGTGAGGTGAGATATTTGGAACAATATGGAAAAATCTAGGTAGTGCTCACTTTGATCAAATTAAAGATAAACATTTTGGTTTCCCTTAATAGGAAAAAGTATAGAATTTAAGTTGAAAAATGTCAGTGTGTTTTAAGCTTATAATACTACTTAGATTGTTCAAAAAAGAGCTAATATTCCAATTAATATTGTGCTAGACAAAGCAGAATGAGGGGTGTAAAAGAAGAGAATACTCAATGTACAAGTAAATCCTCGTAATTTTTTTGATATTTTTTCTTTTGACAAGAGAAACTTCTCAAGTTTCTGAGAAAATTTTTTTTTCTAAAATAATTCAGTAAACTAAATGCTCTATTTCTAATTGGACAGGCAGGCACAGGGACTGTTTCTTCACAAATATGAAGAAGCAATAAATCAAAAGTGAATGGCATGGCATTTGACCTTCATGCCTGCCAAGAATTTGATTCTAACAAGGAAAAATACTTTGATAGTTTGTTTTCACTGTAGTTCTGTGTAACTTGAAATATTTTTCTGCATCACTACATCATTTTCATCTTCATTACTACTAATGACATTTGGGATTCTTTACTCCCAACTAATGCAGGATCAGGTTTTTCATGTATGTGTCAGTAAGCATTAAATAACTAGTTACACTTATGATCGTATGGTCATGGGCATAGTACTTTGGGGAAGTAAATTTTCAGACCAGATATAAATGTGTGTGGCTGTATATATAACTGTTTATACTAGAGGTGTTCATAAAACCTTAGCTCTATTAAAACCACTTGCAGTATTCTTTTCTTTCAAGATGGGAATGCCTGATCTTTTCTAGAGCCATGCATTTACTTTTCTAATCTTCCTTTTCTAAGAGTATTCACAGGCCTTCTTTTTTAATTTTTACCATCCAGAAATATAATACCCGGGTGGGTGAGAAAGGAACACAACTTTCTGGAGGTCAAAAACAAAGAATAGCAATTGCCCGTGCTCTGGTTCGTAATCCTGCCATTCTGCTTCTGGATGAAGCTACCTCTGCTCTTGACACAGAAAGCGAAAAGGTGAGTAATGATTGTTACGTGAAATATATATGTCTATGTACGTGGCTAGTTGCTTTCAGTAGAATAAAATCAATGCCAACCTGTTGCAAATGCTCAGCTGTGAAACAACAGGGTAAGTGTATCACCGTAGCTTTTTCCAGCTGCAGCCTGTGAACTGAAAACACTATGAAGCTGTGCATGTGTACTCAATAAACAATTGAAAACCCCAAAACTTTAAGTAGAAAACACTATGTGGAGCTGATACTCTTCAGCTGTCTTCCTATTAAGCTGTATTTGAATGTAAATAGTGAATTTGTGTTCTGATCCAAACTGGAGACCCAAGAACCCACTTCTCAATGTCTCGTGTTCATTTGATTAGCCTCACTGACCTCAGTGAGAAACCCTGTTGAGTAAGGGTGTCACATAAGTAAAGTCATACAAGTGAGTCTATGGGAGATATATCCAGGTGATAACAAAGAGTAAGAAATTAAATGTGGTTCCTATGAAAAGTGAAGGCTTTCCAGGTGCTAACGCTCTTTTCCTAACATCTGTGTGCAGATCGTCCAGAAAGCTCTGGATAATGCCCGGCAAGGTCGAACCTGCATTGTCATTGCTCACCGCCTGACGACTGTACGGACCGCAGACATCATTGCAGTGATCCAGAATGGCAGGGTGGTTGAGCAGGGCACTCACAGTCAGTTACTGGCAAAGGAAGGGCACTACTATGCCCTTGTAAATGCACAAATTTCTAATTAGTACTGAAAGATTCTGTTAATTTTATTTTTTTCCCTGGGAAGATATGAAAAGCTTACAGAGAATTAATGTTTGCTGTGTCTGTGCTAATGGAGCAGGGAACTGTGTGTTGCAGCCTGGTTGCTGTACCCTACCCAGTGTAGCCCCTGCCCCACACACCTGTGGGGATAAGCAGTGCATGCTCCAGGGTGGGTCATGGAAGATGCACAGGGGAGTCCCAGCAGCTGAATCTGCTGGGCAGTTGTGGGGATCATCTGATCTGGAGGGAGCCAGACCTGGAGTAGTCTCACACACACCACAGCTTAAGTGGGGCACCCTGCTCTCACTGTCCCCCCCAAATCCCCTGGCCCATACTAGGTGCCACAGGCCAAGGCAGCACCAGAGTGTGACAGTGGTCAAGCATCATGGATAAGCAGTGAGCTTGTGCTTGCCCCTTGGGTTTCTTCACCAGCCAGATGCAGCTGTAAAGTCACCTTAATTAATGACTGTCAGTTCTTACTGACTGCTGAGATTCCAAACAAAGGCATTTGTATTAAATTTAGAGAGAAGGGGTTGAATGTGTGGGTTTGTGGGGTTTATTCCCCATTTCCTGCTGCATTTCTAATACTATTGTGCTTCGCAACTTTCTTGGAGATTCAATATTCTATTTTAGACAATAATTGTAATAGTTATAAGCTTTCCATGTAGAGATAAACTGACATGAAAGATTCCATTGTTTTATTTAGTATTTTGCAATTGTGACCTAACAGTTTAATTGCTTTTGCATCCATCAGGGCGATTTCAGAAGTCTTGCAAAGGAGTTAGGATGGCTGCTTTGGAGTGGACTCATTTCAGCCATATAAATAGGTTTTCTTTTTTTTTTTTAAAAAAGTGGTTTTCAATATGAAGTCCTTTATTTTGAATAGACATGGCATTTACGGACATGGTTTAGTGGTGGACTTGGCAGTGGTAGGTTAATGGTTGGACTTGATGATCTTAAGGGTCTTTTCCAACCTAAATGATTCTCTGATTCTATGAATAATTTTTAGAATTGTTTGTAGTGTTGGCAAAACACATGTGCTTTAATAATTGGTTATTCCTCTGATATATTTCTCGGTGCAGCAATACATCCTTTAACAATGAAGAATATGTACTATGTAGTCAGAGTGACTCATCACCTGGGGTTTTGGGCTGGTTAAACCCAATTGCAGCATTTTAATTTTCCAAGGCTTTGCATGTGGCTTTGGGTTAGGATGCATGGCCTGGAGCAATCTGCAGTACTTCATAATTTCTAGGTAACTCTGCTCAATTGTATCAGACAGAACTTACAGTAATGATTATCTCCTGTGCCCCTTTCAGCTGTTTTCCAGCATCAGGGTCCATGAGGGGAATAAAACACACAAAAGAAAATAAATTCTGGTCTCAGCTTTGCCAAAATACAGTCACTCTCCCTTATGCAGTTTTTCTCAGGGACTATTACAAGAGGAGTTATCACTCATTCAGGCACCCCTCTTGTGTGACTTCTATGCTTTCTTATAAGAGGCAAATACTACAGGAGTTGCTGCCCTTATTACATTCCCAATTATTCTATGGAGGTTCCAATTAATTCCTTTTTTCCCTGTTTTGTTTCTGCACTGGCGTTAAAATTACAAGCAGTAGAGTTTGATTCTTAGTTTTTAAATAAAAAAAAAATACAAAATTTCTGGATAAAAAAATTAATCCAGAAATATTTTGGGGAAAGAAAGAGTTATTTTGTACTCTTGGGTTAGATGTATATGTGTTTTTCATTACTATTGTGATGGATAATAAATCTTTGCACTATTATAATTCATTACAATCTATTGCAGTAACAATTAAGTAAGATGAAATAAAAACAGGAAATTGATTTAAATGTACAAATAGAGGAGTTTACAATCACTAAACTAAGGCTTTGTAACATAATGAATCATCTAACATCTGGGGCTAGTTAAGGGAGCATCTTTGCGGAAAATACTGCATTCACATTTATGCAGATAACAGAAGAATCCAAAACGTGCTCCCTGCCCACCAGCTTGGAATTATTTACTAGCACAGGGGCAAGAGGAGTGAGGAAATATATGCACTATTTGACCTGGAAGGTGCTGAAAGAGCTGCAGCATGTTCAACCTAGAAAAATCTGGGACGTATTTCCCCTTATTTGCTCTTTCAGAGGTCAACATTACCCCTGTAAAGAAAACTGACTACACTTTCATCCCTTTTGGCATGTTCCTCACCCTTGTTTCCACAGAGCATTCTCATGCTGCCATAACTGGACCGACTCAGCACCAGCTATGTATGTTAAGGATTGTTCCTTATGGAAGCGTTGGCAGGGGTTTTGGTTGGAGCCAGAAGGAGCACAGGTGCCAACGTCATGATAGAGGAAGTGTGTGTGCACCACTTTGGGCTGTGACAGCCAAGTGGGGACACAACAGTGCCTGACAGCTGTGCCTCGGGAATATCCTCGGCTTGTACGTGATGGAAAAGGGGAAATAGAACGCACTGTCGAAGTAAGTTGTGGTGATATACTGAAGTTCACAAGCTAGATGTTATATAACACATGAACACATTCTACTGATTTATTTCAGTACAAGCATACTAAATGCAGTTCATATCACAGCCCTGTTTAAAAGATCAGCTGCAGACCTGAGAAAAACACTGGACAAAAGCAAGTCCTACCCAGCATGAAAGAGATGGTGAGCAAAAAACCAGAGCAAAATCCCAAACATCTGTAAGAATGACAAAAGAGCACACTACTGTATGCCTGCTAAAAGGCAGACTGAGCTGGATGGCTTTACTGACTCCATGAAATGTAAATAGATTAATAAACTCAGCTTGTAGGCACTAATAACAAACTCTATGCTCTGATGGTCTGAAATAAACTATCCAAGTCACCTTCCTAGCTCGATAATCCCATGGAGATTACAGATTGACTGTGCTCTGACTAAAAGCAGACCTAAATTCAGAGATAAATGTATGCTACAAAGCACCTTTTCAGCACCAAACCATAGACTTGATATAGAGATCAAAAGAATTAGCCTTGACAGAAAAGACAAGCCTATGAGGATGCACCTTAAGAGCAGAGGATTTGTTGGCCCCACCACTCTGTCCTGTGCTGCCATCTACCCCAGGTGCCACAGTTAAAAAAAACTTCCCTATCCCTGCACAAGCAGGGGTTGGAGTTCTTCAGATGCGCCTGCAATACGGCCACTGCTGGTGTCACTGGGCACGTCACCCCTAAAATGACTGCCACAAGGGTAGTGATGAAGGAAACACATCAGCCCATGCTTGTCAAGCAAAAACCTCATTCATGACTAGACAAGAAGCACTTAACCCGGACACCGGCTTTGTGCCAGTACTGATCTAAGCCTCCTACAGAATTACTAAGGTGTGATGTCCCAAACAAGACAGTGAAGACTTCAGAGAAGGCATTCATAAGGGATTTTGGGGTGTTTCTTAACCACTTGACTTTATTGTAGTATCATACATAGCTGTTAAATTTGATTAAAATTTTGCAATCATTAGTCTAGCTACAATGTTAATTACTAATGCAGACTGAAGCCCCAGAGATGGGATAAGTAGCTGACAGAAGCACGTGAACTAGAAGGCACAGGACTTAATTATCTTTATGGCCTCAAGTAATTAATTGTCCACTTGTTTCTATAACACTGGAGTGCACCAGTCCCAGTGGGTGCGGATGTTTCCCACTCCTGGATGTGCTATTTCAGTTTTAAATACTTGTTGGCAATTCAGGAATAATACTGTTTGCAAATCAGTAAATTAATATAATGTTTATCATCACATGTTTTTTTCCCAAATGTCTTCTTTCCTCTGCAGCCTATAAAATTTCAATTTATGTTAATCTAAACCCTGTAAAGTATGCATCCTCACAAAGAAGTTATACAATTGGAGGTTTTTTAGGGGCAGCTGAAATCCTAGTACATCCATGTGTACCTGGATGAGATTTATGAGTTTAAAATTCGAAGAGTTTGCAAAACTGCTAAACAATCTGTGGCAGACACTACCTAACCTGTCCTTTCTCGGCTGCCATCAACACCCATTGCACGGCTGACTGTCACCTATGTCTCTGCAAGCAGGAAAGTGCCTGGCTGAGGGAGAGCTCCAGGGCTCTTGTCCTACTGTGCTATAGGAAAATTCCTGTCACACTTGGGAGCAAGCTTGTTTAAATGTTAATGATCGGTGATCTCACCTAATTGGTAAGGGAAATGTTAAGAAACTATGTGGGATCGTTAAGGTCTGCTCACCTGACTTTGCTGGAGGGTTTGAAGTGAAACTGCTTTCCTGAACTGTGTCTGCACTAGGAAAATAGCTGCCCTTGTAACACGGGTGAAGAAAAGCCAGATCTTGATCTACTAGATCCTGCCATATCCTACCATATAGATATCAGTATCAGTAGGACAGCTAACAACCTAGTGCTGATGGAGTTCAGATTTTAAGGGTTAAATCACAGAATCACAGAATGGTCGGGGTTGGAAGGGACCTCCGGAGATCATCTAGTCCAACCCCTGCTAAAGGCTTCACCTAGAGCAGGTTGCACAGTCATGTCCAGGCAGGTTTTGAATATCTCCAGAGAAAGAGACTCCACAACTTCTTTGGGCAGCTGTTCCACTGCACTGCCTCAGAGTAAAGAAAATATCTTCTCCAGATGAGGCTTGTGCCTCCCCTTCCATGAAGAAACATTTTGTCACAGCAGTGCTCCAGCCCTGCCTGCATTTAAAGCTTACTAGCTGCCTGTTACCACGGGCGCTCCACCCACAAAACTCATTTTTTCTAAGGAGAAGCAACCAAACGCGGAAGAGTTCATACAGTTTATCTGGAACTATGGTTGTGTCTTGCAGAAGAAGGAAATAAAGTGATAGCTTTCCTAAGCTGCTTCCAAGCTCTTCTGTTTGCAAACGGACTCGATGCATACTGGAGAAACGCGACTTGGGAGTCACTACAGCTATATCCAAACTGTATGTGAACTGGTTGGTGGTCAAGACAGTGGAGGAAAGTCAGTACATGACGTGACCTCTCTCCCTGTGTCTGTACTGCTGTATGGAGGCCAAAGCTGACTTCTGTAAAACACATCTTCTCCGTGTCTGAGGCAGTAAGGTGTTTCTAAGACCTTCAAGATAGTTAGGCAAGAAGAGAAAAAGCTTGGCAACAAGGCCACAAACAGCATATATGTATTTTCTTCTTGTAAAATATGCTTGAGGGGCCTATTTAGTTAAGTCCTTGTCCTGAGGCACTTGTAAAGGGCTGACAGTTTTCCATGCAAAGGTAGAAGATCCAGTTGCCTAGCTATTCTTCATCAGCCTCCAGCTGCCCTATATATAAGCCTTACCACAGATTGCCCATCACCCCGATATTTTCCAGGGTTATAGCTCTCCCTGACTGTTCTCTTCCAGTTGCTTGGGCTGCTTTTCCTCCTCAAGCGCCTTCCCCAGCACAAGTGGCAGATGCTGCACCATGTGATCTGATGCAAAAGGACAGGACAGATGGAGACGAGAGAAAGCGCCAAAAGCAATAGTGATGCAAAAGAATTACTTTCTAAAATTAACCAAAATTTTTCAGCAGAAGACTGGTCATTGCTCTCAGTAAGTTAACCATTTACACTGGATTGCTTCCATCTGCCTCTGTGCTGTGCTTTGTCATCTAGACTGCAGGCAGCTCTTATCTTCTTGAGACCCTAGCAGTCATCTTCTCGTTTTAGCATTTATGGCTTACCTGGCTCATCAGCAGTTATGTCCAGAAACTATTTTCTGAAGCATATCTTTCCATCTGGAAATAATAATTTGCTGTGCCCTTAGGGAAGCTCACAAATCCGCTCGAGTTATCCCCAGCCTGTCCAATGACATCAGTATCACATGTTCCAAAGCAAACTCGCTAAGCCTTCCTGTAATTCTCCTGAAAACACCAACCTTTATTTTACTGGATGCTTTCACAGAAAGATATTTTGACGTTGTGTTACCTCAGTAAATAGATTTTGTGGACTTGTTTGGATCAACCATTATATATTTCCTTGCTCTGCTGTTTCAAAAGGAGTAGCATCTCATTTCTTTCTGACCATTATGAACATTGTCTGTGACTTCTGCCCTCTCCTGTATTGTCCAAAGCAAAACCACTTTGCCGTTAATCACGACTAGAACAGCTCCTTTCGTTACGGTCCTTGAGTTTTGAAAGGATGACCTGAATATGGCTATTCCTGTGGAAATAATTGTTGAAGTTCAGCCCTGGTTGCAGAAGGATATCCTCAGTATCTGATCCGCCACTGGCAGCATTCCTGGAGAATGCACATGGTATTCCACCAAGAGGGGAACAAGGGGGAAAGAGGCACTGCCGTGGGACACTTCCCACTCAGCTGCAGACACGGAGGGATGAAGCAATCAATCAGATTGCCTTTACAGCACTCTAGGGTATGACTCATCGGTTTCCAAATGTCTGTCTGAGCGTACGGGGAACTACACCAAGGAAGTGCCTATTTCTTACCATAAATCTAAATAAGGAGTCTCAGTGTTCATTCAGCTTATATACTTACATTAGGTGAAGGGCATTCCACTCAATGTTTGATCTGTCTTAAAGAGGTTGCTAGGCGAGCTTATCAGTGCTGCAAATAATTTTGGGGGTCCTGACCAGAAAGGTGCTGGGGAGCACACTCTTGCAGGCAAGGAGAGCTCTGGGGAAGGGGAAGAGCCTCTGCAGTGCAGGAGGGTAAAGTTTCTTTGTCTAGGTATTAGCAGTGCAAGAAGGTTAGAGTGAAGAACAAACATTCAGGGAATGGGAATTTTTTATCCTGAACGTGTAAGATGGAAAACAAATTTACAGATTGTGGAAGCATCCAAAATGGCTTATAATAATGACTGAATTAGGAGAATCTGGATTTTTTTTTTTTTACCCTTTTGGATGTCATGAGGGGAATTTTAAACAAAGAGTTAACATTTTCAGGGACCAAAATAAATGATGCCTCTGACAGTCCCATACATTGCCTGTTTTTCATGAAACCACACTAAAAATGGTAAGTGGAGTTCCCATTTTCACATCTGCTATCCATATGAACATACACCTGGCAGTGTAGTGTGTATGTTGCTTCAGAAGGAACTCAACCAAACAGCTGTCACTCTTTATACAGCACCGACAGTCTTGGTTATAAACCTAGTACGTGGTTTATTTACTGTAAATGAAGTGTGTATCAGCAACACTGAATATGAAAATGAAATTTTAATGAGTCACTTTTATGATGCTAGAGCAATGTGAGGAGACATCTGTATCCGTAATGTGATTTACTTTTTAATATGCAGTAACATAGTTTTAGTTGGAATAAATAGGATTCCCAATAAAGACTCACATGACTAGTTTCTTCAGTCTGTTATTTCACGCATACTTTGAGACCTGGAGCAACCTCTTCCATGATTTTATGGCAATCCTTTTGGGACTTTTCCAGTCTTATGTTTTAATGTTTTCTTTCTCTCTTACCCCTTCCTCCCCACCTTTTTTTTTTTTTTTTATATATATATATCTTAGTACCTCGGTATAATTATTTTACACTGATTCATTTAGTTGCAGTGTGCTAACATATATTGATTCTGAGAAATTTGTCTGCATCCACCAGCATTAAATAGTCTTTGCATCTATCACTTCTTAATTGTTTCTCACAAAAAGAGTTATGGATGTGCTTTTTTCTGGAGAAAATGTCCAATTTGCCTCATTTACGGAAGAGAGGAAAGCATACACTTTGCAATATATATGAGTACACCTAAATGGATATATAGTTTTATATTTATAAAATATATGTTTCTATATATTTAAATACTCTAGAGATGGCTTCATGATGGGAAGTTTGGAAAGAATCCAAGCAAAAATCTGAATGAATTATGGGAAAAATCCATTTGCTTTCAGTATTTTGGTTCAGTCTTGCAGAGTCAAAAGTAGCTGCTTCTTCTGACAGTCATCAAGCTTTGATGATGCAATTTCTCTTTTCAGCTTAGTCAGAAACTTAAGCCACCACTCGACTCACATACTGCACTTGCCCACATGGTGTTAGTTACTCATGCGTATTTATTCCATTTTTCAGCAGATGAACTTTTGTTAGCTTTGATGTCTAGGCCTTTTAGGCATACCTTCTGGGAAAGCAATTAAATTCCTTGCACTTGAAAAGCCCAGACAACTCATGCTATGAAAGCAGCATCAGGTCTGTCCAGACCCCAGCAGTTGCCCCTGGCTTTCGTGAGAGACAATATTATGAAAAGCTACACAACCCAAACCAACTTCTCTGAAAACACTTCTTACAGCAAAATTAACCCCCTCCTCATCTCACTGTTTTGCCAGAAGCTTGCTTTCTTCCAGCAAGTATAGCCTTCCTGTGAAGGCTTCTTATTTTCATTCTTCCCCCAGCCATCCTGCTGTTGCACATCATTCTCAGATAAACACAGGGGCAGCAGTGCCTCGCTCTTGCTCTGGAACCCCAGTCAGTGCTAAGAGAATGCTCAGCACAGGAGCCTACAGGTGCCACCCACTATGAGCCAACACCCTCACTCTGAGTGTCCCTAAAAACTAGCTGAAGCCAACAGGAGCACAGCTTGCTTCACCCTAGGCATCATCACGTAGTTACTGCCCAGCATCAGCACAGAACTGTATTGTGTGGGTGATATTTAGAATGCATTTCATTACAGTTCATCTTTTGCCATTTCTTTAGCTTGTTTCCATCTTTATGGGGAGTATAGTACATCTAAAACTGTATTTTATCTTCTTTCCTGTTAAGTACCCTCAATCATAACACCACCAGGATTGGCGCATTCACATGGATATTCACACGTGTTTATAATAAACCTGTGCTAACACAAATCGTATTTAAGCAGAGTCTCAGGTTTTAAAATTCAAAAAACCAAAAACACAAACAAAAGAAAATAAGCATTGATAAGTGTTTTTTAATGTTGCATATTACAGGTTGTGTTATCTAACTATGTGTGATTTGTAAATAACAGAATATTGTTTAAAAAATCTATCTACTGCATAATATATATATATTTTTTTTACATCAATGGTTCTGTTTGTTTTCCGCAAAACCTGATGGAATTTCCTTCAGCCCTCCATTTCTTCTTAGATTGCCCCACGTTTTAGTCAGCGTGCCAGCTGCAAACACTGCCGCAGAGAAAGAAACAGCTGCCCTGGTAGCTCTGTCCTTCACTGAGGCTAGCAAGGCCCCGCTTCGTGAGACCATATTGCTTGAGATGATGTTTTCCTGGAAGCAGGTTCACAAAACGTGGCTTGCTGTGTTTCATTTACTACGGGGACATAAAGATGGCCAGAGCAACTGTTAGAACTGTAAATGTCTGGGAACTCCCAGTACTGAGATGCAGTTACTGCGTGCAACCCCAGTTTGAGGGCAAGTCAGTCAGAAGGGGCTTCACTATAGCTGTTACCTTATTTATTATTTATATAATTGCCATTAAAATACGCCAGCTTCTTTCTGAGGGATAGGGAGATAGGGAGATAGGGAGAATTCTGTACCCAAATGAGATCAGTCTAGTGAAAAATAAACCAGGAAAAAAATGCCAAACCTTAAACACCTGAAGTACATGGTTAGATGAATACACACAAGCAGGAACATCTCTAAATCTTTCCTTAGGACTCTGTACTATTTTACCTTCAAAAAAACTTGGCAACCATTAAAGGTTGAATTGAATGTTAGTCAGACGTGTGTGTTTTCTGCAAATATTTCATGAGGCTCGAGGGGAAAATGGCATTCTACAAGGACATTAGCCATACAACTTTCATGTGACCTTCCCTCTTTCAGCTCATCACAGTCACTTGTCCTATCTTGCTTCAGATTAAATGGCAAACCTGTCAAAAGCAGGGGAGGTATTTCCCTGAGCTGTTTATGAAATGACTAGCTTGGTTCAGCTTCGGTCCTGCCTGAATACTTTCAAGCACATGAAACACAGTAATAGTGTCTCAAACAAAGAAGTCCTACACATGAGAAGGGTAAGCAAACTCCAGAAGTGATGAGTAATGATGCTACAGGGAACTAACAAAAGACAGAGGATTTCCGTCACATAGGGTGATTAGTAGTAGAGATTTCAAAAGGTCTATTTTTCTAGGAAGTTTCATTACGCTCAGATCACAAGACAGGGGGGTTTCTCCATCCAGCAACAGCTGAGATAAGCATCTGTCCACCCAGTCCCAGGTTTCAAAGCAAGAGGGTCTGTCACAGACCCCCAAGAACACACCAAGAGTCTAGAGGAGACAACAGGGAGGCAAGCTATGTCTGCAGGACCAGTTACTTTGTTAGATACACCAGGATCGGTGCTGTGACGTGTATCAGGAGGTTTCCAAAACTAGCTAAGGATCTTACCTGACACCCTTAATTCTGCTGTAGCAAGTTTATCCCTAGTAAATTGCAGTTGCAAAGCCAATGCAAACACATTTTCTCCCAAATTGTTTTGAGGAAAGCCAGAATGAAAATGCCTTTGTATTTCAGCTAAGCCAAATATTTTGACCCTTTTCACCAAGTAGAAACTGAAAGTTTTGCTCCTGTTTTTAAAATTCTTTATTAGAAACAATTTCTGCAGTTGAAAATCTTTTTTTGCTGTGGTTGTTCTAGAAATGTTGAGATTAAGAGTTTCAATCTTCTCAGCAATTCTTCATGGCTAAAACCATTTTCCGTATTTTGCTGTGAATAGTTCTAGCTAACCACTGCTGCCCTCTTTACTGAACAAAGTATACACCCAGAGCGAATCACCCAGTCCTGTTCCTAACAAGCTGGAGATGCAACTCTGGCAGGTGACCCCTGTGACAAGGGGAACCTGTTGAGGAAGGGATGCTGAGGAGAGGAAAACCAGGTTAATTAAAAACACTCAAAAGTCGTTCAAGTTCTGATTGTGCTCTGTAGCGTATCACACAGCGCTGCGCGACACCCTGAGACGACTCTGTCCCTGGCTGTGCCTGCCTCATCCAGGGACCAGGGCTTGGCTTAATAAGCTGGGCCAGGGAAGAAAGCACTTGGAAAGCCCCCACTGCACTGGGGAGTCCAGGCTGGGGCCACAGCATCTGAAGGTGGCAGCATGAAGAGCTTGTGCGCCTTGCAGAGCCCTTCTCGTTGAGCTGAGCCACAGAGCACCTGGCACCCTAATGGTGACCCCACCTGCGCTCACCAAGTTGCTCAGGCAGGATGGGAAAGAAAGATTTATGGAAAATGGGTGGGGACAGATGTGTGGAAGAGGAAAGCGAAGACAATGACAGGCAACCACAGCTTCTGGTCCCCTGTGCTTTGTCCAGTGCTACCCCAACCGCTGGCCATGGCAGCTGACAGCCACTGCCCATCCTCGCTCTGCCTCTCCCAGCACTCACCACACAAACGCTCATTCCAGCACGATGAGGGTGGCCGTGCCACCCTGCACCCGCCCAGCCCAGTCCACCTACCACCCCGGTGGACACACTGAAGCGCTGTCCCAGGTGGGACACCTGCTCCAACCCCCGTATCCCACAGGAGACAGCTGAGGTCTAGGGCTGCTGGCACTGCCCTGTATGAGCCTTCCGAGCAAACCTTGCCCCTCTGGCATTCTCGCTTATGGGACAAATTGGCTCTGGAGGAGAAAGGAGAGGTGTCACTCACCTCTGTTTTCATCCATATTTAACTTGATAACCTGATTTTAACATTTTTGCTATTAAAAAAAACCACCACAAACAAACAACACCCAACTTGCTAGTGTTAAATAAAAAAACACTCTTCTTTCTCCTTTAATGCACGCCCACAAAACTATCAATGCTTTTTAGTGCTTCAACAGACAGTCAAATATTTTAAGTCACCATAAATCAAGATGGTTTTAACCAAAATAGGTTTTGAGCAATGTTTTCATGAGAAATTCCCTGGATCCCAAATGCAGGAAATGTCTGAGATTCCTGAGGAAGAGCAGTATTAGCAGGGCAAGGTGATGATACTCGGTCTGTACCTCCAGCTTTTGTTACTGGGATGACAGAAGTTTCAAGGCGGCTTGAGTTTGAGGTATTCTGACTTAAGTAGCTCACATGCTCCAAGAATTAAATTCTAATAATTTACCAGAAATGTTTTGGTTGTTTTTTTTTTTTAAATTAGGACAGGGTAAAGGAGAATTGGAAATAACAGCCCTGACTTAAATCCTCATATTTTTTCCCCCTCATTTTTTTTTTAAGTGTATACCTTGCAAGCTGCATATGATACAATCAGGGGAGGAAAGAAAATGAACAAAAAACCACAGGAGGACAAAACATAACCTTCTCATCCATTGGACCTTTCTGTGTAATTACAAGGCAAATTCCTCAGGTCAGAGTCTCATCTGTGGGGATTTTCCACTTCCCCACTCTTGAGGAGCACAGAGGCTATTGCACATCAGCACACGCTGACACCCACGGAGAGCTGAACTGCTTGATAAGAGTTTGCTTTTGTTTCCCCCGAGCTCCCACGAAGGTACTTGGTGCACAGACCACTATTTGTATTATGCCGTGAAGGGAAGGATTTAGGCCAAAAGAAGCTGGCAGCCATGGCTTTTTAATGAACCATGTGCTGACAGGCCTGGTTGTGAGCTGTTACAGATGTGCGCCGGACAGTCTAATGAGATGCAGGAAATTCAGGAAGCCAAAAAAACCCTTTGGATTTTCTGGTTACACTGATAGGATCAAAACCACTTGTGTGCTACCTGGCATCACCGAGCAAGGGATATGCTCGATTGTCCTTAATAAAAACATTACCATTTGGGGTAAAGGCACTGATGCACATTGATTGCCATAAGGGGGAATAAAAGAGGAGCTTAGTCATTAGCCAAGAATGCGAGCAGGGCAGGATCCTGCAGTGGCACATTAATTATAGCAACACTTTCTGTGATTCCCCTGCTACATAACCAGAGATGCGGGGAGCATGAGCAGGGGCCACAGAATGAAAGGAGATGGCCAGGATGAAAGATCTGGCAAGTAAGGGGAAGTAAACCCCTGGTGAAAGAATAAAACCCCCTGAAAAACTCTCCTCCGCGCAGAGCAGAGTCTCCAGCTGATGCCTCCAGCATGGAAGAGGCGCTTTTTCCCAATGCTTTAGCAGGAGTGCTCTGGTATTTCTCTCGGAGAATGAGTCAGACGCAGCGGCTGCCAAAAAGCCCTGCCAAGTCCTGTGCTCAGTTACATGTGCCCACAACAACACGGCATGTGAGCAGATACTATCTTGGTGCCAACTGAGACGCTGGAGCGGCTGCGGGCTGCGATGTGCAGCTCTGTGGCTCCTCGGCTTCACCTCTGCTGTCCCTGCAAAGCCGGATTATCAGCTGTATTGCAGATGGCATTGCTCACTGCCAGGCCTGCAGATTCAGACAGGTCAACGGTAAAGGTCTGCTTTTGCTGCTGCATGACAGATGAAACTTATTTTTAACCATCTAACTGATGAAGCCCTAGCTAGCAGATGCCCCAGTTTACATGCTCTTTGTCATATAAACCTGTCCATAAAAAAGCATGGACAAGAGCCTATGAAGCAAAATGGAACACATACACAGACCTTTCCCAGCACAGCTAGGTCGGGGAGCCTTTTGCCAGACGATAAAGCTACATAAGATATTCAACAGTGACATCTATTGGCACACAAACTCCCTACAGATCCCTGCTTCTTTATTCTACTGCAATATTTTTAGCTGCGTTAGCAACGCTGTGAGTGCACATGCCATGCTGTTGTGATAGCGTGCTGTCTCTCTCGGCCACAAACCCTGCAAGCTGTCAGGGCTGCCAGGTAAAGAGCTTTTTGGATAACTTGCCATTAGGATGCAATGAAGTTTAGGTCTTCTTCTTCGCTGCGATCAGGTCAGGAAACCTGTGGCATCAGAGCTTTCATGGGTGAACAGTTTTGTGCATGCAGTACATGATAATGCCCCCTGGGTGACAAGGTTTTCCCTCTTTTCATGAGTAATCATCCTGCTAGGTGTCATTCTCACTCAGGAGTCCCTGGAGCTAGAGCTGAAGACAAGGCAAAACATCACAGATGTTTTCACAAAGCCTCCTTCCCTTCTTTTCCTTTTTAAAATTAAAAAAGCCCTTTTATCGGAGTGTTCTCTATAGCTCTCGTAATTGGTTGTATTTGTGAATCCAGACATGTGGGTTTAAAAGATATCTCCAAGCTGGAGGCACTTCATCCTGATTATAAACTGAGCCACTGTTTTATGAGCTAAAATGATACATGTAACTTAGATGATCAACTATTATAAAGCAAGGGGAAAAAGCTAGGGTCAGAAAGGTACACTGCAAATGACCTGTATTTCTGTATGAAATGTCCATCAAATTGCAATGCTTTCTCCATCAGTTCTGTAGATAAGCTTGGCTTCTAGAAGTCTCTGCAGCTGTCAGGCTGCAGAGACAATTTGCTGGAGTTCACGAAAACACTTGTCTCCTCCTTGGCTTCTTGCTTACATATGTGTCCTTTCTTGATGAAGCTGGCCAGCACAGCACTGTTTGGAGAGCCATCAACCAATGCATCCACTCACCAGCATGATGATGAGGGAGGCCAGCCAGTGACAGAATTGTAAAAGTAATATTAACATGGAGACAAATGTGAGGGGGAAAACGCAATAAAAGTGTAGCCCAACAGCTTTTCGACTTTGCTTCAAACTTAGTTCGGTGCCTTTTTCTGGGGTGTCAAAACTAGTTTGAGCTTGGACTTGGGAAGAAGTCTTTATCCATGGTTTTGTCCCTAAAATGAAGTCCTAACAGATACTGATACCAGTGATGAATTTGTAGAGCTGGCATGGACATTCATTGCTTGAAGATAGACAACATTATTGCAAGGAGAGATAGACAGGCACTCATTTGTTGATGTGTTTTTTGTTTTTTTTTTAATTTATCTTTTCCCAATATGCTCTGCACAGAATGTGCTTTGATAGGACTGAAACACAAGGTCCCTCTCTAGCAATGATCACCCATGTGTTTTTCTGAGATCAAAGCAAATTGCAGAAGAAATGTCCTAAATAAAAAAACCTGTTCCAAAATGCTTCATGTCTTTCCATAATCCAAGTACAGCCACTTTCATATATTCTGGAGATAATAGGTTTGTCATTTAAAAATAAATTACTATATTGTTTCAGGAAAACATCTTCCTGCTCCAAGTTCCGTGCTGTTCTCAGGCACGTTTTCCTCATTATGTAAAACTTTCTGTTAAAGTAGGAAGCTGATTTTTATGATGCACAGTGTTATAATCACTTTTGGCAGCAGGGGAATGTTTATTTCCATCAGAATATTCTTGTAAATTCACTAAGCCATAGAAGAAAAAAAAAGTGTGAATGCAGAAATGCTTCTGTATAAAATTGAGAAGGAATTTATGTTTTGGCAAGCTATTGATTACATGCTTGAGGCCAAACATCTCACCAAGAAACACAGATAAGATACTAATAAGAAAATCCTTTCAATGTATCGATTGGAGAGTTGCCAGAATTTTCAGATGCTGCAGGAATCAAAAGCCTTAATCTTGGGGAAAGGAAAGGTCTGTGTGGAATCTGCTCAGAAAGGAAATACCATTTGTTGGCATTTAGAAGGAAAAATACAAAAAGGCAATAATGTCTGTAAGCCTAAAGCAAGTCTAAGTACGCAATTACACAACATGGAAAAACAGATCACGGCTCTTTTTTTAAACAAGTTATACTGTAAGAGCAAAGATTTAATTAGTTCATTAAGAAAATACCAGATACTGACCCAAATTTCTAAATATCTAACTGAAAGAAAATATGAATTTTGTAAGACACATAGTTTGTAAGCATATGTCACATGCAATTATACATTTAATATATGACATGTGGTATAAGTACGTAATATATTAAAAATATGTAGTACTATTTATTTTATTACAAATATATAAACATGTGTAAGTGGGTCCACCACTTCAACTGAAAAAAAAACCCTTCAAAGTCATTTACAGAATTTTGCTCCCCATGGCAGGCTATGCTCTGTGTAAGAAAGACATCATTACTCCCTGCAAAAATGATAGACACCATTCTTGAGCTGAATATAGTTAGTATATTTTGTGGGAAAAGGAGGCTATTTTTTTCTCCCAGTTTTCTTGTTTCTCATTTATCTTTTTAACTGTCAGCTTCTCCCTCAGCAGAGAATAAAGATTCAGTTGCAAAAGAAATGCGTTAGAAACTTCCCTGCTTTGAATGTCTGCTGTCTTTTACTGCTTTGAACGGATTGGAGGCTGCATGTTGCATGGCCATTGCCACTTTTATTTGCTGCTCGGACAGCTACCGCCATCCTCTGCAAACAGAGAGAGCAGCGTCTTGCACAAAGCCAGTTCGCATCACTGCTAGTTGAAGTAAGAGGGGACAGCAATTGTCTTAGCTGGAAGAACCTAAAGAAAGTAATACAAAAGATGGTAACCTTAGAGAAGTATTTATAAAATCTGTACATTTTACCAAATCTGCTGAGTGTAACTACAGAGAAAAGTGAAGGGAAATGTATCTATCAAGTAGAAACATTTTTGAGAAGACTGTATTTCTAACCGTAGCTCAATACCTGCAGATCAGGTTGTGTGCTCTAAACCTCGTGTGTGCTGTGTCACTTATGATGATGTATTTATATATGTGCAATTTATAAATTAACAGTCCTAGAGGTGCTCTAATACCAGGTAAAGGCACCAATGAAATAATAATTTCTGGTCTGAACTTCTGCTTTATATGCAATAGTAGTGGCATGAATCTCTAGCCTTAAACAAGAACTTCATATACTATAATACACTATCTGAATTTAAAGGAGTTACAGATTTAATTCTGAGAAGTCTTGTAAATGGAATATGCTGATAGCGATGACCCTGCTTCCTTACATAACACCAATAAACCTTTTTTTTTTCCCCCTGGATTTCCAGGTCATGTTCATCCCTGGGGTAAGATGGAAAATTTGCACCAGAAATTTAAACAAGTCCTCAGTCACATATTGAAAGGTTCTCTTTATTTAACCTGCCGATTTAAAATTCAGTTGTTGCTGATGTGGGAAGAGTTCACTAAATTAAATTACTGATTATCAAATAGAACACAAATGATGCTTTCCCCTGATTCCTTTTACACATACCATTGAATGAGTAAAAAAAATAATCACCATTGCCTAAACTATTCACACAAGTCTAGAAGATGATGATGTAATTTCTAATCAGTTTCCTCACATCCAAAAATATTCATAATATCCATTTCCTGCCAAGTAAAGCATGTGACATGCCTCTGATGCACCCAGAATGTCTCAGACTGGCTGCCCCCAGGCAGAACTGCAGATGCTGTTTCTTTTCCGGAACAGAGATTATCCACGCTGAGCCCACGAGCTCCCTGACTGTGGTCATTTCCATTTCCGTGCTGTCTGCCCGCTTTGTCATTCTACTTTTCCCACACACGTGACGTCATTAGCTTCCTGGAAAACTGAGACAAGGTATTGACTTAGTAGTTTAGGTCATGCCTGCATTATGCAGTCACAGTGCAGGCAATTATACATGATGGCCTTGCTGCTTCTTTCATACTCTAACCATGTGTCTCAAGAGCTACACGTTTAGTCTTAATTTCTTGAAGCATCTGAATCTGCTTGATTTGAGGTTAATCTCACTTCATCCTTATAATACTGATATCTAAAATGCCACTAAATTTCGTGATTTATTTTTCCCTTCTTGTAGGTTCTTTGCTTACTTGTACCTTTCTTGAGATGAGTATTTGCCCTAAAGCTGTTCAGTTCTTGGTAGATTTTGCTCCTTTTAAACAAAAGAACCTTTCAGGTTCAGTTCCTGAGCTCTACAGTCCAACTGACTTCACTGGATATTCAGTCCAGCTGAATAAAATTCACACTCGGCTTTTTCAGTTAACGTATTTGTGATCTTCTGATGAGTAGTGAACTCCATGGAGGAATGGACTGTGATAGCTGGTAAAGGGTTCCATTTGCCTTTCAGTTTTAAAAATGTCCCCCACCCATTGCCAGCTTTGGTTTGTCAATCATCCTAAAATTGGTTCAAGTGAGTTTTTCACAACTAAAATCTCTGCTCTTTTATTATGGTTCTGCAGTATTTAAACAGTGAAATTCATGTGTTAGCTATGCTCATGCATTTTTAAAAGCATGTTCAACAACTTTTTACTCACTGCCTTGGAGATTTCATGCCATTCCTGTTTCCCTGCAGTATAATTGAAAGCAAACAGGTGTACCAGTTTTTGTTTACCCTACAGTGCTTGCTATTTTTTTACACTGCCATCCTTTCCCTCTCCCATACCTCTGACTGCTCTTGTCAGCACACTGGGAAGCTCTTTGTGCAAGCTTACAGTTGCTGCTGGCATTCATACAGCGGTATCAGCTGGGACATCACCTGGGCTCCTAATGTGGTCTGGATAAACGTACTCCGTAAACCAGCACTGTAGAGTTGCGCTGTGGTTCTATTTGCTTCTAGAGGCAAACCACAGAGGTGACAAACTGCAGATTTGAAGGTGTGAGAGGTCTTAAGAGGTTGGTTTCAGAGGCTACTTCAACCCTCAAACTTGCAATGTCACAAGGCAGCCTCAGTGGTGCTTGTGGGTCCCTCGACATCTCCACGGCAGTGGGCCAGGGCCAAAGGATCAGTCACTGCGACAGACCCGTTGTGCACTGCGGACAAAGGCAGCAGCTTGGCTGGAGGACTTTGCTTTAAGCTGGGATTTCCCGGAGAGGTTAACACAACAGGCTGCATCTTCCACAGAAGCTGGCAGGCAGATGGTCCTTCTCTACATTTTTCGTATTGGTCCCTGAGACTTTAATTTCGTAACATTTTGCACCAGTGCTTTCAATAGCTCTTTTGCTATGATTTCTGCTTCTGAAATAAAGGGCAGCAGTATTATTTCTGCCTTTACATACAGTCTGAATAACTCCATTTTTCCAAGTCAATATTTGCTTCGATAAACCGAAAGCAGTAGTCCTGTAGCTATCACAACATAGTAAAGAAATAATAACCCGAGTTAAAAACAGGCTCATGCAGAATAGTCTCCCATGGCAAAGGGCAGGAAATGGGTTGCAGTTGAACTAATATTTCTCCTGAAATGATCTGTTACTGCTATTTGCTACACAGCTTCTGTATACCCCCAGGCAATTCCGGGTGCCTTTGGAAACTTTCTGAAGCTGCATGCTGCACTGCCTGTATATGGAGAGGCGGTGTGATTTCTCATACTTGTCGCTCTTGTACAGAAAGAAATGTTTGTCGTCATAGGAGTGCTGTAGAAAGTGTATATTGTATCAGCTGACTCATTTATAGTATTTCCCCTTTCTGAGTAGGGAATAAAGGAAGCACATACCAAAACAGGGAACTTGCATCCAGGCTTGTAAATTCTTCTGTCTTGAGTGTTTTAAATAGATAAACAGGCAAAATCACAAAAGGACACATACAGTCCAGTCCAGTGTAAGTTAGTATATTGGACATAAGGCTTGAAACTTTTGGAAATAGATAGAACGTTCCTGTTGCATTCCAGATGGACAGTTACGTTGTTCCTAGATTTTGAAACGATGCTATTGCTCTTGCACAGGTAGGTATGAAGGCATTTCTAATCTCTTTTCTGTTTACCCTATACACAAATCATGCCCTTTCCAGTCTCCTCCAGGTGAAATATTCCCAATCTTTTTTTCATCTGTTTCTGTAATAATTTCCCCATTCCCTGGTTTTCAACAATTGTTCCTTTCCCTCCGAGTGTAGCTGGGACTACAGACACTATGGGCAATGGGGATGTCAGAACTGGTATAACACAAGAGCTCGTAGGATATTGTAATACTGAAAATTGAAGTTGTATTTTTTGATGGTTTCTTATAGCTGCTACACCAGCAGAAAATGTGTTCTTCACCAATTAAAAGATCTTCCAGTAAACAAAAATCTCAACATTACTATATTTTGGGGGGATAAATAGTTTATAGATATGATGATGTAGAAAAAAAACACTAACACAAAAAATATTAGATAATCATGTGGATGCCTGTTGTCAGTAATTTATTATTATCTTGTTCTGATTGACTTTTTTCCTTCAGTAGCTCAGCCTTCTGAAGAGCAATCCCTAATATTTTCAAAGTAAATCTTCAGAGCTGATACTGAGATCACCTAATGGTATTAGTGATCTTGCAAAAGCTTTACTGCTGCTTTAGCCACATCTATTCCACTGCAATTACTCCCCAGTTTAAATGAGGTCAGGAAAGGACCCCACCAGCACCGCTGGCACTGCACCTTTAATTGTCCTTACCTCAGCCGGCTACCAAACAGAACTGAAGTATGACATGAAAGAAAAGCACTTGGCCATATCAAAACGAATTTTCCTGTATGGTGTAAATGTGGTGATAACAGAATTGAAATGGATTGAAGTGTTTGTGAGAGAGGAATAAAATTCACTTTCTAAACACACTAAAGCCAAAAACATGGTATGTTATGGCATGTAATGTTATGGTATGTTGTTATGGTGTGTTATGGTATACTATGTTATGGCATGTTATGGTATGGGACGGTATGGTATGTTATGTTAATAAATTAGGTTATGGTATGTAAATAAATTATGCTATGTTAATTAGTTCCATTCCATTATGTTAATGAATTAATGTTAAATTATGTTAATAAATTATGTTATGTAAATAAAATGTTACATTAATGAAGCACGTTATGTTAATGAATTGTTATATTAATAAGTTATGTTAATAAAGCATGTTGTTATGTTAATCTACATTAATAAATTATTTTATGTTAATAAATTATTTAATGTTATATTTATAAACTATTTTGTTATATTTTTCAAACCATTGTTATATTAATAAATTATATTACATTAATAAATTATTTTGTTAAGTTAATAAATTATGTTATTTTATGTTACTAAATTATGTTATATAAATAATGTCATGTTTATTATACGTTAATAAAATATGTTAATAAATTAGGTTATGTTAATAAATTAGGTTATGTTATGTTAATAAATTATGGTGTGGTATGGTATGCAAATATATTATGTTATGTTACATAAATAACGAATGTCACGTAAATATATTATGTTATGTAAATAAATTATTTTATGTTAATAAATTAGGTTGTTTTATGTTAATAACTTTGGTTATGTTAATAAATTACATTAATTATGTTATGTTAATAAATTTTGTTATGTTATCTTATCTTATGGTATCTTATGTTATGGTTTGGTATGCTATGCTATGACAGATTTGAGCATTACTTTTCCATGGCAATGAGGTTCTGGGTTTTTTGTGGTTCCCAAAAATAAGATGCACAAATGGGCCATACACCAAACTCCTCTGTAAATTTTGCTATGGCAAATGTCAAACATGGACAATTGCAGGAGCAAAATCACAGACTCAACGACATATCAATATGATCCTAGTTGAAGCCACTTAAGTTTCTGCAAACTTATATACAATATTAATATTCATACACACGTCACACCTTAATTCTATTAGTTACGTACACTGTTCACACACTGCTTTACAGATACTAATTGGTTAAAAGCATACAAGCGGTTAGTCTCATCATTAAAATTGCTGACATTCTTGCAGTCATCAGTTCCCAGCTCAGCTCCTGTTTTTCTGCCTGCTTAACTGCCAAAGATCCTGTTTTCTTCATTCCAGGTGTCTTTCTCACACAACTGTGTGGCCTTGCTGAGCAGATAAAACTTTTAATCATACCAAGCTGCTAAAGCAAGAGCAACTTTTGATAGGCCAGGTGTCCCTTTTCTTCCAAATACATTGCCACAATTCCCCCTTTTTCTTCCTGGACTATCAAAACATCTATCATTCCATAGATACATTTAAAAATACAAGGAATCAGAAGCATTAAAAACAAAATAATTGCTAAAATCGTTACACCTTGTTTCACCAAATCTAATAACCATCCATTAATTTCCCAACCCTTGAGCCATTGGCCCAGACCTCCATTTGTTACAATGAGTTTCTTCATGTTCGTTCTTAATTGTTCTAATTGTTTATGAATTGAAACTGAGTGATCAGACAGGTTCATACAACACATACCCTCAAAATCTTCACATCTGTGCCCATGTGCTAAACAATAAAAAGTCAATGGCTGCACGGTTTTGTAAAGTAGCATGCCTTGTATTATCCAAATCTACCAATAAACTTTTCAAAATATCTGACGTCAGGTTAAGTTGTTTAGCAGCCCAACATCCCAACTTTGTATATCACCGAGTGCTTTGCCAGCAGGAACCCATGGTGCAAACACGGAAGAAATCACTCGTAATGGAGTGTTCCAAAGCTGAATTTTATCATTGCAGTTTTCACTCAGTTGCCATACTGCTCATTTTTTCCTGTGCACTAATTTGTATTTTTTCACCGGGTTTTATGTAGTATTTGTCTTTGTGTAGGAGCAAACAAAGTTAACTTGCCTAAATAACAAGGCCCTCCGAGAGCCTTAGCCAGGATTCCAGGCCATGCTCTATCCCCACAAAACAGAAACAACCCTTTGGGCAATGCTCAGGGTTGTAATGGTGCCATAAGATTAACCCATAACCCTCTGTTACAGCATATGCTAGTATTTCTATACCAGTGCTCCCTAGGGGTCACTCAAAAACTTCCATGCCGGTATGTCAATAATGGCCCTTTTCTCAATACCTTTTGAAGAAAGTTGTCAAATAACGCCTCTCTATTCCCAAACTTGATGCAGGATTGGTTACATTTCAGAGATCCTAAAAGATCTAGCTCTTGAGGCGGTATCATAGAAGCATTCAGATGTTGAAAAATAAGTACAGTCTGCATAGCATCTTCACGTTATGGAAGCCCTTTTTTCAATGTCTGCCAATTTTTTAATACCATCGAGTGGGGCCAGGTCAATTTAGCAAAGGTAATAACTTCGGCTTTGTTTAGAATTTCACTTTTGCTGACCCATCCTTTAAATTGGTTTGGGTCAAAAGTCGGAACCCCTGTTAGACAGGTACGAAAGGGATCTGTTGGAGTTGACATAGATAAACAGATGGAGTCTGGACCAGTAGCATTAGCAAGATTAACCCATACATTTTGCCTGTTCTTAAGTAACCTACGCATATGTTCTATTACATCTATATATTTAAACAGCAAGCACAATCCCCATAAAATAACCACAATTCTCATTTTAAATCCTTACAAACCTATTCGTCCTAACACAAAAATATCTTTTCTGGATTACTTAAAAAATGTTATTGCATCTAACACAATATGGACTTAATGTTAGTGAAATATATCTCCGGAGATCTACTATAATGGATTATATTTTTAGCACAAAATGTACAATGACAGATTATATACAACCTACACCAGTGGCAGACTGAACAAAGATGATCACTGGCTCCTATTGTCATCTGAATCTCCCGTGTCGTTTATTGTGGTGTTCCTCCTATCAATGGCAGGTGATTTCCATGGTTTTACCCAACGAGCCAGCTGGAATCCACTTTGGTCCCGAATCTGTAATGATAGACATATATCCTCTGCCAGTTAATTGTACTTCTGCCAGACCTGTCCACTGGCCAGTGTTCAGACCTTTATACATTACTTTGACTCCTTTAGTATTTAGTGTTGATAAGTCACTGTTTAATGCTTTTCCATGAACAATTATGGGTGGATTTTCTGCTGTACCTGCTAAGCGCAAAAAATTAATGACATATAAAACTTTCCAAATATGCTCTTGTGGGGATAGACCCATTGCCCCCCTTTTTTGTTTTGCGAGTAAGCTTTTTAAAACTTGATGTGCACATTCAATGATGGCCTGACCAGTAGGTGAATTTGGAATACCTGTTTGATGTCGGATACACCATAGTTGACAAAATTGAGGAAAGGAACGTGAAACATATGCCGGACCATTATCCGTTTGTATACTGTTAACACCCATAACTGTAAAACATCTGTGTAGATGTTTTTTAGTATGTTTTGCTGTCTCACCTGTGAGAGGAGTGGCCCATATAAGGGAAGAAAAGGTATCAAATGTGACATGCACGTACTTTAGTCTGCTGAATTCTGCTATGTGAGTGACATCCATTTGCCACAATTGCAATGGTTGTAAACTGCATGGATTTACTCCAAGGACAATTCCAAAACTAAATTGCTGACAGGACAGGATTGTACAATACCTGTGGCATCTGAATGTGTTATGCCGAACTGACACGACAGCAGATCCAGCGGTGAGGGGATACACGGTAGGGGGGGGCACAGGGGGGACATGGGGAGGCAGGCTGTGTGATGTGAGAGGAAAGATGGGGGACACAGGGTGACACTCCAGTGACTTGTCCTCCCCCAGCATCTCCCTGAACACCCTGACCCTCAATGTGCGCAGTGAGAAGGTGTACACCTGCCATGGCGTCCCCATCTCTGTCACCAGTATTGCACAGGTACCCCCCCCACCCGTGTCCCCTCTACACTCACCTGTGTCCCTACAGCTGCCACCACCCCTCCCAGCAGGACTGCTGCAGCCCCTTTTAAGTGATGTGAGGTGGACCCTATCAGATCCCCCTTAAAACGGCAATGTCATAGTGAAATCGCCCCCTCCTCCACTCTGTGGGACCCCTTAAAAGGGACATGTTGTGGTGGAGCCCCCTCAGAACCCCTGCAGCATGGGAGGGGGGGACAGCACTTTTAAAAGGGCTTAACCCCCCTTGGTAAGGGGCAGCAGCATCTTAAAAGCAGCTTATATCCCCCCCCCAAATATTTTTTTGGAAAGCACTCTTTCAAAAAGGCATTGGCACGGTCTGTCCTGCCCCCCCCCCCCCCCCCCCCGCAAGGGAGCAGCCGCCCAATATCCTTGTCATAATAAATCTACAGCTCTTAAAGGGGCCGTGCCGTGATGGTGGACGCCCAGCGTGGGTGTAAGGCTGGGGGTTGCTTTTTTATGCCTGGGTTGGGGCTGCAGGTGAAGATCCAGGGGCAGAACAAGGAGATGCTGGTGGCCGCCTGCCAGATGTTCCTGGGCAAGTCGGAGAGTGAGATCACCCTGGAGAGCCACTAGCCCTCATCAAGGCCCACGTGACGGTGGAGCTGAGAGGGGTGGGGCCGGCCACGCCCCTTGGGACAGGCCACACCCCTTTCACAAAGGCTTACGCCCTCTTGGAAGTCACTTTTCCGCTAAAGGCCCCACCCCTTGGGGGTGACACCGCCCCAGTCCCAAAAGGCCCTGACCCTTGGGGAGTGACACCCCCACCCCCAAAAGGCCCTGCCCCTTGGGGGTGACCCCACCCACTTAAGCCCCACCCCCAATGCCTCCCACCCAGGAAATCTACAAGGACCAGCAGAAGTTCTGGGTGCAGGTTTTCAACGTGGCCTCATCCCACTTTGTCAACATGGGGACCAGCATGGTCAGCTACACCCTAAAGGCCATCCACGATGACCACGTGATACTGGGGGGGACAGTGGGGGGGAACAGGGTGGGGACATGGGTGTCAGCGTGGCCAGTGACATCCTGAGGGACCCCTGCAACAGCCAGGGACATAGATATCAGTGTGGCCAGCAGTACTGAGGACGCTGGGGGGTACATGGTGGGGATGGAGATATAATCATGGTGGTGGCACTGGGGATCTGCGGGGTACAGGGAGCTGTGGGGACAGGGAGAGTGACCCAGGGATGGAGGGTCACAGAAAAAGGGACACAGGGACAGAGGGGGGACATGCAGGGATGGAAATACTGGGATCGAGGCGGAGGAACAGTGTTGTGGGGACAGGGATACGGCAGGAGGATGTTGGGTGAAGGACAGACACGCTGGTGTGGGGACAGGGTCACCAGGGTGGGTGCAGGGACTGGGGACATCCAGATGCAGGGATGGGGAGACAATACAGGGCCAGGGCCATCTCCAGTGTCCCCAGGGCCACCAGCGCTTGCTGGGGCAGGGATGGCTGGAGTCCTCAATGGGCAGGGTGGGACAGGGGCTGTGACAGTGTCCCCAAGACTACCTGCACTCGCTGGGGAAGGACCGGACGGCACAGGTCCAGTGTGATGCTCACATCAGGGAGGCCAAGGCCAAGCAGGACACCGGCATCCACGTGAGCCTGTCACCTCAGTCACCCCCACATCCCCCTGAGCCCCCCTTGTGTCCCTTACGTGCCTACAACACCCCCCCTTTTCCTCACTGAGACTTCTAGATCCCCCACAGCATGTCATCGTCCCACACTCCCCAGTGGGCTTCCAATGTCACCAGGTTGTTTCTGAGGTCCCTGTGGCTTTCCACGTCCCCCTCTGATGTCCCTGGGACCCTCATCTTCCCATGTACCCCCCCATCCCATGGTGTTCCTCCATGTCCCCTAACGTCCCCACACCTCTCCAGTCCCATGGTGTCACCATGGCCCCACCCCCAATCTCCCAGTGTCCTTCCTTGTCCCCATGCACCCCAGTGTCCCCGCAGGAGACACAGGCATGCCAGGAGCAGGTCTCAGCACAGCTGCTGGGTGAGACAGTGATGGCACAGGCCCAGTGTGACTTCCAGGTGCAGCAGGTGCTGTGCAATGCCACCATCAGATCTGCAAGGCCCAGGCCGACTTGTACAACAGATGCCTGAGTGTCCCCCAACCCTGGGTGCTGTTTCTTCTTCCTTGCTTGTTTGGGATCCCTCCTGGGTCCCCCACACCCCCCTGGGTCTTTCCTTGATGTGATGTTGGCCACTTGGGTCCCTTTTCCAGGATACCTGGGTCCCCCCTGCACTCCCCCCACAGTGCCTGGGTCCCCCCAGGCCACCTGCATCCTTCAGATCCTGGGGTCTCCCCTGACAATTGGGTCCCCCTCCCCAAAGACCTGGCTCCTCTGAGATGTTTACATCCCTTACCCAGACACCTGGGTCTCCCCAGCACCTTGTTCCCGATCCCAAAATGCCAGGATCTCCTCTAACACATGGGTTCCCTGGGGTGCCCGAGTTCTCTTGACTGCCTGGATACACCCCTCCCAGGATGCCAGGGTCCATCCCCCCCCGCCTGCCTCGGTGCCATTGCAGGGCTGAGTGGTGCTGCGGGCACAGGTGGCGAGGACAAAGCAGCAGACTGAGGAGCAGTGGGCGCAGGTGCTGGTGGTGGAACAGTGGAATGAGCACAGCAGGTAGAGCTGCAGGAGCATGAGATTGGCTGCCGTGAGTGTGAGCTGGAGGCCACCATCCACAAACCTGCTGAGGCTGAGCGTTACTGCCTGAAGCACCTGGCCAAGGCCCAGTGGTGAGCCCTGGCCCTCCACCAGCAAGTCCCCCCCCTCAGCTTCTGCACCCCACCACCTTGGGCAAAACCATGACCCCTTTAAATGAAGTATTAACCCCTTTAAAGGGGAGCCCCACCCCATTCTACCAAGCCTCACCCCACCCTTGTGGATCACCCACACCTTGGGTGAAGCCATTGCCCCTTTAAAGGGGCGCCCCACAATGTAATTCTGGATAGCTTAATAATTTAGTCAAAAAAAAAAGGAAAGTAATTTCTTTTTCTCTGAATTAATCTTAAGTGTATGTATTAAAGCAACACTTTAATAGGTACCACTCCGATAACATATTCATTCTGTGCATGCAATCATCTTACATGCAGGCTGTGCACAAGACAAAGTGCAAGGCGATCACTGCCTGCAAAGGACAGCAAAAAGGGAAATAAACTAGTTAAAACTCATCTGTAGGCTTCTTTCATCCCCATGTCTACAAAGTGTGTTCTGAAACAAGCTCTCGAGATACCACAGTTCAGCTACCATCACGCATTTCCAGTTAGCTCAGAATTATGATCCAGCCTCAAGCATGTATATGTGTGTGGTGGAACCTTAAGTTTGCTAAACCATTTCAACAAGCACTCGCTATAAAGCACCACCAGTGAGGGGACTGACCTGAGGCTAGCCCCAGAGTGACTCTGACAGCAACGAGAAAAGACACAAGCAGCGACCGCACTTAGGCCCGAGACCTGCGGCAGAGACGAGGCGGGCCCGGCACTCACCTCAGCTCCAGCCCTTGCCCCCACCTGCGCCCGCGGCCGTTCAGCTCACGGAGACGCCTGGCAGCTGCGTGCCCTCCTCAGGCGAAGGCAGAGCCACCCACTCCCCACTGCTTTCCCCACGCCCGCCACGGGCCCAGCCCCCGCGGCCCCCCACGCTCGCAGGCCCGACTCCGCGATGACTCTGCAAAGTCCGGGCTCCGTCCTGTCCCACCGCCGAGAACCGCTCCACACGCAGGCTGTGCGCCGCCCTCCCCCTCCCCCGCCAGCCTGCCCACGTGCCGAGAGCCCTGGCCTGCAGCCCTCCCTCCACCCCGCGTACCTGAACGTAGTGAGGGAGAGGCTACAGCCGCGCTCCGCCATTTTGAAAGGCTCCGCCCCCATTTCGCCCCGCTGCGCAGGCGCAGCCCCTCCTCCCGCTTCGACACGAGAACACAGCGCGTGCGCTGATTGGCGAGGAGGTGGCGAATGGCGGGGCATGCTGGGAACGGCGCCGGGCCCGCCAGGGGAGCCATTGGCCAAGAGGACTGCGGCGGGGCATGCTGGGAGTTGAAGTCCTTGGCGTGTGCCTGAGCCGCCGCGGCCTCCCGGCAGCGAGTGGCATGCTGGGACGTGAAGTCTCGGTCCGGGTCCCCGCTGCAGTACGGGGCTCCCCGGACACTCGGTTTCCCGGCAGGCTCAGGGACAGGTGCGTATGCCCAGTGTGCCCGCGGGCGGGCGGCCGCCTTACCCCGCCTCTGAGGCCTTGGCGGGGCTCTGAGGGGCGATGGCGGCTGTGGTGGTGGTGTTTTCTCCTCTGCCGCGGCTTCGCGGTCTCCTTCAGCGCTGCTGGGGGCGGCTGGAGCGCAGTCTCTTGCCGGGTTTCTCCGGGGGCCAGAGCCCGCCCTGGGGTAGGTATCGTCCTGTTCTCTCGGCTGAAGGAGAGGTCGGTGTCGGGGCCGCGAGACTCATTTTTACCGTTTAACGGCTGAGGGAGCGGGCTGGAGCAGGAAAGTACACACCCTGGGGACAATGAGGGGATCGGGTGAGGAGCGCCGCTGGCCGCTCTTGCCTCCTCGCTTTGGGAGTGTCAGTAGCATCCGTGTCTTACTACCTCGGTTTAAGGCGAAATTGGGGCTTGCCTGTAATGAATTAGTTTTTCTTTTTCCTTCAGGACCAGCACTAGCAGTCCAAGCTCCAGCTTTTCTTCCACAACCGGTAAATGACACCAGTGAAAGTGATGAGGCGCCAAGCCTGTTGGATAGCATCTTGTGGATGGCGGCACCAAAATCACGGCGCACCATTGAAGTGAACCGCTGCAGGAGAAGAAATCCCCAGAAGCTTATAAAAGTAAAGGTAATCACCAGATTTCTACAGGCTTGCCACCTTACTCACTGCAAGTAATTTTTGTAATGACAAACAAGCATGCTGGAGTAAGATTTACGCCAATCGTTGTTCATCTCACTTATTTTAGAGAATTGTTACAGTGGTCAATACTGAACTGAAAAAGCTTTCTGGAATTTGTTTATAATAAGCTTAAGAGACATTGTAATCACAGAATACTTGTAACAGGTATGTTCATCATGCGTGACAGTGGTCTGTGATTAAATAAACAGTGACAGTTAAAGTGCAAGCCAACAGCTTGTGAATTTTATTCACAGCTAGTATGAGTGGAAGAGTTTTGTACTTTCTGTGCAACTAATTGAATTGATAGGTCTTGAGTCTTCCAGACATCATTAGGCATAATGATTTAGGTATTGAATTCATAGGCTATTTTTAGTAGTAAGCATTTGACATAGCAATACATTACAGAAAAATTATTTTACGAGGAAGAATACATTATGAAAAGGTAATTGAATTTCTCTGGTATTTCATTTAACTTTTTTAGTAGTTTGTGATTGTTCCTTGTGTCTTTTTTTTCCGTTGTTCAAATTACAAAATTTCCTATTTCCACTGTCTTTTTTAGAGGAACATAGATGTTTGTCCTGAGTGTGGAAACTTGAAACAGAAGCATGTCCTCTGTGGCTATTGTTATGCAAAGGTCAAAGCAGAAACTCAAAAGATACGGCTGGAAATACATAAAAAGGAAGGAGGACCATTTAATGCTCCAACTGTAGAGACTGTCGTCCTTTATGATGGAGAAAAGCTCACAGAAAAGGATGAAGGCAAGCGGATCATTGAAAGAGCCAGGAAGCGTCCATCTTGGTTTGTTCAAAATTGATGCTGTAGACCTAATGCTAACAAAACCAGTTGCTACAGCAAGAAAGATCATGATTTTCAAGAATGTTTTCCTTGTTTTGCTCATTCAGATTTGATACAGAAACCCTATGAACTTTTGGAAAGCCTGCTTGAATTCCATGTCATGCCATAGAAATTTGCAGTCAGGTGTTGTTTCTATAGCATGCAGTGGGAAATACTTCTCAGTGATACATCATAGCAGCCAACAGTTAAAGAGAAATCAGGTTCTGCATTGGGTTTGGACTTCTGCGTACAGTACACTGAGTAATTTGTATGCTAATGGTTCTATGCTGGTTTTAGGTGTAAATAACACTTGTGTAACAAAGGGAAAAGATTCACAGGTGTAAAATAAAGTATGTTAAGTTTCCCAGGGAAGCCTGCTTTCTGTTTTTGTCGGCTGCTCTTTGGGAGGGGGGAAAAAAGTTCAAACCCAATATGGATTACATACAGAAGATATTTACAAGGAAAGATAATCTGGTTATTTGCATGGCTCTTACAGAATCTGCCTGGATTTCTCCCTTCAAAGTGCCCTTGATTTCTTGAGCAAAGTAACAAATCAAAATGTTATGATGGGAAATCTGTAAATTTGACAAGGGTCAAAGCTGATTCTTTGCAGCCATTTCCATTAAGTAGTCTGGGTGGTCAGTGTGTGCTTGGAAAACCGCAAAGCACAGCAAGTGGTTCCTGCTTGTCTTGAGTCTTCTGCAGAAAGAAGGCAGCTGTGCCCTCTACTGTCCATTGGTACTCCAGTGGTGCAGTTACAGCATGTAGCTGGAGATTTTCACTTCAGTTTAGCCACGCAGGAGCACTGTTGCATTTAAAATTAAGACTGGTTTGAATTTTAGGTTGGGACTTAAATACATAAATGGTACTGTTGGATATTATGGCTCAGCAGTTTCCTGCCAAAAAATGCAAGCATGCTGCTAACCCTGGCTAGGTTGCCCTTGTGTCTCTTCGGCACTTGAGTGTATTTGCTCCTGCTAGCCTTGTTTGGGGAGCTATGCTGACAGAGAACTGTTCCCTGGCTTTCTACAGCTTGGTTTTTGGTGGGTACCTTCCTGTAGCTTGGCTTGTGTGAGGGTCCAAAAAGTGGCACTGTGGATGTGCACGTGAAAGTGAAGGACACGGGAACATGCTTTCCAGAATAACCTTTGTTTGTATGTGGCTGAGCATATTATGCTTGCTCAAGGAGGGGGCTTGTGTATGCTTTAATGCTGCACTTCTATGCTCCTTGCTCTGGATTCCACATTCTGAAACATAACTGGTGGGAACAGATGTTGGTGGAGATGTTACATTTCTCCTGTAGTCCAAGGGAATAACGAAAGCTGGTGAGTGTAAATTGATGCTATTTAGTTGACAGTATCCGAGCAAACAATGTAAGTTCTTTTTGATTTGTCCAAACAGGATTTATTCCAGTTGTGTCTGTTTTACACTTATTCAGAACTGAAGCCAATAAAAGGTGGCAAGCAGGATGCAGAGTGGAAAACTTACTTTTGACAGCTGCATGGGATGAGACTGACATGTTGGAGGTGAGGTTAGCCAAGCAATAAGACAGATATATTGTTCCAAGGGAAATGTGCATATGTATTTCGGGGAGAGGTGGGGGGGGGGGTGTCTTTTCTTTGTCCATATATCATAAGACCAATTACACCTTACTGTCTTAGTTGCTTTATATATATTTATATTTTTGACAAAGGTTCTGTAGAGAAATAGTCTATAAAGTCTGGGATGTTGAGAGTCATAGGTTAATCTCTCAGAAACCCAGAAGTTTAAAGAAAATTTAAAGAATTTAAAATTTAAAGAAAAGAAGAAAACTATTTTTCTCTAAATATGAGAGGACATGTTTCTGTTAATGGAGAAATAATGGGTAGTATATTACATTAGTTTACTGAGTTGTAGGATCAGTGAGGCAATGAAGATGCTTTACAAATAGAGTTCTTATGAAATGTGAGTGAAGTTAGGTTGTGTCAACACTAGAAATTTTAAGATACTTGCCAGGTCACAGTTAAGTGATGATTCATTTCACAGCCATAGCACTTGTGTTAGTACGGCATTTGTGCAATCTGGACAAAAGGAGATGCTTGATAATGTTTCATAGTGGTTTCTGAGTAATGTAGGGGGGAAAAGTAAAATATCTGGTATTTGTGATCTCTAGAAGAAAAATTAGAACTGACAAATATTGAAAATTTGTATGTGCGGTTGTTCTAGTACCAGTTAATTTTCTGAAAAAGAAATTGTCTTCAGTGAGAGTCAGAACAGTTTAGTGGGAATGACTTTCCCTTCAAAAGAAAAGGAAGGCTGATTTTCATAGGTTCATTTTATTAACACTGATAATAAAAGCTCAATTACTTAAAAAAAAAAAAGAAAAAAGAAAAAATCTAGAATTCCTCCACAGTATGTGTTATGCTCTGTTACTTGAAATAAACCATGTTTATGTGTAATTTTGAAAGAAATACAAATTGCAACAGTGCTAATGTATAAACATACACTTTTGAAACAATGTAAACTAAAGGTAACAAAAAGCATGCCAGTTACATATGCTATACTCCAAAATCTATTTAAAAACAAAAAGTATGTTTGTTTAAAAACAAAAAGTATCCCAAGGTATGCCTTGGGAACTTCACTTTGATACATTGGGAAGCTGCTAGTAGTTGAAAAAGACATTCTATTTTGTCTGAAAAATTCATATGATTAAATACACATTATATTTGATTATGCTTTTCTTATATAAGGATCTTATGCAAAAATTAATTTATTTTACATTTTAGAAAGATACAGGAAGGTGATGCAATATCGTAAAACACAAGAATGCCAGATGCTAAACAATTTTGTATCCTACTAATATCTGCAGAGATAGAGGTGATCTCTGGCAGGGATCAATTACGATACCCATAGAGGTTGATAAACTAAGTTTCTCTCTAATCTCCCACTTAGCAAGGAAATTTTAATAAAAGGTTTCTGCACAGCCCTCATGTATTCTATTGAACATGCTATGGCAGCAAGAGCTGGTAGTTCATATAAAATACACCTCTTTAGAGCACTAGATGGCAGAGGAGTATAGCTTTCTGGTAGGTGCAAAGCAAAAGGCAGAGATCACTAGTGAGATAGGAAACAGCGTCAGATTCAAGGAATATGCACCTGTGCAAGCAAAAGATCTGCAAAAAGACCAGATTTGCAAAGTACAAAGAAAAATACAATACTTGTTATGAGACATAAACTAACCTATTGTAATTCATTGTTCCAGCTAAATTTAATTAGATCTATATTAAGAACTAATGTGCTGGCTTTTCTGTATATATATATACACTTTTGCTCTTTGCTGGGTCAATTACTTGAAATTGCAGTTGTACATATCATTTTTCCCTAACAAGATAGTGGAACTCTTTTTACATCTCTTTTACAGGTGGCTTTCTATGCTGCTTTGTATGCCTAGTATGTTCAGGTAGTTGACATTTTTATGCAGCTAGAAAGTCCTGCAAATAATAGGTCTGGCAGCATTCCAATGAATTTCAAGGTATAACTGCCTTGAATTTGTAGAGTCATAAGGATCAATTTGCAAACAGCAGGCATGAAGTGGAAAGAAAAGAAAACCAATGTGGTGTCTAAATGAATATTAGTTGCTTGGAAGGGAATAGACAATTGTATGCCCCATCAAAGTTTTAAAATGTTTTGGAAGTGCACGAGTGATAAAGGTTCCTGTATCTTTGGAACTTGCTTGTTAATTAGTATTTAAATAAGATATTAGCAGAAATCCTTCTTTTACCTGACATGATTGCATTATGTAATTTATACAGTGAATGAGAATCAGTAAATACAAGTTGTTTCCAAATAATTTGCCTAACTCTTTACCTGCCAAGGACTTTAAGAATGGGGCCAAATGGGAGGAAAATGAATGAAAGGAATGAAAAAGAAGTACACTATGCAGCAGTGATGGATGTAGTTTTGCTTACTCTGGAAATTCTGTTGGAGTTGGTGGAGTATAATTCATGGCAGAATTTGGTCCAATGTGCTGAAACCCTGGACATATGGATGTGTGCAAGTATATATCTCTTTAGTGCAGAGCAGGTACCTGTGAAACTGCTGCTGGTTACCACCCAGGTTGGGTTTACAGCTGAAAACTAAGAATGCATTTGATTAATGCAGTAAATTGAGTCTGATCATTTGCTACTTGAATTCCTTTCAGATGTCCTATATCAGTTTTTCCTGGCTGAGGACAATATACATATTTAGAAGAAAGGGTATAGGATTCATTTAAAATTGAATGTGCTGGGTGAACATATGAAAAGCAAACCTGAAACTACTCTGGAGCAGAAGATCCAAACTGAAAGCCTTTGTGGCGTTATCAATATACAGTATTTGTCAGGGATTTATCTAAAGTGTCACTCCTGGATCACATGAAATTTTTTAGTTTTGTTTTGCCATTTTTTTTTTAAATAAAGCAGCTTTCCTCATTCTAAGATGGTGGGACGAAAACAAAGAAGCAAAAACTTGGAAAATCACTAGGCAGAAAACCAATCCTATATTACTATTTTCTTTAGTGTGATACCTTTTAAGCCAGTGCTATGATTCTGAAAATTTGGGGTATAGTTAGGGTGTTCTGATCATCCAAATACACAAGCATCTGACCCTTTCTCTTGATTTCTTGAAAGGGCACGGACTTTTCTCTGTACAGTAGAAGGTGGTTCGGATGGAGTTGTTCTCACTACATGAGCATATAGAAATGTTCTGTCTGACAGGTCCTGGGTATAAGCATGATTAATCCTTTATGTGTCCTAAATTTGGGATCAGCTCACGAGGCTCCAGAGGAACAGGCACATTAAATGTAGTGTGTTATATGTGTGGGAAGGATAATCAGTCCCTACTTACACAGCTGACAGCTTTTACATCCATTCCCAAGGTATCCTAATGCTTTTTCTCTTCCTAGCTCCATCACGCAGGCTCATCGGCTTGTCTAGCGATATGGCTTACTGCTCTGTTTTCCATTATGGTGTAGCTCTAGAGCACATTATGTGAAATACTTCCAGTGGAACTGAGGATTTTGTACAGGCTGTTGGAAAGATGTATGTTTTATTTTATAATCTGGGATTAATATTAAATACAAAGAATAGTGGTTTTAAAGAGGCTATACCGAATAGCTTAAGGCTCACAATGGACAGACCTTTTTGTTTGTTTCATAGTTCATAAAGTTCCTACTCATTAATCTTTTGACTGTTCCCAATCAGTCCTAATCAGACCAAGCAAAGCATTTAAGGTGTTTTGAAGAATAATATCAGGATTTGGTCCAATTAAAGGTACATAATCCTGTCACTTTTAAACAGGATAAATGATACCTTGATCTTCAAGAGGCCATTGACTTCAGTAGGATTTCTTTAAAGGAAATTGTCATTCCAAGTGACTGAGAGGCAGGCTGTAAAGCATCGAGCTGTTGTGTTACAAAGTCACTTAATGAGATCACGAAAGCATTTTTTAATTGAAATCAAGAGAAAAAAAATTAAGCCTGTTAGTTGCCAACACCCATCATGATACATACTTGAGCCCATGAGTCCAGTTCTGCCACAGTACTTTGGATACAGTCATTTATGAACAAAGAATGTAATCTTTTAGGAGTTTGGGAGAATACAGAGATGTTTCAATTTCTCTTGCCCTAAATAAATCCTTCTCAGATATTTTTGTCCAGCACAGAGCAGTTTACCACAAAGTTACTATGAAAAAGGAATGGAAGAAGGGTTGAAGACCAAGAAGGTACAGTTATTGGCGAGGACAAAGAAGTAAGAGGCATCCTGTTGCTGTGTATGTAATATGAGGAGTACAATAGGAGTTTCTTCAAGAAACATACCTACATTGTGCAACTGAGTGAATAACTGCAAAGTACTCATATGTGTGGCACTGCAGAGATGGATGGCATAGCAAACGCTGCCCTATCATGCATCACTTTCACGTTAGCAATTTATATTGGAAGCTAAATGGCATGGTTCCTTCTTGACAGGTGGCAAACTGAGATGCAGAAAGAGCAAGTGAATTCTTCAAAATTGTGCCCTCAGTCAGTGGCAGAAGAAGAGACTGGAGCTATATGCAGATTATCAGCCTTTTGTATTCTCTGCTGTGTCACAGGTTAGGGAATAATAACTGTTACTTGCAGTGGCCATTAATCTAGCTAGGTTTGTGTTTTGATCAAGTAAACTGCTGCAAAGATGCTATATATCTGAACATTTGTTGCGACATAGGCCCATGACAGCCTTTATCCAGAGCTCTTCAGAGAAGCTTGAAATCTGGTTTATTACTAAATGATGCCGCCTTATGCTCCTTTCACTTGAGAACTGGAGGAAAACCTGTGATTTTTGCAGGAAACTTCAAAGGACCAGACTCAATCACTTCTCATCTGCAGAATAGTGTCTTACCCTAAAAGAAAAGCCATTCTGTGCAGTGGGCTTATTTATAAGAGTATGTCTCAGCTGGACAACAATGGCAGAATCTGTCCCTAGGAATTTTTTAATGTATGAATCTAGTAAGTGTAGTCCTAGAAGTAAACGATTTCTCCTCCACAGATTAGATTCCTTTGGTGCAGGAACAAGGTGCCTTCTTTATGTGCTATATACAAGACTCTGTCGAGTAGAAAAACAAAAAAGCCCAACATAAACTACATAATCAATTGAATTGAGGAAAAAACAAGAACACAAGATCCAGAAATCATTCAGCAAAACAAGCAGTACCAATTGGTTTAGATCACACATTTTTACTCTTCACTTCATGCTGAAAAATACAAAGGAAGAGAATTTGCAACCTTTTTTTTTTTTCCTTTTCTTTCTGATCAAAGAGATGTACTTTGCTTTTAAGCCACCAGAGTGTATCTTCCTCATCCTGCTGATTTGGTACATGCTGGGATCCCTGGATCTGCTGCTTAGGTTATATGACATTCAGATTCAACAGGCAACCAATTGAGAATAGGTAATCTTGATCAAAAGTAACTGAATTCTTTTCAATTTACTGATTTTATATGACCCTGATTGAAATGACTGTATCTTCCCAAAAGCCTAGACATTGGCTTTGTTAATATGATTTTCAAGAATACTATCTGTATCGGGAACATAGCACTCGAAGGAGCCAAAAAAACCCCAAAACCCAACAAAACTCTGTATCCTTCTTTGACAGATCTTATAGCCACATTTGGGTCTGAGAAATATGAAGGAGAATCTGAGGCTTTAAGCAAGATTCCTTTCTTTCCAAAGATAAAGCTGAAATGAGAAATTGATGACCAGCGATAAATGTTTCACTGAGTTTTCCCAGCCTGTAGAGGTGAAAAATAAAAACATGAAAGTTCCTTGCTGATTTCAAAGATGTAGAGAGTGTTGTCAGGCAGGCTACTTTTTGTGCATACTATATTCATGTCCCAACAGAATTCCTCTTACTTGTCTGCAGCTGGTGTTAATCATGACCACATGTATATCTCATTAATAGAGCAAGCAGCAGAAAAAGCTATAAGAAAAATGTGACTTACAAGGTCCCTACTTCAACAGTAAAATCCGTAGTTACTTTGGTCAAGTAATAGACATTAACATTTCACCACTGAGCATCTTCCCTTAAGTGGTTACTATAAGCTGTGGTCCAACATGGTTATGTTGCCAATAACTGCAGAAAATTGTCCGTCTCTCTCTGCCTCTCTTTTCTGTCTACAAAATGGGGGT